>NC_136494.1:5102530-5112530 GCF_053919585.1 Euprymna scolopes | reverse complement strand
AAAACGAATGTTCATTAATCACTTATTTATTTTTTTATGGTTTCTCATTAGATGATTGGTTTCATTTCACTATTATGTTGAATTCTATTTATGCATAGTTTCTACATTCTGCGTAATTGCATAGAATTTAAGATCAAAACGTTCCACCAAATATGTATATATATATATATATATATATATATATATATATATAAATTTTGCATAGCCATCTATATGTCGCTACACATTCATGAGTATGTTTTAGTCAGCTAGTTACAAGTAGCTAAAGACTTCTCCATATAATTACGGACTTCACTTTTGTATAAGCAATATCGCCTAAAGAGGTCTCTAGTTACTTTTAACTAACTGACCTAAACATACTCATGAATGTGTAGCAACATATAGATACTTATGTAAAATAAAAAGTATTTCTTGCCCTACATCGGTATTGAGCACGTTTGTATTAACCTCATCATAACTTCATTGGCTGCTTCACCTCTAGAAAATATTAACCTGAATTTTTATTTTTATATATATATATATATATATATATATATATATATATATGTGTGGCTCTCTCCCATTCCTCGATGTTCGTGTTTCTAAAGTTGGTTCTACGTTTGAGACCTCTGTATACAGAAAACCTACATTTACAGGGCTCTATCTTAATTGGTTTTCCTTTGCCCCTCAGTCTAGAAAAATAAACCTCATTAGCGCTCTTACACATCGTGCACTCATGATTTGTTCACCAAACCGTCTTGATGCGGAACTTGGTGAAATCACAAATATTTTTCTTAGCAATGGATATCCCATAAATATAATAAAAACTACTATTGAACGTAAAATTGCTACATTTAATAGTGTTAAACGTATTGGTCCATCACGTTGTCCTATTTATTTAAAATTACCATGGTTAGGTCCTGTTGGCCTTCATATTGTTGAAAGGATTTCTTCTGCTACTCAACGTTGTTTTCCAGCTACTATGCTTAGAGTAGTTTACACAACTCGAACCTTTTTCTCTTCTTTTCGTAAAGATGTTTTGCCAACCATTCAAAAATATTCTGTTGTTTATAAATTTGTTTGTCAGTGTGGAGCTGACTACGTTGGCAAGACATCCCAAAGATTGGAAATGAGAATATCCCAACACATCCCTCGGGATATTCGATTACACCAGGTTTCGAGAACATCCGGGCACTCCCAAGCTCATGAGTCCTCCATCGGTAATCACCTGATTAGTATAAATAGGTGTTCTGACCAATATTCCGATGGGTGGTTTTCTGTTTTATACAGTGCTAGGTCGAACTATCATCTCAATATCATTGAGGCGTTAGTCATTAATAACTCTCGACCTAGCCTGTGTAGACAAAAGATTTTGAAACATCAGTTGGAAATATTTACTGATTTAAAACCACCTGAACAGTGAGAATTATATATATATTTTTTTCTCTCACTGGTCTTCCAACTGAAACCAATTTCCCTCTTTCCTCATTCGATTCTTAGCTTTTAATTTATCATTCTGACGTTTCCTCTTAGAGGGTCAGACGATAAGGCCTTAAGGAAATTTTAATAATTCCACCTGCCCTTTTTTTTTTGTTTTCTTTGGTATTTAAATTAAATTATGTTTCCTCTGAAATTTCTCCTTCCATTTTGCTGTGCCAAGAATTTACTTTCATATATATATATATATATATATATATATATATATATATATATATATATATGCAGAAACTTGGCCAGTGTACAAACTGGTAGTCCGCAAGCTCAACACCTATATGATAAGACACCTCCGACAGATTTTAAATGTCAAGTGGTATGACTTTGTCAGCAAGAGGGAGATCCTATCATAAGCCAACCTCCCAAGCATGTATGACCTGCTCATCCGGAAAAATCTGAGATGGGCCGGGCACGTAAACAGAATGGAGAACTCCCGACTACCAAAACAGATACTGTTTTCACAACTGGAGGATGGAGTACAAGGCATAGGCAGACCTAAGCTCAGGTTTCGTGACACCGTCAAACGAAATCTAAAGGACAGGTTGATCCCTACTGGAAGCTGGTAGACCCTCAGTCGCGACCGTAACAAGTGGAGAATGATGGTTCACAGGAAGTCATCTTCGGACACGAAGGACAGCACATGATGATATATATATATATATATATATATATATATATATATATATATATATATATTGTTTTTAAAATATAATTATGCAATGAGATGTGTTTTGTCGTCTATGACTCATCAAAGTGGCTGAATCTAGCGAGATTCGAAATCTAGCAAGATTAGGTATATATATATATATATATATATATATATATAGTGTCTGTAGGTATTTAATAATTATTATAGTAAATAATTATGTCAGTCTCTTTAAGAAACTCATTCTTATCGTTGAGCATTTTACAGTTGAAATAAAGTCGGTCAATTTAGCTCGATCATATAATGATTAAATCATTCTTGAAGATGTTAAAACATTTAAAAATAAATGTTTAAAATTCAACAATATTTCTCGCGGTTAACGGTGGCCCAAATGGATTAGGTCCTCACTAATGGAGTCAGATTACTACGTTACCGGGTTCAAATCTATTGACCAATGTTAATCATGACACCCTGCACCCGAAAGGATGAAACACTAGTGTCTGTAGGTATTTAATAATTATTATAGTAAATAATTATGTGTGTGTGTGTGTGTGTGTGTGTGTGTGTGTGTGTGAGAATCAATAGAGCGCAAATGAAATGTTTACCCGATATAATCAAAGGTAAACTTCAATGTAACTAACTAGCCTGGGTGTTTTTGGAGCAAAAAAAAAAAAAAAAACGTGGTAGTAGGCAGACAGGCTCAAGCCCGTACTGTGAAGGAGGAAAAGAATGTGAAAAAAAAAAAATGACATCTTTGCCAGAAGTGGCGAAAGTTTAAATTAAGGCTAGTCAATCGAAAAGAGGGGATGACTTTTGAAAATATCGGCAAAAAAAGCGACCCCTCCTTGTAGAAAAGTGCCCAGTTGAGAGTGAAGGAATTAATGTTTTAGCCAATTTTTCAATATTTGTCATCTGAAGGGTCGAGCTTCAAAACAATAATGATCTTGTGTAAATCCATCATCTCTGTCGAAAGTTTTAGGCAGACATACATACATACATGATGATTGCATCTTTCCAGATGATCGTCGTCATATTGAGTTCTCCCAATCTTGTCGTCCATGCCATCTCAGATGACTCTGCACAAAAGATAAAAGATAAATCTCAAGTAACATCTGCACATCGTTGCATTAAAGTGACAAGCACTTTGACCGCAGATTTCTCATAAGAGTTGTCCTCTCCTAGAAGGATTGCCTCCATCACGGCTTATAGTAGTTCCTTCTACCCCGCTAATGACCGGGACTTAGGTAGCTGGGCACTAGAGCATGGTCCACACGCCGGTGGGTCATGAATGTCGCAGTCAACAGGGCCTAAGCTCCTCTGGAGGTTTTTGTCAGGGTTACTTCACCCTTAACCTTTGGTTCAAAAACCTTATCCCACAAGGCACACATACATACATATATACATACATTTAAACAGACAAGTGAGATTTATATTATAGACTAGCCTGGGTGCCCGGCGTTGCCTGGCATTGCCCGGGTGTTTGGAGGTGTGTTTTGAGCAAAAACAAAAGTGGTAGTAGGCAGGCAGGCAGTCTCGAACTGTAGGTTCTATGGCAAAACATAAACAACATAGTCACAAAAATGTCATGTAACTTGTGTATATGTAAAATGCAACCTTGGAAAAAAATAAAACAAAATACTATTTCGAAACAAATCGTCTTGTTTCAGCGTCCTAAATTCTCCTAGGAAACAAATTGTATGAAAAAATAAATATTAGTTTTTAAATTAATGGTCACATATTCTTTAAGTCGGAAAAGCAAGTTTTGATGACGACGAAAAATTTATTTTAATCCAGAAGAAAAATGAGAGTTAAAAAGTTGTCGCGTCTCACTTTAAAAAAAAAAAAAAAAAACTATTAAAACGTATTTCATTTTCCGGGGTCGCATTTTACATATATACAAGTCCCGTGACATTTTGGAAGCCATGTTGCCTGTGTTTCGACATAGGACCTACAATTGTGAACATTGTTATTATTATTATTCATCTATAGCAGTCACACAGGCCATCATCAAAGATTTCTCTTTGAGAACAACCTGTGGTGTTCTATGGAGTCTCCCTAGATTTCCAGTGCTCTCCACTTCTTTCGATAACCTTGGCAAAAGAATTTGCGTTATCGCAACAGCCACTTACCATTGATTTCTCGTTGGCAGCGACCATTGGTGTTCACTTGAATTTGGATGGCAATAAGCCTCCCCAATGTCCCAGTCTTCTTAGTACTCATCAAACGGAGGTCTGGCCAGTGCTTTCTCTCCTCGGCCTTTCCATTATTATTGGCTCACGAGGAGTTTTCACACCGGTCTTAAGAGAACTTTTCCTGAAAACAGCCTGTGGTGTTCCCTGGAAGCTGAGTGACAACAAGTCTCTCCAGGTTTCCAGAACTCTCCACCTCTTTCGATAACATTTGCAAATAAATTTGCATTATCGCAACAACTGCTTGCCATTGATTTCTCGTTGGCAGCAGCTATTGGACTTTGCTGGGGTTTGAGTGGCAATAAGCCTCCCCGAGGTCCCAGTTCTCTTCGCATTTATTCGGCTGAGGTCTAGTCAGTTCATCGGTCTTTCCTTCCTCCTTGACTCTACTTGGTTATTTGGTCTCACTCTTTTGGAGGAGGGACAGTGATGTGGCAATGGGGATAGGGTTGGATTAGAGAACTTATAGATGATGATGATGATTATTATTATTATTATTATTATTATTATTATTATTATTGCTGCTGCTGCTGATTATTGATGATGATGATGATGATGATGATGATGATCAAGAAGAAGCAATCAAGAAATTGGCCTCAGGCATCATCAGATCTCTTTATGCTACTGGTTCTACCTACCTGCTCGAGAGAAGAGCATTATCTGGCTCACAACAAATATAAATGAATAAAAGACACAATACCTTCCATCCACCCATACCCAGCCTCCTCGAGAATATAACATCATCTCGGAGGAGAGTTATCAGTTATAAAAATGATGATCTTTTAAAATCTAAAAATTAAAATAACAAATTAAAAAAAAAACATCTTTTTCTTTTTCGTAATAAAATGAATGTATATGGTCCCAGAATTTGCAAATTGGATTTCTGAACTTCGAACAATCGAAAACAACACTTTGGCAGTCAGGTTGGATTTATTAAATGGAATTAGATTGAATTAAATTCCTTTTAGCCATACGTTTTCTATTCAGCAGCAAAATTTAAAAATAAAAAAAAATAATAAAAATAATAAAAAATAAAACACTCATTGCATTTTTTAAAAAAAAAGCGATCAATATTTGATATTAAAAAAAAACGAGTAAAATATTTAATTTTATTAGTAAAATTTTCGTTAAAAAATGAAATTCGTTCAAGTTTCATTAAAAAAAAATATGCAGAAGCAAAAATTATCTATTCAATTAAATTCAGAAAAAGCAAACTAGGATAAATAATGCAAAACATAGACACAAAATGAAGTGTATAGACTGCTCAGAGAGGGAGAGGGAGAGAGAGAGAGACAGACAGACAGACAGACAGACAGACAGAGTCAGAGATGGGTGATTTCAACTGATGGGTGTAGAAAAATTAAAACAATTTTTTTCAAGCATAACCCAATCTCAGAAACTAAAGCATATTTTAGCATACATTTTGTGTGATTAAACAATTTAGGCAAAAAGTCTTATGGAAACAAATATTGATTCAGTTATTGCCTAGTAATTAGAAAAATTCCCACCCAATGATTTTTATTCTAGAAAATGTCTAAAATGTTGGGCTTAAACTTAAGGGGTCTAATTAGAAATTTGGGCACACATGAAAACGGTAACCCCCCCCCCGTAAATTTTTTTTATTTTGGTCTTTTTTTTTTTTTCAATTTATCAGCAGATTATTAGCAAATGGACACTAGTCTACAAGATTATCGAAAAAAGTTTTTTTTTTTTTTAAGTCAATATTTAAATATTTGTAGGGGGGTGCTCAGTTTCTAATGCAACGTTCCAGTAAATCGATCACCCATTTTAGAACCACTCGACATTTTTAGGACAAATTTTGAAAATTTAGCTTTTTTAAAACGCAGTTGACATTCAAAAATTTTTTAGGATCTTTTTAGAATTTGACTTCAAATTTGCCTCATGGATACAGTTTTATAATATGCTCAACCCAAAAGATTAATTGCACAGAATGAGTTGTGTGTATGTGGGCATGTCTATTCGGAAATATTCTAAACCAAAAATTGATAAACTTTGTGGGGGATGCTGTAAATGTAAAAAAAAAAAAAAAAAAAAGACTTAATTTAAAAAAGATGATTTTTAGGGGTATTCGTGTCTGTATTCCATAACAGAGATGAGATAGAAGGAGACTGCTTTAAAAAGGCTAAATTCGCGAAATTTGGCCTAAAAACGCTGAGTGGTTCTAAAATGGGTGATCGAGTTAATAGAATGCTGCATTATAAACTGAGCACCCCAATAAATATTTGAATATTGACTTCAAAAATTTTTTTTTTATTTTGATAATTTGGTAGACTAGTGTCCATTCGATAATAATCCGTTAAAAGAAAGTGAAAAAAAATACAGAGGGGGGGACCGTTTCCATATGTTTTTTTGTGTTTTTTTTTATATCGGCCTCACCACTTATCAAGGCTAAGAGGCCACTCGAGGATAAGGGTTAAAGAGTGTACAGTAGAAATTGGACAATATAGTAACCGTTAGTAATGGAAATTCGGTAAATTTGTTAACTTATATGGAACGGCTCATCAAAAACTTGTTTACGTTAGACTTGAAGACAACCATATTGTAGTCAGCTGGAAAGCAGGAAAACGGAAGACAATTCCACAGGCGTGCAGTTCTAAGAAAGAAGCTTTGTTCATGGAATCTACGATTAGGTTTAGGCACAGATAAAGAGTGAGGTAATTATTGATAGTGTTTACAGCTAGACGAGTGTTTCTTGTGAAAGTTTGGCAAGGGGGAACCATAGATTGAAACTCAGTTGAGCACTTGCCATGAAAATAACGATACATCAGAGACAAACTTGCAACATCTCTTCTGTGAGAAAGAGGTTGCAGGGAAGAGAAAAGGACATCTCCTAAGAGGCTACAAAATCTATTTTGAACTCTATCAAGGCAGGACAAGTCCTTTCTAGCAGCTCCTGCCCAGATGTGGCAACAGTATTCCATCCTTGGACGTACCTGGCTCTTATATAGATAGAGAATTGTATCAGCAGTGAGATATCTACTGGATGGATAGAAGGATCCCACCATTTTTCCAGCGACCTTAGCAACAGATTTGATGTACGTGTTCCATTTAAGATCAGGAGTAATGGTCAAGCCCAGAAGCTTGTCAAAACATGAGGCCTTCTCAAGACGAGAGCCATCCATTTCAATTGATGCCAGATGGAGATTAGAACATTGATGATGTAAAGATAGAAGCTTGGTCTTAGATGCATTAAAAGTAACCAGCCACTCCTTTCCCCATTGTACCACGTGCTCAAGATTAGAGGAGAGAGAATCGGAGAGAACTTGGTCATTTGCTGTCTTAGATGTGTACCATAGATGTCATCAGCATAAATGTCTACAAATGATGTAAGGATGTGATTTGGAAGATCATTAATATAGATCAGGAAAAGAGTTGGGCCCAGGATGGATCGCTGAGGGACTCCAGCATTAATACTGTGAGCTTCTGATTTTTGCCCATCAACTATTACTCTTATGAACCTATCAGAAAGAAATGATTTAATAACTGAGAAGACATTTCCAGCTATACCGTAGCTAGAGATCTTGTGAAGTAAACCTTTATGCCATACCCTATCAAAGGCCTTAGATATGTCAAGAGCAATTGCCCTAGAAAGGTAGCCTACGTCGAGAGATTTGCTAATCCTATGAGATATAACGGTAAGCACATCTGCTGTAGATCTAGCAGAACGGAAACCATATTGTGTGTCACTAAGAAGGTTATTTTTGCTGAGATGGTTGATTACTTCTCTATTTAACACAGATTCCAGCAACTTACTCATGATGCACAGGAGACTTATTGGCCTGTACTGAGAGGGGGATAAGCGATCACCTGAATTCTTAAATACAGGGAATACTGATGAGGTTTTCCAAGGTGATGGGAAGCAATTCTCCTTAAGACAACGTTTAAACAGTTTTGTAAGTATGGGCGCTAGTTCTGGTTGAAGTTTTTTGAGTACTATGATTGGAATACCGTCAGGGCCAGTTGCTTTACTGGAATCAAGGTTTTTGATTAGCTTGGCAACATCACGTACAGATATATGTATATCACATAGCATGTTTTCTGATACAGGAGGAAATATTGGGGGCTGGCGGCCTTGGTCGCAAAAGGTAGAATTAGCTGCAAAGTTCTTGGCAAAGAGTTTGGCTTTGTCTGATGCTGACGAGATTACCTCAGGTCCATTGATGATAGTTGGGATAGAGCACACGTTTCTGTTCAGGATTCTGTTTGCTATTTGCCAAAACTGATGGGAACCAAGCTGCTGCTCAGCTACTTTGGACTTGACGGACTGAGCATACAACTCTCTTGCTTTCCTTATTACTTTCTTATAATGGTTGCTCGCAGTCCTAAAAGCGGCTTTTGTTTCCATACATCTATTACGTTGGAAGCAGTGGAAAAAGTGATTTCTGTGCGCAATGGCAGCAGCACATTCTGGAGAGAACCATGGCTGGCTGTTAGGTTTTTGCTGGAACTTTTTCGAGGGTATGAAACGGTCTATACCTACAATTAACCATTCCGTCAGGTTTGATACTATAGAGGACATCCTTTTTAAATATAAAACGCAGAGGTAGATCCGATATAAATGTACGGAAGCTATCTCAGTCAGCCATAGTGTATCGATATACTGTACGATGGAGAGGTACATCTGGGGACTTATTACATTTCATTTTTATCTTAATTGGTACAACAGAGTAATCGGAAGATCCAAGAGAAGACAGAACAGAAACTGAACACAGTTCAGGGCAAGATGTGAGAAAAAGGACTAGTAGACTCGCATACTGGCCTTCATTGTTGGGCACATGTGCACCAAAATTGGAATTTAAGAAATCTTGCTTAATTGATATCTAATGAATATAGATTAAATTTAATGCAAATCTGAAATATTTTTATTTTCAAATGAAGGCTTGTTCTCATATAACGTCCCCAAAATCCTTTTAAAATATTAATTGAAATCTCATCTATATAATATTCTGCTCTCTTACAATTTTTGATGATCAAACTGCTTGAAAAAAGGCCAAATTCACAATCTAGCAACCCAAGACAAGAATATGATAGTGACCTCCATTTGACGTTGCATCATTTTCGAATATCACTATAATAATATATGATCATTGCTGTAATGATGTGAGAAAAGAACTCATAGTAATTTCACTGAACAAAGAAGTCAGTGAAAGGTTACATAAAAGGGGAACATTTGAAAGAAACAGGGCAACAAAACATTGTCTGTCAAGAGGTGCTGAACTGAAGGAATAGATTAAAAATTGTCTCTAAGATATTATATTTGTATTAAACTATGTAGCAAAATATTACCTTTTGAGTATTTATTAGTATTTATTAATTTATCTCATTTGAGTCAGTTGTATATTTAAAATACATGTTAATAATAAATAAAATAAATGTTAATAAACTCATATTTACCACATGTTATTGTTTTTTCTTTAAAAAAAAAGAAAAATATTAGCTTTATCAAAACGTTTGATTAAATATATTTCTCATTCCGTGGAATTTCCATAAGTCACGCTAAAAAATCTCACAAAAATCGAATTTCCACAAAATGTTTTCACCCACTCTTTTTTTTTTTTGTATGAAACTAAACTAAACTACAGCCCACATAACCCAACTTTACAGCTATATTCATAATGATCGCTTAATTAGTTTAGGAGTGAATCCTAATGGTTGTATTGATTGGTTTCCT
>NC_136494.1:5045030-5100030 GCF_053919585.1 Euprymna scolopes | reverse complement strand
TAAAAAGCAAGAAACAACAGCAAAAAAAAAAAATTATACCAATAAAGTAGAATTTAATTATCAACCAACCTAAATACTTTTAACATGCTAAAACAAAGTTTTTTTTGTTTTTTTATTTTTCTAATTTCTAAATATGTTGCACCATTATTGTGATGTTTAATTTGCAGTGTATTTCAATTTAACTTTTATTATAAAAAGTTTGAGTTTATGATTTGTTTCCTGCAAAAAAAAAAATACCCTCTCTGAAAAAACAGGTAAAACTAGCTGATAAAATACGGGAGCTAACCGCTTCAATATAATTCCAGAAACATATAGTGAGAAAACACGGAACATATTATATATTGAATATACTATATTTATAATTTTTTTATGGTAGGAAGTTAAAATATGGAGTTTTTGGGGGGGGAGGGAATTAGCGATTTTTGAAAATTTCAGATGATAAAAGTTAAAAATCTAGCGATTTTCTGGACATTTCTTTCTCCTGATCTCGCGGGTTTTTTAAATCTCAGTTGCCAACACTGCATCACTAAAAAAAAACACTACAGGCTTAATGTAAACATAATGTGTTCACAATATCGGTAAATTTTCAATGGGTTTAATCACATGATTATCAATAAATTAACCACACGTGGTCGCTTTCCTATTAAATATTTATCGAAAAATGTTAGGTACAGACAAAATGAATGCCGACCCTCAAAGTGTATAAACATTTTGACCCCTCCCTTTACTTAAAAATTCACCAAAAATCAGGAAATTAACCAATTTTAATGAAGATTGCAGTATTTATCAAATAATGATCGCAGAATATAATGAACTAATTATTTTTACTTAACTCTTAGTGAAAATGTTTTATTTTGTTTAAACAAAAAATACCTTTACTAAAGTTATGGTTTTCAGTAGTAAATAAAAAACGCAAGAATTTATTTTTGTTTTTCTTATATAAATAAAGCATCGTAATTTGTAACAATAAAAAATAATTTTTACAGTAACATTACGAAAAAAGCTCCTAAAGTCCGTATTAATGAATTCGATATAACTCGAAGAAAAATGAATTCTATATACTATTCAGGAAATTAAAGATTCAATTAGATTCCTATTTCAGTCACCTACATTATTTAGGGTGAAATGAATTTAGGAATTTATAGCCAAACCTAAATATTTTTTTTTTTTTTTTTGCTTAGGTAAAATTTGCATAGAATGCTCTGCTTTACGGTTGTTGTAAAAATGGAACGGAAATTTGAATTTCGTTCCCTTTTAAATTCGGTACATTTTTACATTACGTCCAACTCATCGTTCACATTTGACACATCAACTTTTATAGCTTTTCGGGTATGCTGGCAAGGTTAGGGGTGTCTATTCCGAAAGTCGTTCTTAACATGGGTAGATTGGTAGGTGTGTCAGAAATTTCGTGAAAAATAGTGAATAATTCCACCCCGTTTTTCCAAGCTTATAACTCCTCAAAAAATGTAACTCAAGCCCTAATTTTTTTCAATTAAGGGAGCAAGGACCAAGGTTTCATTAAAAAAAAACAAAAAAAAAAACAAACAAACAACGTGTTTTTTTTTTTTAAAAAAAGGTTTTAAACTTCGGACTTTACAGGTAAATTTCTAAAAAAACACTACTTTTTTTGTTTTAAATTTGAATATATTATTCATTCACCTTTTCTCTTCAATTTGTGATATATAACACTTTGGTGAGTAAATTATTTACTTTTTAATAGACATTTCAAAATGGGAGGCGTGAATTATTTGACCTCTTGTCTTTCCAAGCTTATAACTACTCGAAAAATGTAATTCAAGCCCTAATTTTTTTTCAATTAAAGGAGCAAGGACCAAGGTTTCAGAAAAAAAAACAAAAGAAAAAACAAACAACGTGGTTTTAAAAAAAAGGTTTTAAACTTCGAACTTTACAGGTAAATTTCTAAAAAACACTACTTTTTTGTTTTAAATTTGAATATATTACTTATTGACCTTTTCTCTTCAATTTGTGATATATAAAACTTTGGTGAGTAAATTAATTATTTACTTTTTAATAGACACTTGAAAATGGGGGGGGCGTGAATAAAAAAAAAACGTTTGTCTAAAATATTATATTCGGTTTATTGGAAAGGGCATAAAATTTCACACTGACCCTGAAAATATCGTAAAAATAGAAAAATTTTGATAGATTTTTAAAGTTTAAAAATTGAAAAATATTGAGTTCGTAAAATTCATTAGTTTTTTAAAAAATAAAAAAAATATTTCTATTACTTTTAAAACAACTTTATTAGTTTATTTTGGAAGTATAATCCATAAAGAAAATAAACAACCCACTTTTAAAAGAGAAATTACGAGATTTTTATATTTTATTCGCAGTTTCGTGATAAGGGTGTCAAAAATTCTGATACATCTACTAGATTGGAGTGTTTATTCGTTGTAAACGCACCCGACAACCTATAAGTGTCGACATTTCCAATGTGAATGGTAAGCTGGACTTATGTAAAAAATAACAAAAAGATATACCAAACTGACTTTTTCGTTTAAAATGGAATTATTTCCCTTTCGTTAATAACTTTTCTTTTTTTTTAAATTAATATTTTGTGTTTTATATACATAAAGTACAATTGTTGAATGTTACTGTTTTGATTATATTCGTTTGAGGGGGGGCACAATTAAACAATTAAGAAAGATTCAAACGAAGCGAAATTTAAGTTTCCGTTCCATTTTTACAACAACCATAAAACAGCGCATACTCAGCAAGTTTTATCGTAATTTATAAGCATTATGTTGAAACACTAAATCAACATTTTATTTATTTTTTGCATAATTAATGATGGAAGTATTTTTCTGTTTATTTTCTGAACATCTGTTAAAAAAAATAATAATTTGTACATTCTCTTGAAAAAAAGAATCAAATTTTTCTCTACTTTCACATAACTATTTACAGTGTTCATGTAAAGCATTCATCTGTTCTTTTTATAATAAAAATTCCGTTTTCAAAGAAAAACGTTTACTGACAAATTTCTTTAAAAAAAAAATAAAAAGTGCAAGTTTTCCTGAAAAACAACTTTCACCTAACAATTTATGGTAAAAAATTAATCTTTTTTGGGGGAAAAAATAACAACTTTTATTGATTAAAAAAATTGCAAAAAATAATAAAAGTAAATAAACGAACAAAATGCAATTTTTCTTGAGGAATGTGTTCCATTTTAACAAACTGAACCACAGCAACGCATGGCCGGGTACAGCTAGTATATATATATATATATATATAAATGTAATCCTTAGTTCATTCAAAGTCGATAGAACCATATTTCTACATTACCAATTTAATTGAAATTTTCAGAAAATTTATCTGTAAAGTCAAGGAATGTTTGCATGTTATTAAAATAAATTAAGATCGTTAAGATCGAAAATTATAAAAATATATTAAATAAAATAAAAATATTTTTCGTAACTGCGAGACTGTCCGCCATTTCATTTCCGGTAGAAATGAGCCTTTCACGTGCACCACACGTTGACGACTTTCGAATTACAACATTTAACTATGTAATTAATAGATGGGTAAAAAAAAAATATCCCTATTTTTTAAATTATATATATATATATATATATATATATATATATATATATATATATATATATATATATATATATATATATATGTATATTGTACTTTAAGCTTACAATTGAATAAAAAAAACCATATCATAAAACTTTAATTAAACTTGGAAATACAATTTAAAAAATAGCGCGGATCGGTAAGTGCACTAGCATCATTTGTTTATCTTAATTTTTTATTTTTAAAAGCTTTCCTGGCGAAGTCTACCTAAAATAAATTTGTCTAATTCTTAATTTCTAATGTTATTGGAAAAAAAAAAGAAGGTAAATATGCAGAATTACTCCACCCTCGAAAATTCCTTTAAAATTACCACTTCTAGGTTTTCGGGGTCGCTGAAAACGAAAATAACATTTATAATTAAGACAAACGAGTAGTTTCCAAAATATGAAGAAATGTTAGTTTAAAAAAGTGAAGGATCACTTTTCCATAATAATTTAACGTAAAATGATCACCCACTTTGTGGCCACGATTTATTTTTTGGGGGGGGGCCTTTCTTTCTACCCTTGGAAAATCCTTTAAAATTACCTGTTTAAACAAAACACCCCCAACACACACACACAGAAAAATGCCCCTCTCTCAGGTGGCCAGAAAATGGCCAGAAAGTGGGTGCTCATTCTAAGTTAAATTTACATTGAAAAGTGATCACCCACTTTTCGAAAAAGTAATTTCTTCATATCATGAAATCTTTCTTTTTGCGACGGAAACGGTTTGCAGATTCGTTTTTAGTACACTGAAATTTACAATAAAATATTTTGTTATATATGAACATGAGACGGGCCTTAAAGTAAAATAATACCGGAGTTTTAGGTCAGATTCGCCGTTTAGTTGTATAATATCCTCAAACCAAGTAATCACTAAAAGGGACTCTTAAAAGTCGTCACCTGTATCGAGCAAAAGTTTAAAACCACTGATTATATGTCAGCCTACGTCACAGTAACATATATTGAGTGAGTTCCTAACAGTATATTGTTTAAACTCATTTTCCCAAAATCTCCCCAAACTTAACGCGTTCAAATATACCAATAAACACTGCATGTTTTTGAACCGATTAAACATTATACATTACATAAAAACACTACAATCTTATCCATTTAGGTAGAACATTTACTTTTTTGGGTTAAGGTTGAATTGTTGTGTTGTTGGGTTATGGTTGAATTGTTGTGTTGTTGGGTTAGGGTTGAATTATTGTGTTGTTGGGTTAGGGTTGAATTGTGTGTTGCTGGGTTAGGATTGAATTGCTGTGTTGTTGGGTTAGGGTTGAATTGTTGTGTTGCTGGTTAGGGTTGAATTGTTGTGTGGTTGAGTTAGGATTGAATTGTTGTGTTGTTGGATTAGGGTTGAATTGTTGTGTTGTTGGGTTAGGGTTGAACTGTTGTGTTGTTGGGTTAGGGTTGAATTGTTGTGTTGTTGGGTTAGGGTTGAATTGTTGTTGTTGGGTTAGGGTTGAATTGTTGTGTTGCTGGGTTAGGGGTGAATTGTTGTGTTGTTGGGTTAGGGTTGAATTGTTGTGTTGTTGGGTTAGGGGTGAATTGTTGTGTTGTTGGGTTAGGGTTGAATTGTTGTGTTGTTGGGTTAGGGTTGAATTGTTGTGTTGCTGGGTTAGGGTTGAATTGTTGAATTATTGGGTTAGGGTTGAATTGTTGTGTTGCTGGGTTAGGGTTGAATTGTTGTGTTGCTGGGTTAGGGTTGAATTGTTGTGTTGTTGGGTTAGGATTGAATTGTTGTGTTGTTGGGTTAGGGTTGAATTGTTGTGTTGTTGGGTTAGGGGTGAATTGTTGTGTTGTTGGGTTAAGGTTGAATTGTTGTGTTGTTGGGTTAGGGTTGAATTGTTGTGTTGCTGGGTTAGGGTTGAATTGTTGAATTATTGGGTTAGGGTTGAATTGTTGTGTTGCTGGGTTAGGGTTGAATTGTTGTGTTGCTGGGTTAGGGTTGAATTGTTGTGTTGCTGGGTTAGGGTTGAATTGTTGTGTTGTTGGGTTAGGATTGAATTGTTGTGTTGTTGGGTTAGGGGTGAATTGTTGTGTTGTTGGGTTAAGGTTGAATTGTTGTGTTGCTGGGTTAGGGGTGAATTGTTGTGTTGTTGCGTTAGGGTTGAATTGTTGTGTTGCTGGATTAGGGTTGAATTGTTGAATTATTGGGTTAGGGTTGAATTGTTGTGTTGCTGGGTTAGGGTTGAATTGTTGTGTTGCTGGGTTAGGGTTGAATTGTTGTGTTGTTGGGTTAGGGTTGAATTGTTGTGTTGTTGGCTTAGGGGTGAATTCTTGTGTTGCTAGAGCCTTTATTACTTGAAAGTCTACTACTAGGTTCAGGGATTCTAATTTAGAAAGCAGTCCTCTTAATAATATTGTTTCAGCTCCAGATAAGCAGATACCAAATCGCTATTAGCAATTAGATAATCAAGCGTTTGTATTCATCGGACTACTATAATACAAATAACCAATCCTCATCTAAAAAATTCAGAAACGTCAATTAGGTGGTTGTCCAGAAATCCTTTAATATTGAAAGACAGACACGTGGAGGGGGGGGTCTATGATGTGTGTACTCGTGACAAAAGGAAAGTTTTGTATCCCAGAAGTCAGAAGGATTGATCAAGTGTAACAAAACCACTGATGCTGGGAGCAACATCAGCAGCAAGCCGGCTGTGTGAAGTGACGTCACAACAATGACAAAAGGACATGTGACCAAAGAAGCACATGTTCGAGGCATGGCCGGTGTTCAGAAAAGCATGTGTTCGAGACACGTGGGTAACGTCACAGCAGGGATGAAAAGTCACACGCGGCTGGAGAAGGAGAAATGAATTGTTTAAATATTTAGAAAAAAATGTGCTGTTGGAAATACCAGATGTAAAAGCTTTTATTAAAAAGAAAGAAAAAGTGTGACAAGTTTTGTTTTCTTACGTTTCCTTGCGACGGAATCTACAATGTGTTGGGTCTGTTAAAATGTAACAACACTGTTAAAAGCTTTACCACGTTACACAAGTAATTGTATTTTATTACTTTATTGTTTTGTTTTATTTTAGGGTCATCGCTTATCAAGGCCCAGAAGCCACTCGAAGATAAATGTTAAGGAGTGTTAGGCAGGCAGTGAGGCAACGCCATGACAATCAGTAATTGTGCAACATGGCTAATGTTTAATTATATAAGAGGACGGCTCAACAAGAAATTATTTACATTAGACTTGAAAACGATCATGTTATAGTCAGCTGGGAAGCACCCCCAGGATATTGTGTTTTACAGACGGACAATTCTAGGAAAGAAGCTCTGTTCATTAAATTTTCGTTTAGATTTAGGCACAGATAGAGAGTGAGAAAAATTGTTGACAGTTGTTGTAGCTAGACAAGTATTTGTTATGAAATGGTTTCCGGGTGGACAATAGATTGGAGCTCAGTCGAGCACCTACATGAAAGATAATGATAGAGCAAAGATATACTCATAACATCTATTTTATGAGAAACAGGAAGTAGGTAGGCAAAAAGATCCTTCTCCACTAGATTTCGAAGACGGTTTTGTACTTTTAGGAACTCCTCCTCAGATGTGGCAATAGTATTCCTTCTTTGGATGTATTTGGCTCTTGTACAAGTAGAGGGTGCACTGGGAGTGAGATGCTTTCTGGAGTGATAGAATGATCAAACCTTTTTTTTGTTTTTGTTTTTTGAGTGATTTTGCCAACTGATCTTATGTAAGTTTTCCATCTTAGATCAGAGATGAAAGTCAGTCCTAGAAGTTTGTCGAAGCAGTATGCTTCCTCCAGACGAGAGTTATTCATTTTAACTCGGGTTAAGTGGGGATTTGAGCGTTGGTGGTGAAAAGATAAAAGTTCGCTCTTGGATGCATTAAAGTTAACTAGCCATTTTTTACACCATTGTATTACGTGCTCTAGGTCGGACGAGAGAATCAGAAAGATCTTGGTCATTGCCGATCTCTGAAGTGTTGCCATGGTGGCGGTATCGTCTGTCTAAATCTCAACAAATGATGGTAGAATATGATTTGGAAGATCGTTAGATGAAGATCAGGAAAAGAATTGCGCCCAGAATGGATCCTTGAGGCACGTTAACATTAATAATGTGAGCTTCGGATTTCTGCCCATCAACGACTATTTTCACAAACCTATGGAGAGAAAGCATTTGATGGTTGAGAGGAAATTTCCAACAATTCCGTGGCTGAAAATCTTATGAAATAGACCTTTATGCCAAATCCTAATAAATACTTTAGATAGATCAAGAATTATAGCTCCTCATGGTGAAAAGAAAATCTTGTATTCCAGAAATCATGTGGATTGATTAAATAGTCTTACTTTTATAATAGAATAATTCTTAAAAGATTAATGGAAATTCGTAGGCATTACAACAAGTAAAGCATTTAATAATGGAAATCCTATTGAAAGCTGACCGGCAGACAGACAGAGACAATTTTTTTTTTTTTTTTTTTTTTTAGATGTGTGGTCGCTTATCAGAAATAATCAATCGAATGTTGTGCTTGAAGAGAACCAGCCTAATATGACTAAGCTACGATGTCGTTCCAAAGACATGGATGAGTCATAGTCAGACCAGAATAAAAACTAAAAAAGATGGAATATATTGAGGTAATTGGCAAGGGGCTATCGCTTTAAAAAGAAGGATGGGTACTTCTAGCACCGATTCCAAAAATAATTAATGAACAGTTTGAAACCGAGCCGGAATTTCTAATATAGCCGCGCTTTATTACGTGTCTTGATTATTCAGACTATTTTCAGACGAATCTCTGGCTATAATTACACATATTCTAAAATGGTTTTCTCTTCTTTTTTTTTTAAATCTTTTTTTCGTTTTCTGTTTGTGGAATTTCATGCTGTGCTTTCAACACACTTCGTATTCAGACAATCTTACCATTGTTGTTTGTCCAAAGAATTCCTTTCAATTTGTCCAAAATTGTTTTTGAATTTTTGAAAGATGAGGATTAATTACTCAGACTACTGTTTTCACCTTGAGTGTTATTTTCACAACGTGTCGGTCGATGTAACCTCCTACCTTCTTCAGGTGTGGCTTGTTGAACTCGGTAATCTTTCTGTCAAACTCGAGAATTTTTCTGTCAAACTTGTGAATCTGCATGGAATTTTGCAAAACTGTGTAGCGTAGTGGATAACGTACTTGGTAAAATTCAGTTATAAAATTACACTCTTCTGAAGATTGAAGGTTCAATCCTCAGTGTTGACAACATTCAAAATGCAATTGCGAATTACTTAGGACTTCTATCTAGTCATGGCTGACCGAAGGAGAGCATGCTACACTTGTGGATTAAATAAAGAATTCTGTTCAAAATTCCATACAGATTCCCGAATTCGCAAGAAAGATTCCCGAGTTCGACAAGATACACTTGAAAATAGTGTCAATTTTATTTTAAATATAGAACTGACACAAATGAGATAAATTAATAAATACTAATAAATATTCAGAAAATAATATTGTGCTACATAGTTCAATACAAATAATAAAATCACATTGCAGGAGACAATCTTTTGTTTACTACTTAAGTCCAGCACGTCTTGACAGAAAATGTTTTTTTCCTGTTTCTTTCAAATGTTGTTTTTCTTCCATACTGTTCTGCTGATTTCTTTTTTCGGTGAAGAACCGCTGCACATTGAAATTACTATGAGTTTCTTTCTCACAACATTACAACCATGATCATATATTATTATAATAATGATCATATATTATTATAATAATGATAATATATTAATAATGATCATATATTATTATAATAATGATAATATATTATTATAATAATGATCATATATTATTATAATAATAATCATATATTATTATAATAATAATCATATATTATTATAATAGTGATCATATATTATTATAATAATGATAATATATTATTATAATAATGATCATATATTATTATAACAATGATCATATATTATTATAACAATGATCATATTATTATAATAATGTTCATATATTATTATAATAATGATCATATATTATTATAACAATGATCATATTATTATAATAATGTTCATATATTATTATAATAATGATCATATATTATTATAACAATGATCATATTATTATAATTATGTTCATATATTATTATAACAATGATCATATATTATTATAACAATGATCATATATTATTATAATAATGATCATATATTATTATAACAATGATCATATATAACAATGATCATATATAACAATGATCATATATTATTATAACAATGATCATATATTATTATAACAATGATCATATATTATTATAACAATGATCATATATTATTATAACAATGATAATTTTTTTATCATAATAATGATCATATATTATTATATTAATGATCATATATTATTATAACAATGATCGTATATTATTATAATAATGATCATATATTATTATACTAATGATCATGCATTATTATAATAATATTCGAAAACGAAGCCAGATTAAAAGAAGGTCGCTCATATTTTTGTCCAGTGTTGTCAGATTGGCCTTTTTTAAGCCAAATTTCGTGAATTTGGCCTTTCTTTAAGCAGTTTGGCCATTAAAAAAATTATACTTGACCCTTTTTTCAAAGCTTTATGTACGGATTAACTAAGGAAGAAATAAGCAGAATATTGTATGGATATAGAGTGGTACAGTATTTAAAAATATTATATTGTATCATTTATTTCAATAAGTCTGATCTTTTTTATGTTAAATACTTCAGATATGTGGATGAAAGTTTTGCATTTTATTGATTTCGATGTACTGTGTTTCGACATTTGAAGAAGAAACTAGAAAAACAAAAACTGAAAAAGAAATATGTTTCAGCTCAGAGGACACCATACATACAGAATGTTGTTCAAAACAAATTTGAAGGACAAAAAAAGTCATGTTCACTCTCAACAAGGCACATTGCTACTGATATGGATTTACTGTGAAGAAACTATCAGAGTAGAAGACTCTCCGGCATCAAGGGACCTTTATGATGAAGGCGTGGGATTTTGCTGTTTGTCAGGTTAGTCAGAAGTATTTACATCAAGTGCTAAACGTTTGTTGAAACACAAAATCAGCTTTAAAACCTAGTAGATGACGCCCTTTTCTCTTCTCAGCAACTTTTTTCTCACGAAAGCAAACCTGTCTCTGCTCTATCGTTATTTTCACAACAAGTGCTCGTCTGAGCTTTAATCTATGGTCCCTCCTTGCCAAAGTATCACAAAAAACACTCGTCTAGTTACAACCACTATTAATAATTTCTCCCACTATGCCTAAATCTCAACACAAATTCCATGGACAAAACTTTATTCCTAAAACTGTCTGTCTGTGAAACCGTTCAATGGAACGGTTTCACAGACAGACAGTTTTAGGAATAAAGTTTTAGTTTCTTAACAGACTACAACATGGTCGTCTTCGAGTTCAATGTACACAAGTTCCTGTTGAGCCGTTCCCTTAAATAATCAAATTATACCCAATTTCCACCACCAACGAGTACTACACTCTTGTCCCGGTGACCACCATACACTCATTAATCCTTATCCTCGAGTGGTCTTAGGGCCTTAATTAAGTGGTGACTCTTGTAAAAAAAAACAAAAAAACATACCATTAAAGTACTATTAAAATAAAATTTATAATTATTTTGTTAAGGTAATATTTTAACGCAATTGTTTGGATCTCCCTTGCACTTGGTTCTCCGGGTATATTCACCAAGTAGTTTTTTTTTTAATTCTTTGTCATAAGCGCTTGAATGATGGAGATGTTTCCAAGATTTTAGGCTGTGCATAATATTTTAGTATTTAGTTTTTTTCCCCCCGTATCTCAGTTCTGTTTAAGCCATCATCATTAGAGGGTGACTTTAACAAGGACTGCTACTCTATGCCGCTTTCCTCATATCACAATATCAGGTTTAACAGCTTCGTTTTCTACGTATGCAGCTATAACGATTGCATAGTCATATCGAATGATAATGATAACTTAGTTTTTTTTACAAGCGAGTCAACACTTATAAAGGCCTGAATGCTATTCGAGGATAAGCGTTAATGAGTGTAAAGTGATTGATGAGACAACTGCGTAATGATTGCTTGTCGTAGAAATTGAGTAGAATTTGATTATTTAAGAGGACAGCTGCTCAACAAGAATGTGTTTACATTGCGTAACCCTGTGTGATGTCATACTTTACTGTTGTACCTATTTACTATGCCTCCCCACGGGGCAGAGTTAGACACCAGGGTCGTTTTTTAACGTGGAGAAAAGGTACAAAAATAAAAATTGTCTCAATCGTGAAGGATTTCTCCTCCACCGAAAGAGAACAAGAAAATGAAGTGCAGCATCTGAAGAACAGATACTACACTTTGATCTTGACCATCATAAAATTGGAAAAAAAATAAATAGAAATCCGGGTCGGTATCTCTTTTCTTTTTTTTTTTTTTTTGTTAAGCACAAGTTTTTATAACCATTACTCTTCCGTTTCAATACCATTTAAAAGTTTTTCGTCATCGTCCATCTCGCCCAGTGTACACTTTTCTTTTCCAACCTCACGCCGGCCATACCCAGACATTTGTTTTCCTTGACTTTACACGTCCATTTTCTTTAACGTCAACTTTGTTTCACGTGATGTCATTTTTTTTCTTTCCTTTTTCTTCTCTTGCATACTTCCTAATTTGCATATGCGCCTTTTTCGGCTACTGCTGCTGTTTCTAATCTTCTCGCAAGCCAGCCATCCTTCGCTGCTGCTAATATTTTCCCACGTGCTCATATGCACTTTATTACAATTGAACTTGGTTCGTTCTGTATATGTTCCCAGGATTTGTGGATATACTGGATATTGTGGATATTCAATTTTTTTTTTTTTTTTTTTTTTTTTTGAATGGCACAAAGCATATCCTATTAAGTGATATATTCACTTCTCATCACTGTCTTTCCTGCATGAATGGCACTGCCTCGGATAATTTAACTGGCCATCTCTAACTCAATATAAAAAGAAAAGAAATAAATAACTATGGAGACAGAAAAAAAACAAAAAACAATGAACACTAGGAAGGCTTCAGTCGTAGGTTGAATAATATTGGAGATAATCAATACCAGTGGAAGCAAAATGATATTTGTTATTATCATCATCCAGTTTATTTTTTTTTGTATTAATGAATCCTCGCTTATCAAGACCTAAAAGCTATTCAAAGATCAAGGTTAATCAACGTAACAATAACATTGTGAGGATTGTAACAGTGATTTAAACTGGGCATAATTTAATTATATAAGCTCACCAAGAATTTGTTGACAACCGTCACATGATCCCAATGTCTTTCTAGAAAGAATGATGACTGGAAAAATATCGAGGAAACCATTGCCAACAATAGAATCAACAGATTCATACGGCTTCTTCCACTAACTGACCCTGCTACTTCAACTGCTCTACATGAACTCTAATCCACTTTTTCATTGTGGCCATACAGTTACACATTAGAGACTCTACCGGTCAAGTTTAGCGCATGTCAGGATCACCTTAATCACTATTGACGTAGAGCTTCTATAATGTTGGCAGATTAAGTTAGCTAGTATAAATTTTGACAAGGGTCACACTAAGTGCATGACACCCAGACCTGTAAAACAAAATCATTCCCAGGGTTGAATGAAAAATTGGGTGGCGTAAAGTTACGGCAGGGGGCAACAGGTCAAAAAGTGAACAAAACAGAGTTGAATGATGAAGAATGACGTTACGTTTCTGAGCAGATAGAAAACTAAGGTTTTCAGATCAGTCTCTCTATGGAAGCCGTGCAAATAAGCCACAACGCCAATAATGCAGAAATGATTTAAGTGGAATGTTGCTTTCTGTTTGCATCACTTCTTTCAGTTAAGTTGGGAAATTACTCTCTCTCTCTCTCTCTCTCTCTTTCTCATAAGAAGTTATCCTCACATTATATACTGTTATTCCATTCCCCTCCCCTCACCCTCTCTGTTTGTCTGTCAGTCTGTTTGTCTGTCAGTCTGTTTGTCTCTCCCTCCATGAGTTGATTCGCTCCAAATAAAACCCATTTATGAAAACTCACCAAATGTTTCCTTGTGTATTACTTTCTGCATAAAAAAGAACTTGCTCAAGATCAAGGCTTGATGACTAATGCTTTTAAAAAGATGAGTGGTCTCAGCAATAACAACAAGTACAGGTTCTGCCACACCAAAGTAGAGAGTGTGTGAGCCACCTGACATCCAGTTGTCAAGTCCTGTTGGGGGATGGCTATTATACAATACAACACAATGGAGTGTGTAAATATCTCCACTGGAAAATCTGAAAAAACTTGGATATTCCATGTAGTAGCAAATGCTGGGAACATGTTTATCGGAAACAACAGTTGGAAATAAGTCATACACCATCCACTATGACTACGAAATTCCTACAGCTACATACCTGGAAAACGGGGCTATTTAGCCTGACATAGTGATATGGGACAAGAGGAATAAAGTAGCAACCCTAGTTGAAGTAAGCGTCCCTAATGATGCTGCCCTTAACAGAGCAGAGAGGGAGAAAATAATAAAATACCAACGACTTATATACGACATGAAAAAAAAAATGGAATCTTAAGAAGGTATCCATCATTTCATTCATTATAGGAGCAACCAGGCGAATGAAAAAGAATTTCAAAAACTATCTAGCGAATATACCTAATGAACCAAGTGCAAGAGAAATACAAACAATAACACTTAAAAGGACGGTTAGAATCTTAAAAAGATCTCTCGGTTGGAGTAACTAAACTAATGGGAGAATCTTTAGCATCTGGTAGAATGCCCCATCCCCAGCAAAAGAAAATTAAAAAAGATAGAAACCACTAAATAAAATGATAATGATTAAAAATAAGTGGCGTTGTCGGACAGATATACATAAACACCCCACATGTATAAACACAACACATGTATAACCACCACAGCACACATAAACACTCCATGCATATAAAAATATATGCCCCATGCATAATATAAACACCCCACATGTATAAACATCTTGCACATATAAACACCAACACACACGAACACCTCACAGCACGCATAAACACCCCCACACATAGAAATATACACCCCATAGAAATATACCACATGTATAAACACTCTGCATGTATAAACAGCTTCCACACATAAACACTCCACACACATATAAACATATATACCCTACGCATAATATAAACACCCTGAACATGATGATGATGATGATGATTGCAACGTCTTGTCAGACGAGTGCCACTCCCTCAGACATTTAAAATCCATGAGCCCAAATGCCTGAGGGAGTATCCATACAAATATGATGTTACAGAGTCTTGGCTTTGTACGACAGCTAAGTCTCTCTCTCGGTTCAAAATGTTGAGATCCAGCAACAAGCAAGAGCAAGATAGCCAGCAACAAATTAAACTGCAGACCAGCTTAATGCTGTTCATGTCAGGTCATGTCATGTGCTACTGGTAGCATGTAACCCAGTACTACCTGCCTCATGGTCGGGTCACCGGCGACTAAACTGGTTCCCCCATCAGACTTGTTTGGTGAGGAGGGCGGCTAGTCTCCCTGAAGGATTAAAAACAAGACCTTCCAAAGGGCGAATGAACTCTTTTTCTGGGTCAACGGCCAACTAGCACCGTGTATATTTGTGTGTGTGTGTGTATATGTGTATTGAGGTAGAGAGGGCTCCCGTAAGCCGTGGTGAAGGCAACCTTTCTAGGAGAAGCAAATCTCTGATTTAAAAAACCATAAAGCGGAAGACCAGTACCCTGAACATACACGCATATGAACACCCCCACACATATGCATTTTGTTATCGAAAATGTTACAATTCCATTGGTTTCTTGCTTTGTCCAAACTTAATCTTTCTTCTGAGCTCATCAGAGGCAAACCTGTTTTTAACACTTACATCGTATCTTGTTACTCCATTCACTCATAACTCTTGCAATTACAGTCACACCTGCATTAACACCTGCTCCACCAAGTGCTCCAATGGTATCGACAACCTCAATAGTTTCATCATCCAGATATCTTTTGTTCACAACTGAGTGTTCACCATTTTTCATTGTCTTGCACTTCTTGCACGCAAATTGATTATCCTCTCTCGGTTGGTCGTTTTGTTTTTACGGCATATCAACCCTTTTCAAGTTATTTAATGCTGAATTCAATAATTTTCGAGAAAGTTTTTACGTTTCAAGTTTTTTTTTATCTCTTCAAATATTCATGGTGTTTAGTTTGATGGCTTTGTAGAAAAAAAATTGTTTTTGCTTTTTTTTTACTTGGCTGAACATGATTGAGTTTTACAAAGTAAAAAAGACAACCACGAAAACAACAATGTTTGGTTTATTTTTCTTTAGGAAGCCACTTTCTACAAACAGCCTAATCTGGTAGTAATAGATGCTCTAATTAAGCCAAAGTGGACCTGGGAGCAATAGTAACTAAGGGGAAACTCCACATTCCCTACAGCTCCCAAATGAGGCATCACCACTGGATGTTTTTTTTTTTTAATTATACTCATGACCCTCATCTCAGAATGCTTACAAGTTCCACAAAAAATTTCATTGAATCTGATTCTCCACAAACTTTCCGCTTTTGAAGAGCTTCACAACACTGATCAGCAACTTTATCTTGGTAATATTCGCTCTCAGATCTTTCCTTTGCATAGCATTTCTCAAAGTCTTTAACTAAACAAATAGCTCTTCCACTCTGTATAGCTATAAAAGTTGTCTGTTCCTGATAACAGGGAGTCATTAGGGATGATTTTCCCTGAACAGGAAGTAACCAAGAATGATCTCCTCTGAACAGGAAGTAACCAAGAATGATCTTCTGTGAACAGGAAGTAACCAGTGTTGCTCTCCCCTGAACAGGAAGTAACCAGTAGTGTTCTCCCCTGATGGGAGCACCTATTTCCTCTTTGTGTTGAGCTCAGTAATGAGTTGGAAGGACACACTTTGCACACTTTACACAATCCTAACGCTTGCAATCACAGTAACACCTGCTCCTCTCTGTGTCTAAAACGTATCAACAAAGTAACCAAACTTACGAAGAAAAAAAAAAGAAAAAAAGAAAAATTTTAACAACTATTACATTTTTTTTTTTTTTTTTGACCAAACTAGAATTTGGGTCTGTAGTGCCGAAATTATAGTTCGGTAAAAATGCTATTGATTGTAATATTTTTAGTAAAGATTTGACAAGCTTCCGGGCCTTGATAAGTGGTGACCACCTTGTAAAAAAAAAAAAAAAAATAGAGATTTACTTGCTGTCCACCAATTTCGGATGGTTGGCTGTTCAAGTTTGTGCCCCTAACAGAGGAGCTCTCTGACCTAGCAAAAATTGCCTGAACAGCCCCCTCGGCATTCCCTAATAAGGCCATCTCGGACAGTAAGCGATAAACTTACTCCATCTGAAAGCCGGGTGGCAAGGTCTGGGGAAGGTGGACCTCCTAGGGACTACTCAGGTGGTGTACCTCAGTCCGACAGGTACTGGACTAGTTCTCAGCCCTGTACCTGTTGGGCTGATTGTTAAGAACAGATTCTTGACTGGTACTTCTACCCTGTCTTCCAGCAACCAATGCAGCAAAGAGACCCATCTTCATCATCTAATTTATAAAAATCACTATGTTTGAAAGAAGTACTTTCAGGTAATGTATCTTTAGCCATAGCTATTAGTGGTTGAGAAAGTTTCTTGTAATTATTGAAGGAAACAAGTTTAGTCTTGGCAGCATATAATATGACCATCGATTTTTGTCCCCATTCCACTACAGACTGGAAGTCTTCCTTTAGTATTTCTGCCATTGCCTTAGATATGTGTTCATTTGTTTTCCCCTCATTATAGAGCGTGGTTTTAAAGGGATCAAAAACGGGTCAAAATTGAAAAAATCGTTATACATTTTGTACATTCATCTTAGTTTATTTTTAATCAGTTCATGTGCGTGTCACGTTGGTACAGTGGTAACGTCACCAGCTTTGAATGTTACAGTTTTGCTTTCGGTTTCGATTTTAGTTGGTGCCACCCAAATATATATATATATATATATATATATATATATATATATATATATATTTTAAATCATGGCTATAATAATATATACGAAATCTGGACAAATTAAAATATCATATTTAAATGTATTTTATGACTGAGCAAAGCTACACCCCACCACCTATTAGTTAAAAATAATTATGAGGATATGGAAACAAAAAATTGCAAGGTTATATTTGTCAGAATCCGAAATCACTCCATAGAATATACTGAATTTCTTAGAATTTCATAACTTTTCATCTTCACACGGGAAGGAACTCTGCTCTTCGTCTCAAGACTTCTTTGGATTGGCTACCTACCGGAATCTATTCTTCATTTTTGTCTGCCAGATTTTACAATTCAAAGCTTGCATGAATTGATACTGCCATTTTGTTTGGAACAACATTTCTCTTCTCTTCTGAAACTAAAATGGCGTATAACTGCAAAGTTACCCATTCATTGAATGTCTTTCAAAATCATACTCATGACTCCCTCTCTCCTGTGTATCAAATTCATATAGGTTCCACAAAAAATTGAATTGACCCTGACTCTTTTTCCACAAACTTTCCACTTTTGAAGAACTTTATAACATTACAGGCACTGCTCATCACTTTGGTCTTGGTAACATTCTCCCTCAGACCTTTGTAGGTATAAGAGCTGTCTATTCATGACAACAGGAAGTAGCTAGGGACTATTTCCCCATGACACAGGAAATAACAAGGGGTAATCTTCCATGAACAGGAAGCAACCAATGGTGATCTCCCCTGATTGTTATATTTAGCAGAGACATGGGAGTAGCCATTTGCTCTTTGTATAGAACTCCGTAAACGGTTGCAAGAACACACTTTACACATGTTACACACTCCTAACGCTTGCAATCACAGTAATACCTGCTCCTCTTTGTGTCTAAATTGCAACAAAACTCAAGAAAAAAGCAAAAGACCAATTCTAACAAATACTGCATTTATTTTTCTTTTAACCAAACTAAAATTCAAACGCTACTGATAATGTTACCCATTCAGTTTTTGCATTATTGCTTATGTCTGAATTCATGTTTTGAAAATGACATTATAAATCTATGACGTCACGTCAAAATTATAATTATTTTATCAAGGTAATTGTTTAAGCTCTATAAGATGTTTAATTAGCTCAGTTGGTCAGCTGTCAAACTGTAAATCTCAACGTTTCAGTTTCAATTTCCAGCCATGGCATCTGGGAATTTATCGTTTACTATTGATTCAATATTTTCGATTTCTAAAAATAGTTAAGATCTGATATTTTGAAAGGAGACAAATTCTGCGATGTATTTATAAAGTTTTTTTTATTTATATTGTCACTGATTGATGAAATGTTTTTATCAATGAAAAATTCATAATTATAATATTTATGATTAATTATAATATTTATGATTAATTATAATATTTATGATTAATTATAATATTTATGATTAATTATAATATTTATGATTAATTATAATATTTATGATTAATTATAATATTTATGATTAATTATAATATTTATGATTAATAATAATATTTATGATTAATTATATTATTTATGATTAATTATAATATTTATGATTAATTATAATATTTATGAATAATTATAATATTTATGATTAATTATAATATTTATGATTAATTATAATATTTATGAATAATTATAATATTTATGATTAATTATAATATTTATGATTAATTATAATATTTATGATTAATAATATTATTTATGATTAATTATAATATTTATGATTAATTATAATATTTATGAATAATAATAATATTTATGATTAATTATAATATTTATGATTAATTATAATATTTATGATTAATTATAATATTTATGATTAATAATAATATTTATGATTAATTATAATATTTATGATTAATTATAATATTTATGATTAATTATAATATTTATGATTAATTATAATATTTATGATTAATTATAATATTTATGATTAATTATAATATTTATGATTAATAATATTATTTATGATTAATTATAATATTTATGATTAATTATAATATTTATGAATAATTATAATATTTATGATTAATTATAATATTTATGATTAATTATAATATTTGTGAATAATTATAATATTTATGATTAATTATAATATTTATGATTAATTATAATATTTATGATTAATTATAATATTTATGATTAATTATAATATTTATGAATAATTATAATATTTATGATTAATTATAATATTTATGATTAATTATAATATTTATGATTAATTATAATATTTATGATTAATTATAATATTTATGATTAATTATAATATTTATGAATAATTATAATATTTATGATTAATTATAATATTTATGATTAATTATAATATTTATGATTAATTATAATATTTATGATTAATAATATTATTTATGATTAATTATAATATTTATGATTAATTATAATATTTATGAATAATTATAATATTTATGATTAATTATAATATTTATGATTAATTATAATATTTATGAATAATTATAATATTTATGATTAATTATAATATTTATGAATAATTATAATATTTATGATTAATTATAATATTTATGATTAATTATAATATTTATGATTAATTATAATATTTATGATTAATTATAATATTTATGAATAATAATAATATTTATGATTAATTATAATATTTATGATTAATTATAATATTTATGATTAATTATAATATTTATGATTAATTATAATATTTATGATTAATTATAATATTTATGATTAATTAGTATATTTATGATTAATTAGTATATTTATGATTAATTATAATATTTATGATTAATTATAATATTTATGATTAATTAGTATATTTATGATTAATTATAATATTTATGATTAATTATAATATTTATGATTAATTATAATATTTATGATTAATTATAATATTTATGATTAATTAGTATATTTATGATTAATTAGTATATTTATGATTAATTATAATATTTATGATTAATTATAATATTTATGATTAATTAGTATATTTATGATTAATTATAATATTTATGATTAATTATAATATTTATGATTAATTATAATATTTATGATTAATTAGTATATTTATGATTAATTAGTATATTTATGATTAATTATAATATTTATGATTAATTATAATATTTATGATTAATTAGTATATTTATGAGATGATGATTGATAACTATTTTTAGATTGTTTGAACTATGATTCTCATCTTCCTTGTTTTTTTTAACAACGTTATAAAAGACCAAACATTTTTCATCATTCATAAATAAGATTCAGTGTGACGGCACTGGAAGACAGTCGGAGATTACATAGGCCGAAACGTTGTGGAGAAAACAACCAAGATGAGAATAATAGTCAAAATAATCAAAAAAATAATGATAAATATGGAATTTAAACTACTATTAAAACTAGAATTTATATATCAACCCCCAAATGTACTTTTTACATTTGCAAAAATATATACACATATCGCATGAATTTTCATGGTAATCTGAAGAAGAAAAAAAGCATCCTTACAACTAAATATTTAGAGACTTTAAAAGAATCAGAATCAGTAATTGTATCGGAATCAGAAGTTTAGAACAGAATCGATAATTGTATTGCAATCATCCCATCATTATTTATTACAGTTATAAAAAAAGAAAAATTGTGACTGATTGGCAGTTGGAATCAATTTATACAAGATATTCAAGAGCACATAATTCTTGGTGAATATGGTTAAAAGACAGTGAAAATCCAAGGACAGTTATTGTGCTTGCTGCAACCAACTTGCAGTTTTCTTTCCGTTCTGATTTATTTATCCATTCCATAAAACAAAGCTTAACAAGTGCACAATATAAATGACGAGCAGTTGTGAAGCATTTCGTTTGCGACTCGAGTTGACGAACGATGCTTGCGCGAAAGGTCAAATCAATGCTCCGCTCAGCAAAGAGAACGTAAATGGCAAACATGTGACATTAAGTAAAAGAACAATTTACGATTATCGAACAAGTGGAAGAAATCAATGCTGAAGGCACAAAGAATGTGCAAAAATAATGGTAAACTCTTTTATACACTTGCATGACTCGACTCAAATCTTTTTTGTTTTTTTTTTTGTGTGTGTGTGTGTGTGTGTGTGTGTGTGTGTGTGTGTGTGTGTTCTTTGTCTTTACACAAAATATCTAAATATTACTAAAACTCTGTGGATCTTGTTTATACAAAGTCGACTTTGGCTTTACTTCAGTAAATTGTCAACTGACCCTACCATCGCAACTGTTCTACATCTACTAATCAAGAACTCTCAATCATTCTTTCAATGTGACCAAGCTAACAAAGACTTCTGTTTTGCAGACATTTTGTGCAATAATTAAAAACAATTTTTAAATAGTTAGAATCAAATATCGATTTTTCAGAATTAAAGCTATCAATGACAAAAATCTGCAAAGACTAACTTTTTCTTTATATTTGAGACATAAATTTATCCATGCATGCATGTTTGCATAATTTCTAATCTATTTTCATTTTACTTTGGATTCACACAATATAATTCTGTTTTCTTATGGATTACCAATGGATTTTCAACAGACCCATTTCTGATTTTTCCTGTTCTGGATTTCACCGTCTTTCTCATTGGACTTTTACTATACCTTTTTTCCCGTTTCTTGCTTCCTTAATCTCACTGAATCCCTATAAACTGTCACTAATTGTTAAATAACTTTTTTGATGCAAATATGATTAATTTCATATTGTTTGTTTCCTTTAATGCATTAACCTGCAAAATTTGTTACATCTTTTGCAAACTTCTTCTCTCTGATGAGAAGAATTACATTCTTCGAAACTCCATGGAATAAGGTTTTTCTTGTTTATTTGTATTCCTTGTCGGATAATAAAAAATTTGTTTTTCACTGAAGCTAAGCAACGTTGAGCCTGATTAGTACTAAAATGCTGCGTCAATCACGCTCGTAGGAAGATATTAGCAGTCCGTCATTTTCTCTTTTAAAATGGAAGATTTGTCAGAATCATAGATTGTAGTTACATCCCTTGACCTTTAAGAACTCTTCAACATTAGAAAACACAATAAAACTATCATTCGAAAAAAAAAAAATTTTTTGTATTTGTAATTATATTTCTTCTTGGTCATTTTTCGTAACTATTGGAATTTTTTATCATTTCAACATGACACATAAGTACGAATTTATGTTTTTAGCTAAAATGCATTTATTTGATATCCCTTATACTGTATAAGCACCTGAATTTTAAATGCAAATTTTATTGGGTCATATTGATATCAATTTCAGAAGAGTAAAAAATGGCTCTTTGGTTTACTGTCAGCAACCTCGTAATTCCTGCTGCCCTCATTTTGTCTTTTAGCACTTACATTCCATGAACAATGTTTCTGACAAAGGGGAAAGAATTGCTGTTTCATAAGTCGAAATCTATGTAACGCTTATCATTGGTTAATTTTTGAACTTGAAATATTTATTTTTGTTTTTCTCCTTACATCAACTGGCTTCATGTCTTGTCTGGACCAATTTCCATAAAAAAACAAAAAATAGGGTTGGAATCATCTTCTAAAGAAGAGATGGAAGACATCGGGAATATCTTTTTTTGCCATCTCTAAGGGATGTTATCCACTAAAACAGGTTGAAGTCATTTGAGTAGATTATAAAACTATATTTGCGACCTATTATTTATGTTCTGTTTTAAAAACTGACATCATCATTTTGTTATTTAATCGATTATGACATTAGGAGATTTAGCTCAGTCTGTGGGGGTCAGGGTTTCAGATCTCGCTAAGTTCAGCCATGCTAATCAGTTGTAGAGGACAAAACAGATGTCCGTGATTATTTGCATTTTAAAAATATATGTTTAATGACATCACATTTTAAAAATATATGTTTAATGACATCACATTTTAAAAATATATGTTTAATGACATCACATTTTAAAAATATATGTTTAATGACATCACATTTTAAAAATATATGTTTAATGACATCACATTTTAAAAATATATGTTTAATGACATCACATTTTAAAAATATATGTTTAATGACATCACATTTTAAAAATATATGTTTAATGACATCACATTTTAAAAATATATGTTTAATGACATCACATTTTAAAAATATATGTTTAATGACATCACATTTTAAAAATATATGTTTAATGACATCACATTTTAAAACTATATGTTTAATGACATCACATTTTAAAACTATATGTTTAATGACATCACATTTTAAAAATATATGTTTAATGACATCACATTTTAAAAATATATGTTTAATGACATCACATTTTAAAAATATATGTTTAATGACATCACATTTTAAAACTATATGTTTAATGACATCACATTTTAAAACTATATGTTTAATGACATCACATTTTAAAACTATATGTTTAATGACATTACATTTTAAAAATATATGTTTAATGACATCACATTTTAAAAATATATGTTTAATGACATCACATTTTAAAAATATATGTTTAATGACATCACATTTTAAAAATATATGTTTAATGACATCACATTTTAAAAATATATGTTTAATGACATCACATTAGTGAAGGGAAAATTAATTCCAATTAGCATTAATATCAGTTTTTTGTCTTTTTCTTGAAATCGCTTGAGACAAGGCATGAAGTCAATTGATGTAAAAAGCAAAAAGGAATGAAATTTGATTATTGACAAGACAGGAGATGTCTTGAAAAGACCAAGGCTGTAAGGAGAAGGAAAATGGTGAGCAGGAAGAGAGTTCCATAACTTTGCAGTTCTTGGAAAGAAGCTACTGAAATATGGAAGCTGTATTACAATGAGATATTAAAATGATGAATTGATGGAGACCACTAGACCAACTACTCAAACGAGCTGGAATAAATGAAGCAGGGAATAGATCAGACAATTCTGAAGAACATATACCATAATAGTATTTGTAGAAAAGACTGAGACTAGCAACATCATGTCTGTGAGAGAGGTTGCAGGGAAGAAGAAATTGTTGAGCCAATCAAATTACAGATAAGTTTCTGTAATTTATCAAGAATCCTCAAATGGGGCACAGATTCACCAGCCCAAATATGACAACAATACTCCATTGGACCTAGAATAGAGCTATGAGGAACACCAGCATTGATAGGAAAAGACAATGAAGATATTACATCAAGAGTTACTCGCAAGCTTCGATCAGAAAGAAAAGACTTAAAAATGTCAAGAACTTTATAAAAGCCATACTGAACATAACTAAAGAGGTCCCGACTTTCCAGAAAAGAACATGTTTTCTGTTGATCAACCTCTCATAAACTCTGCTAATAATATTAGTTGGGTCTGTTATGTATGAGAGAGCTTTTGTTCCAGGAGCCAACGTTGGGACACAAACCACTTAAGGACATGGTAAGAGATGTGAAGAAGATATAAAAGGTACGTTCTGCTATTATTTTATAAGCCCCCCTCCAAAAAAAAAATGTGTGATGCAGTTTTGTTCAAGATGCCAATATCTTCAGACATCCTGATCTGGTAGTACTAAATGGCTTAATAGAAATTACCACTCCAGGCCAAAAACTGGACCTGGGAGTAATGGTAAGAAAAGGCCAACTCCACATATCCCACAGCCCCCAAATGGGGTCTCACCACTTGATATCTTTTAAAAGGTAATACTTAGGACCAATTTTTTCCTATTCCATCTTGAACAAATTTGGAATTGAGAAAAAAAAATGGTGACAGTTATCAAACATGGTTTTATTTTATAATTTACGCGTCATTTTTTCTTTATCGGTCAATTCATCTGTGACAATGCAGTTTGAAATGAAATTTTGGTCAAATTAGTCTTCATAGGAGAAAACAACAAAATCATGAAATGAAAAATCATATCGTACATATAAACATTATTTCGTTATATTTCCTCCTATGAAAACTTGATTGATAATTTCACACACATTCTATATATATATATATATATATATATATATATATATATATATATGTACTAGCAAAAGTACCCGTCGTTGACTGGGTTCAAAAGCAGCCTACAGAAAATGGACTCTGATTTATGAAAGTATGATAGATTATAAAAGGAAGGGTTGTAAAGAGATAGCTTCGAATTTGGGAGTATCAAAACCAAAGCAAAATATGATGAAAGTAAAAATAAAATAGATAAACCCCATAATTTATTATACCATGCATGTTCACACTGAAACATTTATCACAATATTCTGTGGATCTATATTAAAAAAAACCTTGTTAAACTTTGTGACATATTTCCATTCTATGGAGGTCAGGTGCGAACGAACACCCCATAATTTTATTATACCATATTTCTTCAAACTGAAACATAATTATCAAAGTATACTTACACAGATAGATATGAACAGTCTTTATTAAAGTTTGTGTCTATTTCCATTCTATGGAGGCCAGGCGCGAACGCAGACCCCACAATTTTATTATACCATCCCTATTTAAGTTAAAACATACTTATCAAAGTATTATTATATACATCTATATCAAAAACACTTATAAACATTTTTTTTTTAATTTTTAAATTTTTTATTTCCATACTTTGTGGACCAGGAGCGAACGCAGACCCCACAATTTTAATGAACCACCGTTCTGCCAGATGAAACATACCCATTCCTGTGTCTCGATACATTTTCTATCATTATATATAATCAGTTTTTTAAAATAGTCAACCATATAGGAGCCTATTCGTGACCAGACACACACACACATACACACACAGACATTTCAGTTTTATATTATATATATATTATATATATATAATAAATTCCATAGCCAAACAACGCGCAGCTCACCAAAGCCATGAAGTCAACAGTCCAAGGCTCGAGTTTCGCCATCATTTGGGCTCATCAGTTAGATATAATATTTAATACGATACTATGTATATATATATACTATTTATTACGACACTATACATGCATATTTCAAAGTTATACCATTGGTTTCATTACGGTGAATCAACAATAAGAGATTGGAAGCAGTCAGCATAAATTCATCAGCGACAATTGAAAAACTGAAAACAATGAAAAGTGAACAAATAGAGAAAAAAAAAACGTTAAACGAGCATTTAACACTAATGTTTCAAAGTTTGAAAACATAACGTAAATATCGACGCCAATAGATTATGAATATGGAAGGAAGAAAGCACGTGTGTGTGTGAGAGAGAGAGAGAGAGAGAGAGAGAAAGAGAGGGGGAGAGAGGGAGTGTGTGTGCATGTGTGTGTGTGCGCGTGCGCGCGCCGCGATGAATTTACGCTGACTGTTTCCAACCTCTTATGGTTGATTCGGCGTAATGAAACCAATGGTACGATTTTGAAATATGTATATATATTGTCGCAATAAATATTTCATCTTCAGCTCTCACATCCACGATCGAGCACTTTATTGGATTTTTTCATCACCTCCTGACACGCTATATATATATATATATATATATATATATATATATATATATATATATATATATATATATATATATATATGTATATATATATATATATATATATATATATATATATATATATATATACACACACACACATATATATATACACACACACACATATATATATCTATAATATAAAGCTGAACGTGTGTGTGTGTCTGTCCTCCATGGAAATAGGCACAAACTTTAACAAAGACTTTTCATATCTATTTGCGTAAGTATACTTTGATAATTATGTTTCAGTTTGAAGAAATATGGTGTAATAAAATTATTGGATGTTCGTTCGCACCTGACCTCCATAGAATGGAAATATGTCACAAAGGTTAACAAGGTGTTTTTAAAAGGGGTGAGGGTCCACAATAACACCTTAACTTTAATCTTAATTCACGTTAGCTTTTATTTATTTTTTTGAGTTGAATCATATTGTGTCGAATAAATTCACCTCATAAATTCACGTTCTTGTTAAAGTGAAAGCCAAGAAAAAAAAGTCGAAACTTTAGACAATTCTCGACACAAATTTTGCATAACTCTGTTTTTGTTCCTTTTCCACTTGCACGTGGCACTCTTTAGAAAATAGATAAATAATAAAAAATAAAAACGTTACTTGTTATCGTGTCAAAAGAAGGAAAAAATCCTTCTCACGTGATTACGTGTCTTTTTAAAAACATTTACATAACATTTTTATTTTTATTTATATATCTGTTTAAGCTTTTTTTTGTCAGTGTACTAGAAGGAATTCAGTTGATTACAACCCTTTCTGCGAGTTCTTTACATTACAATAGTACAACCCTGAATCCGACGGCGCAATACTACACCGTTCAATACTGTAAAACTGAAACGAAGCTGTTCTGCTTGAAAAGGGCGCCATTTTCTTCTTATTCATATTTATATCGATTCTTTGCTTTAAAAAACTAAAGTAATTACGTGTTTACTTTTTTAATATCCCATTTTGCTGTTTCGGATTATTTTACTAAAGTAAGTAAAGCTTTATTATTTTTCAAAACTGTTTTGTTTCTTTGTTTTTCGATATTTCGTCAATATTATTTAGTAAGAGTGTTTAGCAGAAAAGCCAACAAACGACTACCCGAAAAAAATAAATATACAAGAAATAAATGTTACCATAGTCAATAAAAGTTCAGTTCATGTTTTTTTTTTTTGTTTTGAAATAGTTTTTAATGCTCTTTACTTGAAATAATTTCAGTGAACCGAAATTAAAACGAAATTTTAGGCGATAACTACTTAAATTAATTTTTATATAAACTACACATGCCATAATCGAATATTCCTCAAGCACAAAATAACGGAAAACATTAAAATATGTTTATAAATATTCCTTAAGTTGACGGAACTCTCTTAAATTGTTAACACAGGATGCTCAGGTGCCCCTCCTTCAAATTGAAAATGAGGCTCTTCATTTCAAAGTCGCTGCCATTTTGATTTTTTTAAAACCGGTTTCGTTTTTTAAAAAAAAAAAATTTTACAAACTATTTAAAAATACAAACAAATGAACTTTTCCACCATAAAAGTAACTTTTATTGACTATGGTAACATTTATTTCTTGTATATTTATATAATTATATACATAACATTTTCTCTTTGTAAGGAAACATCATTTTGTTGGTCACTCTTGGCTACGAATGGAAACAAAGTTGATATAAAAAATATATTTTCGCGAAAATTATCTTTACTTTCATCATATTTTGCTTAGGGTAAAAGTTTTGAGTATCAAAACCTATCTCTTTACAACCTCCTCCTTTTTATAACCTATCATATTTTCATCAATCACAGTCCATCTTCTGTAGGCTGTTTTTAAACCCAGTCAACGACGGATACTTCTGCTAGTATATATATATATATATATATATATATATATATATATATATATATATATATATATATAAACTGAAGACCCACTTCTCAAAACAATGAGGTATTACAAAAAGGCTGATTGGGAAGCCATCAGGGAGCTCATCAGAGATGCCCCATGGCAAAATATCTTTACTCTTCCAGCGGAACAGTGTGCAAATGAGACAACTGAATGGTTCAAAACTGCTATTGAAGCACATGTTCCCGCACGGAAATACTATAGCAAGCCCCACTCTCCCCAATGGTTTACTTCTGCTTGTCCAGCTGCTATTTGTCAAAGGCAGCATGCGTTCCGCAGATTCAACCGACATAAGTCCAGCTCAAATAAACAGAAGTTTATAGAAGCTAGAAATAATTGTAAGAGAGTGATAGACACAGCTAAGACAGATTACTCTGAAACCACCAGAAAGCGCATCGAAGCACAGAAATTAGGAACCCGGGATTTTTGGAAAATCTACAACAGCGTAGTTAATAATGGACAGTCAATTATTCCCCCACTAACAAACAATCATGAGGTTGCTTGCACGGCAACTGACAAGGCTAATCTGCTTGCCAGTCGGTTTGCCTCAAACTCCACACTGAACTCGGTACACCACTCACTCCCTGATTTTCCTCTGCGAACAGACGCCACACTTGACGATTTGAAAATAACCCCTTCTCAGGTACTTGCTATTATAAAAAACCTAGACACCTCAAAAGCATGTGGACCAGATCTCATCCCGGCTGTGCTATTAAAAAAATGCTCTGCCAGGGTGCTCCAGTTCTGTCCAAACTTTACAATAAATGCCTTAACGAATCTTGTTTTCCCGACTGCTGGAAAACCGCCTCTGTGGTACCAGTCTTCAAGAATTCTGGTGAAAGAACTGACCCACTAAATTATCGCCCCATTAGCCTCCTCCCGCTTTTCGCCAAAATATTTGAGTCCTTAGTTAATCAAGCCCTAGTCCAGCACCTAACAGCTGCTAAACTCCTGACTGACAAACAATATGGATTCAGGCAAGCCCGTTCAACAGCAGATATCTTAACTGTAGTTTCTGAACGTATATACCGTTCATTGGATAAAACAGGGGAGGGTAGAGCGGTGGTCCTTGATATATCTAAGGCTTTTGACAGGGTATGGCACGATGGTCTTCTAAGGAAAATTAGATCATATGGAATCACTGGAAGAATTCATAATGAAATTAAATCCTTCTTAAGTAATAGAAAAATCAAAGTTGTCCTCGACGGACATACATCCAAACAATATGACATAAATGCGGGAGTACCTCAGGGGTCCATCCTTGGACCACTATTATTCCTGATATTCATAAACGACCTCCCTGATAATATTGTTTCGGAGATGGGTATATTTGCCGATGACACCACTCTCTATAACAGATATGAGGGGAAAACAAATGAACACATATCCAAGGAAATGGCAGAAACACTAGAGGACGACCTCCAATCCGTAGTGGAATGGGGACAAAAATGGTTGGTCACATTCAATGCTGCTAAGACTAAGCTTGTTTCCTTCAATAGCTACAAGAAACCTTCTCTACCACCAATAGCAATAGCCAATAACACATTGCCTGAAAGTACTTCTTTTAGACTCCTCGGCCTAACGTTTACAGGGAATATGAACTGGAATAGATACATTGAGAACATTGCCAGGGCTGCTGCAAGGAAGGTTGGCTCCCTCTACCGTGCTAGAAAACTACTTACGCCTGCCAGTATCCTATACCTCTATAAGGCAACCATTCGCCCATGTATGGAGTACTGTTGTCACATCTGGGCTGGTGCATCTGCTGCTTGTCTCTCGCTCCTGGACAGGGTTCAAAAAAGAGTCGCCAACCTGATAGGTCCTGAACTGTCATCTAGGCTTCAACCTCTGTCCCATCGACGAGATGTTGCATCCCTCTGCCTGTTCTACAAATACTTTAATGGTGAATGCTCTGACGAACTACAAACACTTGTACCTCCCCGACGTAACTACCCCCGACAAACCCGACAAGCTACTAAGTCTCATCCCTTTACAGTAGAGATCCCTAGGTGCAAGAAAGCCTTTTACTCCAATAGTTTCTTCCCCAGAACTGCGGGTCTTTGGAACTCCCTTCCGGGATTCTGCTTTCCCAACTGCAATGATATGCAGAAGTTCAAGTGTAATGTTAACAAACATCTTTCTACTCTTCTCCCTTCATAATGACCCCGCCAATTAATTCCCTAATAGTAGCCCCCTGCTTCAAAGTGGCACTGTGCCTTGTTTAGGGTGAAAATTGAATAAAAATATATATACTGCTAAATAAAATTCGGTTCTGAGTGGCACTCTTCTTGGGGTTGAAGGTTCAATCTTCAGTATGGGCAATACTAAAAATACAATTACAATTTAGTTAAGACTTCTATTCGATGGGACTCCCATGAATTAAATAAAGGGTTCCATTCGAAATTCCGTACCGGTTCCATTTCAGAGTTCGCCAAGCTACATCTGAAGACGGTCAAAGGTTACGTCAGGTAATAAATTGTGAGAATAGCACTAAAGATGCAAACAATTGTTCGAATAATACAAAATGCGTTCACACGTCTCTATAAGAGATTCTGCCTGGCCGGCCTGTCACGATTTCGTGTGAAATAATATTTTCATCATTTAATGAGAGATTCGAATGGACGCATCTGAAGAGTCCGTCGTTCACATTCGTTAATTCTGGCAAATGTTTTATAGAAAGAAAAATTGTGGGGTTTCGGAGGTGGTGGGGGGTCTCTACTTAGAGGTATCGTTAATATTGTTAGGTGTAGTTTTTCTTTAATATGTAAGTGACTTAACGATTAACGTTTCGAGTCAACAGCGTTAGTAGCAGTAGTAAAAGTAGTACCTTCGTATTGGAAATACCTGAACAAAGGACAGCCACATAGTACTATCTTACTTTATTACTATATTAATAAAAATTGTGATAATAATTATAATGATAATAATAACACTAATATTAACTTGTTGATTAATAATAATTAATAATAATAATCAATTAATGATAATAATAATATATCAATAATATTATGGATGTCTTAAAGTCCAACATAAACAAATTCATGATAAACTGCCCCCTTATGTAAGACACTTTATCAAATCTCCATTACTAACAATTACTACGATATTATCCCATTAATTACTGTACACACAATAACCCTTATCCCCGAGTGGCTTCCGGGCCTTGATAAGTGGTGACTATCATGTAAAAAAAATTAATATTAATAATGATAATAATGATCATCATGCTAATAATAATAATAATAATAATAATAATAATAATAATGACAATAATAATGACAATAATAATAATAATAATAATAATAATGACAATAATAATAATGATAATAATAATGACAATAATAATAATAATAATGACAATAATAATAATAATAATGACAATAATAATAATAATGACAATAATAATAATGATAATAATAATGACAATAATAATAATAATAATAATAATAATGACAATAATAATAATAATAATGACAATAATAATAATAATAATAATAATGATAATAATAATGACAATAATAATGGGGAAGGCGGTACATTAGGACTCATGCAAACAACGGCATCTTGAAAACACTGACAAATTGTACAAATACAAACTGGCATTAGTGCTTGAAAGTGAAAGTCACAAGATCCTATGGGACATAGATATACAAACAGACAAACCTAGCCAAGCAAGAAGACCGGATGTCATAATAATTAACAAGAAAGAAAAGTCCTGCCAGATTATAGATTTTGCCGTCCCAGCAGCCCATAGAGTGACTATCAATGAGACACAGAAACAGAATAAACATACAGAACTAGCCAAAGAGCTCAAAGGGATATAAAAGATAAAGAAAGTTAGGATAGCACCAATAATAGTACGAGCACTAGGAAGAATATATAAAAAAAAAATTGAAAAAGAGTTGGCAAGATTGGAAACAGAGGGATGGCTGGAGATAGCACGGATAACAATAATGAAAACGGCTAAAATATTAAGGAAAACCCTTGAGTGCAGAAACTAATATACATGATTCGCGGGTGCTGGCCGGACATACAGAAACAACAAAAGAGGTAAAACACAAAGAAACTGTATAATTACATAATTGTAAGTTAGCACCCCATCCCCACTCATTTTTTTCCTCTTTCGTCACCATAAACTGGTGCCGCATCAAATAAAATGGACTGGGATCTTGGGTTGGCTTATTGACACTCATATCCCAGTGAAGACCAATGGTCGCTACAAAATCAATGACATACGACTGTTGCGATAATGCAAACTAATTTGCAAAGGTTGTTGAAAGAGGTGGAAAGTACTGGAAATCTGGGGGGACTTGTTGTCACTCAGACTCCAGGAAAGACCACAGGCTGTTTTCAAAGAGAACTCTGTGTGAAAGCTCCAAGTAAGTAACAAAAGTAATAAATTTATAATTATAATAATTATTATAATAATAATAATAATAATATAATAATTATTATAATAATATAATAATTATTATTATAATAATAATAATATAATAATTATTATTATAATAATAATAATATAATAAATATTATTATTATAATGATTATGTAACAAAGTAGTGACGTCTTATAGTAACATAACGCTTATGAGTGTGTGTGAGAAAATCTGCAGCAGTCCGAGAGTAGCTGACTAGCAGAAATATTAGCAGCAGTAGCTGTCAGTATATATGCAAATTAAGCAAGTGTGTACATGCTGACGTCACAGGAAGAAGGAGAGGAAATAAAAATAAACAAATGCAGCATGCATGGTCCCCCGAGAGTGCACAGTGAACGAGGCATAAAAAAAATGACTAAGTTCAGCATTTGCCCCCCGCCCCCCATTTAGCCCCAAAAGTCTCCAGGGGACGTCAAATCCTGGTGAAAATGAACAAACAGTGCAGTTTTAGGCCTTAACATATGTAAATTTAAGTTCTGCACCATGCAAAAAAAGAAATGAATAAGTCCCAATACCATTTAGCCCCAAAAGTCCTCAAAGCCTCAACATATTTAAATTTGAGTTCAGCACCATGTAAAACTGCTAAATAAACATACACAGAAAATTTTGGACAAATATGGTAAAATAATCCCAAAAATGGAGTATTTTTATTGGCCCTAAAAGAGTTATCGCAAAGTATAGACAAACAAAATTATATAGAAATCAGTTAGTTACAACTTTTTAGAAAGTTTTATAAAAATCCAAGGCATCAATTTTTTTTAATAAGCAGAAAAGTGTCAATTTTAGCCATTTTAACCGGAAAGGCACCCCTAGGAGGGCAACTGGAGTTTTCCCCAGAAAATCCGTTCTGTTATTTTTTTACTTATATCATTTGTGCAAAATGTCAAAAAATTCCAAGCCGTAGTTATTGAGAAAAGTGCGGACAGACAAATGGATGAACGAACGAATGGACAAGGGTGAATTTACAGGTCTAACCCTCCACCCTTTTGTCGGGGGGACCAAAAATACAGCACGTGATCGAGCACAAGAAGCAAATACTAACCAGGCAAGAAGGACGTGTTAAGACGAGGGTGAGAAAGCACTGGTTATGGATGGCATGAAGTGGCGGAGAGAGAGACTTTTAAAAAACGCATGTTATATAGCAGAGCGTTGTAAAACATGTGTGCAAGAAGACTTTTGAAAGATAATGAAATGCATTATTGTTGGAAGAACCACGAATCAACGCATTTCATTTTCACTTATAAAATGCATTTATTGTTGAAAAAATAAATGCATTTTATCTGCCCTTAAAAAAAAATGTATTTTTATTTCTTTCCTTTTTTTTTTTTTTTTTGTTTGTTCCTGTGACGGTACCAGACAACGTGTGAGTCCGAGTGGTTGAAATTTAACGACACGGTTAAAGTGTAACGGTTATGTTACAATAATGATAATGATGATAATGATGATAATCTTAATAATAATTAAGATCATGATAATATTAAAAATAATAATGATAATGTTAATAAAAATGATGATAATATTAAAAATAATAATGATAATGTTAATAAAAATGATGATAATATTAAAAATGATAATGTTAATAATAAAAATTATGACAATATTAAAAATGATAATGATAATAGTAATAATACGATAATTATTAACTAGTGGGACCTTTGGAAATTCCACAGCAAACTCATTCATATGTAATATATTGATGTTGGCATTCTGTAGATGTTCAGCGTAAATAGAGACTACCTGAAATTATTGTAGGTCTTTTGTTAAAACTGCAAAAGTATTTATCTACGCTAGCAGGGACGCCCTGCGTAGCCCGGTCATAAAGTACGCTTAAATATGGTATTTTAATTCTTGCAGATTTTGTATACATTATTATAGAGTTAATGTTCTATCGATTTTTATATATTATAAAGTTGCGATTTCAAAAAAGAAATAAAAAAAAAAATGTATCCAGATGACTTGGATGCATCAGCTTAAACCGAAACCAAAACTTATGAAAAAAAATGTATGTTTATATATATATGAGTTCCTTCAGCTATAATCGAAACCGAAACCAAAACTTATGAAAATTTCTTGGTAAATTTATTTATTTTAAGAAATGGAAGTTCATAACAATTAAACGACTCGGATGTAAGCATGACACAGAAAAGAAATAAATAACACACACGCTATCGTATTAATATATAGATATTATCATCATTATCATTATCATTATATCATCATCATCATCATCATTATCAACAGTGGAAGTACCTATTTACTATGCCTCCCCACGGGACAGAGTCAGACACCAGGGTCGTTTTTTTAACGTGGAGAAAAGGTATAAAAATAAAAATTGTCTCAGTCGTGAATGATTTCTCCTCCACCGAAAGAGAACAAGAAATGGAAGTGCAGCATCTGAAGAACAGATTGGATTTATTTGCTTCCCCACTGAGCAAATTAGGCACAAGGCCGTTTTTTAATGTGGAGAGAGAGGGAAGGGGGAGGGAAAGGGGATCCAGCTCCCGAGAGGTGGAAAATGGGAGCTGGATAGTAACTGTGGTCAGTAGGGTGATCCCTACATTGACCAAGTTCAGAGATGTGGGGTTACCCCCACATATGGTCTTTGCTAGTCATAGCTAGTCTTTGCTTGCAGTATCTGCCGGAACAGATGGTATTTATTTGCTCTCCCACCGAGCAAATTAGGCACAAGGCCATTTTTTAATGTGAGGAGTGAAGGGAGGGGGAAGGGAAAAAGGGGACCAGCTCCCGAGAGGTGGGAAATGGGAGCTGGTTAATGGTCAGGCATGTGGGGTTGCCCCCACATCCGGTCTTTGCTAGTCATAGCTAGTCATAGCCAGTCATAGCTTGCAGTAGCTGCTGGAACAGATGGTATTTATTTGCTCCCCCACTGAGCAAATTAGGCACAAGGCCGTTTTTAATGTGAGGTAAAAACCAGCTCCCCTAAAAGTAGGCAAAAAGGGGGCACTCTGGTTACCAAAAATAATAATTGTCCCAGTATAGAGGGTTTCCCCTCCATTGACTGGTACAAATCATCTTAAGTGCAGTATCTGCCGGAACAGATACTACACTTTGATCTTGACCAAAAGGCCAGAAGGAGGGTATTATGACGAATTAACATACACTATACTGACCCCCTTTTCAAGGAGGAGATAATACCTGGGGAGAAACGATACGATGACGAACGAACATACTACCCTAACAAGGAGGGGATAATACCTGGTAGGGTGGTATCATGCCAACAAAACAGACACTATACTACTCTATCCCAATAAGGAGGGGATAATACCTGGGAGGAAGTATCAAGACAACAGAACAGATACTATATTACCCTACCCCAATAAGGAGGAAGTGATGCTTGGAAGGATGATTTTATGACAACAGAATAGATACTACACAATCCACTCTCCTCATAATTAAGCATTGAAAGATTGCAATGGTACCTTAGTCAAAGTAATAATAGTTTCAGCTTTAGACATACAGATACCAAATCTCCATCCATAATAGATTTACTCATTCACTCATGTCAATAACAGCGATTACTCAGTGATGTTCTCAGGAATCTGAGTGATAGCAAGTTCTTTCATATTTCCAGCATCGTCCGACCCTTTCGGTAAACATTGCAAATCATTTTTGCATTATGGCAAAAGCAATTTACCATTGATTCTTTGCTGTCAGCAGCCATTGGAGTTGGAGTGGAAATGAAACTCCTCAACGTTTCAGTATTCTCCACCACATTTGTCTGGTGCTCCCCTTCTCGATCTTTCAATCCTCCTTTTTGAGTAATAGTAGTAGTAGTCGTAGTAGTAGTAGTAGTCGTAGTAGTAGTAGTAGTAATAATAGTTGTATTACTAGTGTTTTCATTAGTGGTAGTACAATCATCATCATCATCATCATCATTAGTATTGTTCGTAGTATTATTATCATCAGTAATAGTAGTACTATCATCGTTAGTACTAGTAGTATTATTAGTATTATTAGTATCATCATTAGTAGTAGTAGTGGTAGTAGTAGTAGTAGTAGTAGTAGTAGTAGTAGTAGCAGCATTATCATTATTAGCTGTATTATCATCAGTAATAAAGCAGTAAAAAAAAACTTACAACGTTAAGCGTTGGAAAATCTTTCTAACCAATTTGAGGCTATTGATTTGGCGCGAGTAGCCGGCTTTTACAGGCGCGAATTTCTTTGGAGGAAATCTCCAGTCCGCCATTCATGTTTCCCCCCCCCTCCCGCCATTCGTTTCCTGCAACTTCGCGCCTCCCCTTCCCCACCCCCTTCCTCTCCATCTCGCCTCCCGCTCCCGCTCAATTGGTTTCTCGCAAACATCAGATTATATCATCTTAGCGTCTGCTAGTGGCAGTCATTACATGACATGGGCTTACGAAGAACACAAGACAACAGGCAGACTTTCCCTTGTCTCGTTATTCTTCCATGTTCACGCGTGCTCTGGGTGCTGTTGCGTACACAGTGAAGAAATGACACGCGTGCAACTAGAGATATAAACATACACACACACACACACACACATAGTGACATACGCATAACTAAGCATGAAGAGATGCACACTTCACATGTTTATGAAGAAGAACCTGAAGTCCTACCTAACTAATATTCCTGGTGAACCAAGTGCAAAAGAGATCCAGACAATTGCACTTAAGGGAGCGAGGATACTAAAAAGAGCTCTCGGTTGGTTTCAATAAAAAGCGGGGCAATGTTGGCAGCTGGTTTGGCTGCCCCATACCCAGCATTACAATCTTCAAACGAAGAAAATAAAAAAAAATAAAAATGCAAGCAAACTTATACACGCCACATACAATAATACATAAATCAGATGAATACACACACAAACACATACATCATCACGCACACACAGATGTAAACCATCACACACACACACACATATATATATATATATATGAACTACAGATACATACATACATAACTACCACAGACATAGATAAATTCTTACTTAAACCACACACAAACATAAATCGCACACGCATACTCACATATACCACACACACACACTAACATAAACCACACACGCACATACTAACATAAACAAAAAAATAACGCGGTACAATAAGTGCATAAGCACCTAACATACACCATATAAACAACAATACTAAATACAAATAAACAACAATACTAAATACATATAAATAAATACTAAATACAATTATAAGTTCCACCATAAACCAACCAAGACAAATACTTATGTTCATTTCTATGACGGATGTTCCAAAAGTAATACCTCCTAATTTTTTTTATTCCGCCCGAATTAATCAGAGGTCACTAAGACATAACGGCAACTATGAGGATTAGAGCATTGGTAGTGAAAAGAGAGACGCTTGGTTACTAAACAAGGCACAATGCTACTGAGCTGTAAGGAGCTACCATGAATTAGGAGTCAGATTTATAGGAAACATTCAAAGTGCAGAGTTGTGCAGTAAATTGTTTGTTTGCACTACATTAAAATTTCTGCATGTTGACACAGTCGGGATAACAGAAAGCAGTGAGGGAATTCCAAAGGTATGTGGTCCAAGAAAAAAAATAAGCTATTAAACTTTTTTGGCATCTGGGGACATCTGTAATGAAGTCGTGGAATTTTGCTACTAGTGTAACATTATCGTTACATGTCAACACTCGGGACCCACATGTTGTATGCAGATAGCCACAAGGAAACACAGACAAGGACAGAATTCAACTCACATTTTTTTTCAGTTGAAACAAGAGACATTTATTTACAGGTGCTTCCATAATAACGCCTTGTCTCTTCCCTAATGTAGTGGGACGCACTTAGGGTTCTTAATTTATTTGGTGGACATTAAAAAAAAAAGTAAGAGAAATGCCAATACAAGATTGTGCATGGAAATAATTCTTTCTCACTAGAAATTAGCATTCTGGTTTTCCCTGGAATCTGAGAGACCATAAGTCTCCTCAAATTTCAAATATTTTCCACCTTCATTATATTCGGCATTTTTAACTTTTGGAGATGAGGATGGATAAATATTATTATTTTGACTAATCGGACTACTGTTATTGTCGTGAGTGATGTTTTCAAAACATGGATTTGCACTGAGGATTGAACCTTTAGCTGCCTGAAGAATAACATTACAACTATATTTTACCAAGTTTGTTATCGACTATGCCATGGGTTCTTTCATATTGCCCTCATCGATTAAATAAAGGATCTGGTTAAAATTCTCTGCAGATTGCGGAGGTGGAAAAGATACACCTGAAGAAGGTTGGAGGTTACATGGACCGAAACGTTGTGAAAATAGCACTCGAGCTAGTCTGAAGAAACCAAAATAATACGTATAATCAATTAATTTTTAAATCTTTTTTTTTTATTATTTAACTTCTTTTGCAAAAATGTAATTTCACGTTTTATTTATTTATTTATTCATTTTTTCAACAACGATTTTAAGATTACAAAATAACGTCTGCTTATCATGTGTAGTAAGGAGATGCAGTTGTAGCCCGATGATTACAAAGTTGCACTGACTGTTTTGAAATGGTTACGTTCACTTACATAGTATACACAGGCGGCAAAACGAAAGTTTGCACTTGTAATTTTTTTCAAAAACTGCAAATTTAAACTAAATTTTATGTAACCAATCTATGGTCCCCTCTCGCAAAACTTTTACAAGAAACACTCGTCTAGCTGTAAACACTATCAATAATTCCCCCCACTCTTTATCTGTGCCTAAACCTAAACGTAGATTCCATGAACAAAGCTTTTTTTTATTAGAACTGCACGCCTGTGGAATTGTCTTCCGTTTTCCTGCTTTCCGGCTGACTACAATATGGTTGTCTTCAAGTCTAACGTAAATAAGTTCTTGATGAGCCGTTCCATATAAGTTATCAAATTTAACAAATTTTCATTACTAATGATTATTATATTGTCCAATTTCTACTGTACACTCTTTAACCCTTAATCTTGAGTGGCCTCTTGGCCTTGATAATGAGTTGATACCTATGAAAAAAAAAAAAAAAGAAAAAGTCCAATGTGAACAAGTTCTAATTGAATCGTCCCCCTAAGTAATCCAAGTTACAAAATTCCCACTGTTTACTATGCTAAAATCACAATGACTAATGTATACCTATTAACCCTTATCCTCGAGTGGCCTCTGGGCCTTGATAAGTGGTGACACCCTTGTAAAAAAAAAAAAAAAAAAAATATTTAAACAAACTATACCTCATTTGATTGGCCTTTTATTCTTCTATAATTTTACCTGCTCATATTTGACTTTTAATTGAAATATTCTAGTGTTCACATCAATTTTAAAAAAATAACTTCAAATTGAGGAGGCAAAAAGAAAGTCCGCACAATGGAAAATTGTTATTTAAATCTAACTTTAGGACATTAATGCAACACAAATACAACAGGAACACAATGAACTAGTTAATATTTAGAAGCATAGCTCTTCTGCAATTTGACAGCTTGCAATCTTTTGGGAATTCCTTGAATTAGTCTGCAGCAATACTCCGTGAAAATGGCATCCCACTTTTCTTTACTTTTTGTCCAAAGTTCTTCCAAATTTAAAATTTTATCATTGCGTAGCTGTTTTTTTTTTTTGTTTTTGTTTTTTTTTTACACAGGCGTCACAACTTATCAAGGCCGATTGGCCACTCAAGGATAAGGGTTAAAGAGTGTAGAGTAGTCAAAAGGACAATATAGTAATCGATAGTAATGGAAGTTCGGTAAATTTGTTAACTTAAGTGGCACGGCTCATCAGAAACTTGTTCACGTTGGACTTGAAGACAACCATATTATAGACAACTGGAAAGCAGGAAAACGGAAGACAATTCCACAGGCGTGCAGTTCTAAGAAAGAAGCTTTGATCATGGAATCTATGTTTAGGTTTAGGCACAGATAAAGAGTGGGGAAAATTATTGATGATGTTTTCAGCTAGTCTTGTGTTTCTTGTGAAAGTTTGGCGAGGGGGGACCATAGATTGAAGCTCAGTCGAACACTTTCCATGAAAATAACGATAAAGCAGAGACAAACTCGCAACATCTGTTCTGTGAGATAGAGGTTGCAGCGAAGAAAAAAGGACATCTCCCACCAGGCCATGAAGTCTATTTTGAACCCTATCAAGGCAGGACAAGTCTTTTCTAGCAGCTCCTGCCCATATGTGGCAACAATATTCCATTCTTGGACGTAATTGGCTCTTATATAGATAGAGAATTTCATCAGCAGTCAGATATCTACTGGATTGATAGAAGGATCCGACCATTTTTCCAGCGGCCTTGGCAACAGATTTGATGTATGTATTCCATTCAAGAATGTTGCTTGATGTAATGCCATACGTTTTTGATAGGATTGAGGTCTAGAGATTGTGCAGGCCAATCCAAACACGGAATATCATGCTCTTCCAGGAACCTCTTGACATTGCCAACTGTGTGAATGAGAGCATTATCCTGCACGAAGATGGGATTATCATCCAAATTACGACAAAAGTAGGGGAGAAAATGCTCAGTCAATATATTAATGTACTTGGTTGAATTAATTCGACCTCTCAAGCAAACTATAGGCCCCGGACCATTGGTACTAATAATGCCCCACATCAAAACTGGACCTCCACCACCTTGCAGCATTGAAACTGAGCACCTAGGATTAAATTCTTTATCTTTCCTTTGATGGACATACTGCCTACCATCACTGCCTAGCCGATTGAACTTACTTTCATCGCTAAAAAGCACTTTTGACCAATATGAAGAGTCATGATCTTCATTGCATCTGAAGAAGTCCAGACGGCACTTTCTATTCTTTACAGAAATTATTGGTTTGCGTCTTGCAACATATCCTCGCAAATTAAATTCCTTTAATCTGTTCTTGACAGTAGAAAGAGAGCACTTTTTAACAAGATTGCACTGTTGTTGGATTTGAGGGGCCGTTTCAAATCTGTCTCTTCGGCTGTGGATCTTGATAGCATTATCTTCTCTGTTAGAAGTAACTCTAGTACAACCAGATTTAGGGGTATCACGAACACTGCCTGTGTTTTGGTGCTTTTGCACAGTCTTTCGTACCGTTTTCTCATCACATTCCAATCTGCAGCCGATTTCTCGATTGGATAAACCAAAAAGGTGGAGATTAATGAGCTCTTGACGATCACTAAGAAAAAGTCGTGGCATATGGACTAAATGTTATGCTGTATAACCTGGAACAACAATTACGATTAGAAATGCTTTGTTGCCTGTTGGTGGATATTATAAACTGATTAAGGGGCGGTAATTGAAGCTGGTTTTAAGCGAATTTGTTGTTGCAGACTTTCTTTTTGCCTCCTCAATTTGAAGTTATTTTTTTTAAATTGATGTGAACACTAGAATATTTCAATTAAAAGTCAAATATGAACAGGTAAAATTATAGAGGAATAAAATGCGAATCAAATGAGGTATAGTTTGTTTAAACAGTTACATAAAATTTATCTTAAATTTGCAGTTTTTGGAAAAATTACAAGTGCGGACTTTCTTTTTGCCGTCACTGTATGTTAGGACGATAGGACTTTAATCAAGGGGAGCTAACTCTTGTTATGTGAGTTCTTGTGTGGAGATGCGAAAACGAGAGGAGACAGACGCTGGCAGGTGCCAACAAAAGGATGATTTTGAATCTTTGTTTTGTGACTTCTTGTATAGAGACACGATAACAAGATGACTTTGAATCCAGATAAATGCAGATGGAGATATATTACTTCTGTTTGTGATGGTTACAAACCTGGACCGATTGTTTTGAAATGGTTATGCTCACTTGTATACTAATTGGCAATGGTATATCTTAGAAGGATAAAACCACAATCAAAGTGAGCTAATACTTTTTTTTGTTTCGATCGTTGTTACCTCCCCCTTTTATTGCTGTTATGTGAGTTATCATGTGGACACGTGAGAACAGGAGGAGACAGACACTGGGAAGTGCCAACAAAAGAATGACTTGGAATCTTTGTTATGCGAGTTCTTGCATGGAGGCACGATAACAAGGTGAGAAAGATAACAAAAGGATTATTTTGATAATATATAAAGGAAGATGGAGATATATTGCTTCTCTTTGTGATAGTTTTTACGCACAAACTCAATATTGGACTAAAACGGATGTAATTTATATCATTCTATGCATTACCAAAGCGGTATTCAACCTCGGCGGGTTGAACCAGCTTCCTCCAAATAATATTCAAGATGAGAACAACAGTGCGAAGAATACAGATCATCATTATATTTCGTATTATCTGAGCAGATACTACACTTTCAAGTCTATAAATATGAATCACTGATCGTAAATTCAATCTGTGTGAAAATAAACACAGCAAGAATGATGGACTGCATTAAAAAAGTTCACAAGTTTTGATCTGGAAATTCCTCAGATGAATTTTAAGTGAACTGTAATTGTGAAAACTGTTAAAAAATATACATGACTTTTTGGTTTTTATGTTTCGTTAAATCAGATTATGCACTGACATGAGCATTCCCACGACAGTTTTCTGGGCCTTACTGCTTCTGTGCTGGCTCATTGGTAAATTGGAAATGGGCGATTTGTTTGTGACACCATCAATAGAAGGTTGTCATATATGGTTAACAGGCTCCCCCTATCTGGTTTGATTTTATTCAGAGTTTTCTCCCCTTTCCTAGATGCACTGGCCTCATAATGGCCTAGGTACGCCATTTACCCTCTACATGGTAACCCTTCGAAATCAGATGAAGGCTCATGACAAATTGGAAGCAAGTATTCTATTTATGATGCCATCACTAGAAAAAAAAAAAGTGTGATGTGAACAGACATCTTGCTACTCATCTCCCTTCACAGTGCCCCCACAAATTATGTCCCCGATAGTAGCCCCCAATTTCAAAGTGGCACTGTGCCTTGTTTGGGGTGAAAATTGAATTTTAAAAAAACAGGCTCCCTCTATCTGATTGGATTTTATTCAACAGTTTCAAGACGTTTGAAAGGGCAGAAGTTAGCGAGAAGGAACATGATCATGGTTTATTCCGGAAAATACCAAAAATAAATGTCGTTGTTTCAAAAAAAAAAAAAGGAGTTGAGTTATTACGTGTCTTATATTCCTTGCGGCAAACTGCTACATGTTTGGTCTTCTTCACTGACCAATGCCAGAAAATATGAAATGTATTATCCGAACAGATACTACACTGGAAGCAGGTGTTTTTGTTTTGTGACACTATCAATAGAAGATTGCCTACTGGACTAACGGGATCCCGCTATCCGATTTGGTTCTTCAACAGAGTTCGCCTATTGTCTTCAAGTAGACTGATGAACTCAATCTACTTTCCCTGTATCAATATCAGAAGGATGCTAACAGGTGCTACAGCTTGCTGAAAGGTGACATGAAACTGTGAAAGGCAGGAGCGTTCATCTCCCTGGGGTGTTAGGGTTAGGGTTCATCTCCCTGGGGTGTTATACATTGAAGTCTTAAATACATGCAGCACATAAGTGTATAATGCATAATCGCGTTGGCACATCGGTTTATGTTACATCACCGAAGTTAAGCAACGTTGAATCTTTTTAGTACCAGATGGGGTGACCATTTAAGAATACTAGGCGCTGTATGTATTTAGATAAGCGATTATGTATAATACTTCAGGAAGATGAACATCCATGTCTTGCACAGTTCCAGGTCACCTATCTCTAGCTAAGCAGTTTTTATTATTATTGGCCATAAAAAAAACGTGCAGTTGAATACTAGTTTTGTGCTTTATTGTTTTGTTTTTTTGTTTGTTTGTTTTTTTTTTTTCATTTCGATAGTTTTCTGAATTTTAAACTATGACAGATGTTTCTAGTCAAAGGCTTAATGCAACTCCATGGGTTTGATTTCCTAAAAACCACCTTTGAAACCACTGGTATAGATGACTAATCAATAAACAATTATGTGTGAGTATATATATATATATATACTAGCAAATGCACCCGTCATTGACTGGGTTCAAAAGCAGCCTACAGAAAATGGACACTGATTTATAAAAGTATGATAGGTTATAAAAAGGAAGGGTTGTAAAGAGATAGCTTCGAATTTGGGGGTATCAAAACCAAAGCAAAATATGATGAAAGTAAAAATAAAATAGATAAACCCATAATTCATTATACCATACCTGTTCACACTGAAACACTTATCAAAATATTCTGTGGATCTATATTAAAAAACCTTGTTAAACTTTGTGACATATTTCCATTCTATGGAGGTCAGGTGCGAGCGAACACACCATAATTTTATTATACCATATTTCTTCAAACTGAAACATAATTATCAAAGTATACTTACGCAGATAGATATAAAAAGTCTTTATTAAAGTTTGTGCCTATTTCCATTCTATGGAGGCCAGGTGTGAACGCAGACCCTACAATTTTATTATACCATCCTATTTAAGTTAAAACATACTTATCAAAGTATTATTATGTATATCTATATCAAAAACACTTGTAAACTTTTTTTTTTAATTTTTTATTTCCATACTTTGTGGACCAGGTGCGAACGCAGACCCCACAATTTTAACTTATAGACTTAAAATTGACAAAGTTATTGCGTAGGGAAATGTACACAGACAGACAGACAGACAGACGGACAGACACTTTCACTTTCATAGATATACTAGCATGGGTGCCCGGCGTTGCCCGGGTATTTGGAAGTGTATGTTGAGCCCCCCCCCCTAAAAAAAAGCGATCAATTTTTTTAACTTTGACCCCTATTATGACGCCTTAAAATTTATTGTTTTGGGCCCAAATCGAGTTATTAAGTTAGATACATGTCTAATGAACCTATATCTGAAATTTCAAGTGTTTAGACCGAAAATTGTTAGAGAAGTTTGGTAGAGTTCTCAAATGTTAAATCATTGAACTTTGACCCCTTAATCGCAAAATTTCTGCCCGAAAACCGATCACATCGATTTTCACAAATCCAGTACGCTGTATATCAAATTTCGAGTCTGTAGAATTAGAATTAACAGAGTTATTGCGTAGGGAAATGTACACACACAGACACACATAGACAGACAGACACTTTCACTTTTATATATATATATATATATATATATATATATATATATATATACATAAAAACAAACATTGTAAAATATAAGTGGGTTTCTATTTAATTATCCCTTTTTTCATTTTAGGGATTTTTCTTATCTTTTTTGCGTCAAAATTAATGAGACAAAATTACAAAAATAAAAAAGTATAATTAAACTTATCTTTTTGTTTAAATGAAAAAATGCTGCCTAAATACACACAATCTCTTCATATATATATATATATATGCGGGGTGGCCCAAAAGTAGGTTTATAGTTATTAAACTACCTTTTATATGGTTGAAGTTACTTGCTAATTAAAATGTACAAGCAATATAAAATACTCCCTAGAGTATATATCTAATTTACATAAACAGCTTGGGCCCGTTTTTTTATGGGCCTGTAAATGGGGAGAACTACCTGGACATGCTTCGAGAAGTAGTAGTACCACAACTCAGAACTAAACCTGACTTTGATGAACATTTCTTTCAGCAGGATGGAGCAACACCACATTATGTGTCTAGAGTAAGAGACTACCTTAACCAAGTTTTTCCACAGCGTTGGTTCGGAATTTCTACAGCATTGGTTCGGAAGAAGGGGCAGCATCGAATGGCCACCACGTTCACCTGACCTAAGCCCAATGGATTTCTTTTTTTGGGGTATTATTAAAAACACGGTTTATGAGAAGAAACCAAAAACAATAAATGATTTAAAAGATTACGTTCATGTCGCATTCGCAGAAATTGATGAAGATCGGAATTTGTGTCGCACTGTGTGTCAGAGTGTCCTGGAGAGATTTGAAGAATATTGCAATGTTGAAGGAGGACATTTTGAGCATTTGAGAGATTAAATTGTTTTTATGTTACCAGGTATAATGAATTTCCCGTTGTTCTGGTGTCGAATTTCAAATAAATATTTAAACTATTTGAAGATTTTATAATAACCTAGTAAAAGAATTTCAAATATTAAATAACCATAAACCTACTTTTGGGCCACCCTGTATATATATATATATATATATATATATATATATATATATATATGTCTGAGGATGATAGAAGTACTTCTGTCGAAAGCGCTCGCGATTATGCAATTTATTATACAATTTCGAGAAGAACACAAAAAGGACTATTCGGAGATTGGAGAAGATAAAAAGGAAAATTGTAAAACAGAATAATTCCGTGCTATTCAATAATATTTGTCTAAATGAGAAAATGCTGACTAAATATACACAATATATATATACATACATATATATATATATATATATATATATATATATATATATATATATATATATATATATATATATAGTGCTAAGAAGCTAATTGTTTCATAACATAGTACAATATACACACTGCTGATCAAAAATTTAAGACCACTTAAAAATATTTAAAAAGAACTTTTTTTAAGGATAAATTTTAAACTTAACTTAGGTTAGTTATGCTAAAATGTTATGGAAACAAAAAGGTACATTCCAAAAATTTTATTTAAAAATTTGCATTTTTATTAAATTAGGCATGATCAAAATTATAAGACCAAGGCTATAAATTGTTAGATTTATGGTAATTCTAATGTTTTTACTTTAGTTTACTATGCCTAAAGCAAGAAAAATAACCAAAATTGAGCGCTCTCAAATTCTAAGATTCCATAAGCAAGGTTTGTCACAGCGAGCGATAGCAGCTAAGGTAAATCGCAGTAAAACTGTTATTTGCAACTTTCTAAAGAACACTGAGAATTATGGAAAAACAATTGCATTGAGTAGGAGAATCAGACGGGTTGTTATGAATGACGGAGGACTTTCTTCTAGTCAAATTAAGACGGTTACAGATGCTGGTTGCAGTCCAATAACCATCAGACGACACTTACAACAAAAAGGCATGGTAAATAAAAAGCATAAACAAATTCCTCGATTGCTTCCACGTCACAAAGTGGACCGCTTAAGATTTGGTCGTGAATACCAAACCTGGGACGTTGAGATGTGGAAGAAAGTCCTGTTTTCTGATGAAAAAAAATTTCAATTTAGATGGTCCTCATGGCTTCCAGTGATATTGGCATGACAAAAACATGCCCCTTGAAATTTTTTTCCACACGTCATAGTGGTGGACGGTCCATAATGGTATGGGGGTGCCTTTTCTTACGGAGGGACGATAGAGCTCCAGGTGTTGCAGGGTCGTCAGACAGCAGCTGGTTATGTTAGCATGCTACAAAAAACATCTTTGATGATGGAGGGTCATCGTTTGTGTGGGGACGGATGGTTATTCCAACAGGATAATACTGCAATCCACACTGCAAGACGGACCTTGAGCTTTCTACAAGAAAATGGAGTCCATCTCTTGGGACACCCTGCATGCTCACCGGACTTGAACGCAATTGAAAATGTTTGGGGATGGATAACAAGAGAGGTTTATCGAAATGGCAAACAATATTCAACAGAAAATGAACTGGAGCAGGATCCCCCGCACCTTAATGGAAACCCTTATTTCTAGCATGCCCCAAAGAATTTTTGTTTTTTTGAAGTCATCAAAAGCAGTGGAGGTAGAACTCATTATTAAGTTTGATTGTTGAATGTTTTCATACACTTTTCATACACTTTTTGTACAATTTAATAGAAATTTTGTCTCTGGTCTTATAATTTTAATCATGTGTAAAAAGCCTAATTTAATAAAAATGTAAATTTTAAAAATAAATCTTTGGAACGTAGCTTTTTGTTTCCATAACCTTTTAGATTGTAGTATTGGCAACCTTAAGTCAGAAGAGTTTAAGATCTATCGTTAAAAAAAGTTGGGTTTTTTTTAGATTTTAAGTGGTCTTAAATTTTTGATCAGCAGTGTATATATTTTCAAACAAATATCTAAACTCTTACTTCGCTAATTGAGTACTCTTCGCAATGTTTCTATTTCGACAAAAAAAAACTATATTCTATATATATAATCATGATCAGTGACGTGTAGAGGACTTTTTCAGGACATGTAGTCAAGTGAAAAGAACGGCAAAAATAAAGTAACGGTGGAGTGCAGGACTATTATACATTTTTTTTCTGAAAAGGACGTCTTTAAAACAAGAGTAAAAGAGAAAGGTGCTTGGGCACCCCTAGTATCCCCCTGATGATAGATAGATAGATAGATAGATAGGTTTGAACGTTTTAACCTTTAAAACTATATTAAAAAAAACTTATTTAATTTTTATATTTTTTTATCATTCCTTGGAAAACTATTTACTCAGTAAGTCATTTTTTTTTTTTTTTTTTAATTCAATTTTCACCCCAAACAAGGCACAGTGCCACTTTGAAGCAGGGGGCTACTATTAGGGAATTAATTGGCGGGGTCATTATGAGGGGAGAAGAGTAGAAAGATGTTTGTTAACATTACACTTGAACTTCTGCATATCATTGCAGTTGGGAAAGCAGAATCCCGGAAGGGAGTTCCAAAGACCCGCAGTTCTGGGGAAGAAACTATTGGAGTAAAAGGCTTTCTTGCACCTAGGGATCTCTACTGTAAAGGGATGAGACTTAGTAGCTTGTTGGGTTTGTCGGGGGTAGTTACGTCGGGGAGGTACAAGTGTTTGCAGTTCGTCAGAGCATTCACCATTAAAGTATTTGTAGAACAGGCAGAGGGATGCAACATCTCGTCGATGGGACAGAGGTTGAAGCCTAGATGACAGTTCAGGACCTATCAGGTTTGCGACTCTTTTTTGAACCCTGTCCAGGAGCGAGAGACAAGCATCAGATGCACCAGCCCAGATGTGACAACAGTACTCCATACATGGGCGAATGGTTACCTTATAGAGGTATAGGATACTGGCAGGCGTAAGTAGTTTTCTAGCACGGTAGAGGGAGCCAACCTTCCTTGCAATGCTCTCAATGTATCTATTCCAGTTCATATTCCCTGTAAACGTTAGGCCGAGGAGTTTAAAAGAAGTACTTTCAGGCAATGTGTTCTTGGCCATTGCTATTGGTGGTAGAGAAGATTTCTTGTAGTTATTGAAGGAAACAAGCTTAGTCTTAGCAGCATTGAATGTGACCAACCATTTTTGTCCCCATTCCACTACGGATTGGAGGTCGTCCTCTAGTGTTTCTGCTTGTGTTTAATCTATTTAATATATCTGAGACAGACAGACAGACAGACTGACATACAGACAGGGAGACTTAGCCTGGCGATCTCTTATGGCGATGAATAGCAAAGGTTCTGTGTAGCTTAATTGCCATATATTTTCATGACTTACTAATATATGTGTGTTACGCTCTTATTTTTGAAATTTGCTTAATCGAGCATTCTGATGAGTCCTCTCTCACTAACCTTATATATTGTAAAATATGATTTTTTAATTATATTTCAATCTTTGTGTATACCAATCCTTTTTGAAGCTCAATGTTTGTTAAGCATAACAACAGAGCATATATATATATATATATATATATATATATATATATATATATATATATATATATATATAAGAATAACAGTATAGCTACATTCCAAGATCCAAATATTTATTTTTCTTGCCAAACAGAAGAGGTAGGAAAAATAAATATTTCAATCTTGAAATGTAGCTATACTGTTATTCTTTTATAAGAGAAATAAAATTAAAACTGTAAGTTGACTTTTACAATCAAAATTTATTTTTCGACTGAATACTCCAATGATGAGAAGAATAGCACGAATAGCATTCTTTAAAAATAAGAACTTTGTAAATTTTTTTTGGGGAGTATTCAGTCGAACAATAAAGTTTGAATGTAAATTTCAACTTAGTTTTAATTTTCTTTCTCTTATAATAAGCTCTACTCTCTATTGTGTATTGAGCTTTTTTATTCAGTTGGGATTAAATTATCTATATATAAATACTGGTATTTATATAAGATTGGAGTTTACCTTTGCGTATATCAGGTAAACACTACATCCTTTTCATTTCATTTCATCGTTATATATATATATATATATATATATATATATATATATATATATATATATATATATATATAGTCCTGGTCAAAATCATAAGACCACTTAAGAAAGTAAGTGTTTACGCATATTATCGAATTTTTAATCAAACAAATGGTTGAAACCATTGCCAAAAGGGAAAATATGATGGGAATAAATGAAATCTGCTTCATTCGAAACCTTAACCCTGATGTAATAATTATTTTTTAAAAAAAACAATCATTTTCAACTAGTCAAAATGATAAGACCACTTTAATAAAATCGGCTAGTTTTGCAAAAAATGAATACGAAAAGCTTTCAATGTTACTAAAAGCAACTTGTTAGTGGATAAAAAACATCTTACTAAATTATAAATGGCAAAAGGGAAACCATTATCAGAGTTTGAGAGAGGAATGATCTTTGAGTTTAATAGGGATGGACTCTCCCATAGATCCATTGCAAACGAAATGAATCGTAGCAAAATGGTCATCGCAAATTTTTTAAGAAATCCAGATCAATATGGACACAAAAACAGTCCAGGTCGACCAAAAACAAATAACCCAATCACTGGATCGCCGTATCAGAAGAAGTTAAAAAAAAAACTCTAGTATGAGCTCAAGTCGATTGAAAAGCCAAACAGCAGCAGAATGTAGTCCTAAAACCATCAGAAGGCATCTGAAAATGAAGGATTTCAATCATTTAAAGCCGACTGCAGAAACCACGTCTTCTTGAACAGCACAAAACTAACTGACTTAAATATGCCGCCAAATACCAGACTTGGGATGAAGAGAAGTGGGAAAATGTCATTTTCTCCAATAAGAAAAAGTTTAATCTAGATGGTCCAGATGGATTTCAACACTATTGGCATGATAAAAATTTGCCCAAAGAGACTTTTTCAACTCGGCATAGTGGAGGAGGGTCTTTAATGATCTGGGGTGCTTTCTCGTCAGCTGGGACCCTAAAGTTGCAAGTAGTGAAAGGCCGGCAAACATCATTGAAGTACATTTCAATAAAAGAACTTTCTGATTCAGTTTTCAGTACTTGGGATAAAATTCCTTCGCAACTGATCAAAAACTTAGTCGCAAGCATGCCAAAGAGAATTTTTGAAGTAATTTGTAATAATGGAGGCTATACTAAATACTGAGACCCTTTTTAGTAATTTATAATTGCCTTTTGTTAGATAAATTATCAATGGTCTTATCATTTTGACCAGGTGAAAATGTTTGTTTTTTAAAAAATAATTATTAGATCAGAGTTAAGGTTTCAAATGAAGCAGATTTCATTTTTTTCCATCATATTTTCCATTTTGGCAATGGTTTCAACCATTTGTTTGATTAAAAATTCGATAATATGCGTAAACGCTAATTTTCTTAAGTGGTCTTATGATTTTGACCAGGACTGTATGTATATATATATATATATATATATATATATATATATATATATATATATATATATATATGGGGCTAACACTTGAACTCTATATGAGATACATAGATATACGAATGTTCCATTATATATATATATATATATATATATATATATATATATATATATATATATATATCTGTGTGTGTTTTCTCGTTTTAATTTTCTTTTTGTATTTTTCCTATGGATGGGGCATTCTACCGGATGCCAAACATTCTCTCATTAGTTTAGTTACTCCAACCGAGAGATCTTTTTAAGATTCTAACCATCCCTTCAAGTGCTATTGTTTGTATTTCTTTTGCACTTGGTTCATCGGGTATATTTGCCAGATAGTTTTAGAAATTCTTTTTCATTAGCCTGGTTGCTCCGATAATGACTATGCCAATTCTTATATAACCCAAGATGTAAACATCTTATTAAATAAATAAATTAACTCTAATCCTGAGCACTCTGAGTAATTGAACACTATCCGATTTTTAGTTCCCCATCTCCAAAATCCTGTTTCTGTCGTATTTACGACGGGGGGGGGGGCATACATAGTACAAATGCTATTATTAATTAAAAATACTAGATACCAAAAGAAACAATAAATACCACGAATTATTCTGATCATCTTCGATTAATGAATTTAATAACACTAATTCTTGCTTCTTTGGAACCGTTCTCCAAGAAAAAAAAACGGTTTGAATCTAAGAGTTGTTTGTGCTGGTGGGTGGGATGATAAAGCTTGGATTTCTTTTAAATAACAAATCAAATTAATTACCAGTTGTTCGACGTGAGAAACGAAACGTTGATAGGAAGACAATTGAATAATGATATTAATTTACAACTGAGATCGATTTCGTATGACGATCCGTTACTAATTAATATGTGATCGGACGACGACGTCGTCGACAACAGATGTGTAGATCGGTATGTTGTATTAATGTCTGTCCCAACAATGGAATGGAAAGGGGGGGGGGTCGCTGTCCCACAGGTAAACATTCATACGCGATTTGTATCGATATCGATTTTTGTGTTGAAAAATCGAATTTAAAAAAATGGGGAGGATTTCGTCATCTCATCTACAGGAGTGACCTTTCTTGAAAGTTAAATACTATCTATCATGATGTACACACACGTCCTGTGTATACGTTGATAAGTTAAGATATACACACGCATATATACATTATATATACGCAAATATTTACACATATGTTCATTATTTTGCATACATACACCTACACACACACTATATATATATATATATATGTATATACGCGCATACATTATGTATACATATACACTATATATATATATATATATATATATATATATATATATATATATATATATTATATACATACACTATAAAAGACATTTGCATATGTACACAGGACACGTACATATATTACATATACATTATATACACGTATTCATTATATATACACATATACGCACATATATACACACATACTATATATAAACACACACACACACACATATATACGTATACTATATATAAACACACACATATACGCATACTATAGATAAACACACACATATACGCATACTATATACAAACACACACACACGCACATACATACGTATACTCTAGATAAACACACACACTATATATATATAAACACGTATACACATACTATATATAAACATACACACACATAAAAACACCCACGCACCCACAAGCTACTCAAGTGTGTGTGTGTGTGTGTGTGTGTGTGTGTGTGTGTGTGTGTGTGTGTGTGTGTGTGCGTGCGTGCGTGTGTGTGTGTGTGTGTGTGTGTGTGTGTGTGGATATAAGGTATGTGTGCATGTATATAATGTGTGTATATGTATATTATGTATGTGTGTATACATATTGCAAAAAATACACACACACATATACATACTTACATACGTACATACATACATACATACATACATACATACATACGTATATCTAATGTCATACGATATACATTAATGGTATCAGAAATCTATCTGGCATCAAAATATTACAAAAAAAAATATAGCACGTATCCGACAATAATTTATTTCGACTTTAACTGACCTCTTTTAGCTCTGGGAATAACGGAAGTTTTAAATTCTCTCTTATTACAAACTAGCAAGGAAACCTTAGATTGACCGGAATTGAAAGAGAATCAAAGAATATTCCAAATTTCCAATACTTTTATTGTCATTAAAATCGGTGAAATCAACCATTTTTCAATCAAATCGATTGATTGCCGGCTCTGGTCGGGGCACCACCACGATAAACCGAAAAGAAGGTTCACATATCTCCCCGTAGTGAGTTAATTCACACTAAATTGTCTACATTGCAGTGAACCTACTGT
>NC_136494.1:4700030-5042530 GCF_053919585.1 Euprymna scolopes | reverse complement strand
AGACGGAAAGTTGTTTAATTGGCAGGTTATGTGAAAACTTTATCTTTCATTCTTAACCTTGCTTCTTTTTTTTTTTTTCGTTCATTCCCAAACAAGGCATATTGTCACTGAAGAGTAAAGGGCTGCTGTGGTAGGGGCCAGATTTATAGAAGTGGACAACGTGGGTAGAGAGTTGGGAAAGAAAGATGTTTTTGTCGTTGTTGTTTTATTTTTCCATGTTGAATTTAAATTTCTTCATGCTGGTATTGTCAGGGAAGCAGAGAGTAGGGAAGGAATTATAAAAGCAAACGAGCTACTAGAGAAGAAATGTTTTATTATTATTATTATTATTATTTAGATCTGATTAATTCGAGATATACTACGGTGATTAAATCCATACCTGATCCATCAACAGGTAGACTGTATATTTGAAAATCTGAGAAAAACAAAACCCAAGACAACACTTAATAACAATTATAATAACTTGGATGTTGCAATAGGAATAAAAGAAAAAAAAAGAACACGGCCACATGGAACCAAAAAAACCGAAACCGCAAAATATTGTCCAGACTCTGCGTAAAAAGATAAAGGTCGATAGCACCACACAAAATATGTAAATGGTCTAAGGGCAAAAAGGAAGAGCACTAACCAGACCTCCACTGAAAGAGTGCAAAGAGGACTGGGACTTTGGGGAGGCTTATTGCCACCCAAATTTCAGTTAACATCAATGATCGCTGCCAACGAGAAATCGATGGTAAACGGATGTTGCGATAACAAAGTCATTTGAAAAAATTATCGAAAGAGGTGGAGAATACTGAAAATCTGGGGAGACTTGTTGTCACCCAGATTCCAAGGAACACCAGTTATTATCAGTGAGATCATGACCTGTGTGAGAACTCCTAGTGAGTATATAATAATAATATTAATAATAATAAAGGGTCAATTAGATGCAAAACAACATCCCACGTCAGGTGCTTCCTATCTAATTGATGCTTGGAATATGCTCACTAGCTTTGGTGAGAAAACCCGCTCTTGAGTGAAAAACTAACCGGTGTAAAAAGCATCACAAGATTGTGAAGTTAACGAACGTAATGCTACTACTACTACTACTACTACTACTACTACTACTACTAATAATAATAATAATAATAATAATAATAATAATAATAATTATTATTATTATTATTATTATTATTATTATTATTATTATTATTATTATTCTGATTTCGTTTGATAAAAACTCCTTGAAAAGAGATGGGATTTATTCTCAGAGGACTCTCTCTTAATCTCGGCGTCAAACCAGGAGTTTCAAAGATCAAGGGTTCTCTTTATAGATAGTAGTGATGCCAACAATAGCCGACGTCTGAAGACCGCCCAACAAAACAACAACAACAACAACAACAATAATAATAATAATAATAATAATAATAATAATAATAATAATAATAATAATAATAATAATAATAATAATAGATCCCTGGAAATCCGGGGAGACTTGTCACTCGAACTCCAGAGAAGACTACAGGTTGTTCTCAAAGAGAAATCGTTGATGGCCTGTGTGAAAACTCCTAGTGAGTTAATAATAACAATTAAGATATAATAAAAGATACCCACCTCTTCTGAATTTTCCCGGAGCCTTGACAATGTCTTGGATATCCATTGAAGTATATCCCTCCATGGGTAAATATATGAGAAACACCTGAACTGAAAACATGCCATGTCTCCAGCGGCAGATAACACCTCTTCATGAATGGACACAAGCCTTAAGAATATCCAAAGTGAACTAATGTATGTGAGCGCGGAAGAGCTGTGCGGGGGTCGTCGTGCACAAGACCAATGTTGGACCCGGAGAAGGAGTAGCGAAAAAGATCCACGACCAAGTGTGTCCATGTGGAAAGCAAGGTTGTCCAAGGATTTCTTTCCGATTCTGACGCTGTCGCGATGCCGGTAGGCCGACACCGACGACGGCTATGAAAACAACAACAGCAACAACAGTAAACAGAAAACCCGACCGCCCTCACAAGCATCCACATGCAGTGGATGAGCCTCATCAAACGATAAAGTATAGAAAAACGCCCCCACGCGAACAACACCACATGATACTCCTGTAGACCTGTAGGGAGTCTATACAGTCATTGTAAATCCCGTATTTCTGCTCCCTTTGGACTTATTCTCCCGTTCCTTCATATCGGTTTATTTCCGTTTTTGTCTTTACGGTTGATCGTGTATCGTTTGCTTTCGTTTTTCCCCCGCCGAAAATTAAACAAAGCCAAACATGACAGAATTGAGTGTTTATTATTCCGTATAATATGCCTTTTACGTTTTTCTTCTTTTTTTTTTTTTTTTTTTTTTTTGATTCTTTTTATTCTCTTCTAGGAATTAACACATTTGGCGTTGCGAAATGTATACAGACCGATTCCTTTGCAGTTGTTCATCCTTGCTTCTCCGTGGTGATCGTCACTCCGAGACCAACAGACATGTGAGCCAGCGAGACATATATACACAGCGCATTTGTTGATCTCTCGATTACTAAGCCACACTGGCAGATGCGAAAAGAGGGAGGGAGACAGAGAGAAGCAGGGGGAGCTTGAGACCAAGGAAGAAGGGATCTGAGAGATGGAGAAGGAGAGAGAATCTGAGGGAGAGAGAGAGAGAGAGAGAAAGAGAGAGAGTTAGTGCCAGAGATACAGCGAGAGAATCAGAAAAAGAAAGAGGGAGTCAGAGAGAGAGAGAGAGAGAGAGAGAGAGAGAGAGAGTCAGAAATAAAAGAGGAGGAAGTCAAAGAGAGAGAGGGGGCGTAAGAGATTGACAGGGCGTGAAAGAGATAGAGAGAGGGCGGCATGCGAGAGAGAAAGGGAAGGAGTCAGAGAGAGAGAGTGGGCGTGAGAGAGAGAGGGGGGGCGTGCGAGAGAGAAAGGGGGTCGAGAGAGAGAGAAAGAGAGAGAGAGAGAGAAAGACGGGGCGCGCGAAAGAGAAAGAAGGGCGTCAGAAAAAGAGGCGACTCAAACAGAGGGCGTCAGACGGAGAGAGAGAGAGAGAAAGAGAGAGAGAGAGAGAGAGAGAGAGAGAGAGAGAGATCATTTCTCTCAGTAGTAGCAGACAGCAACACTAACAGCAGCGACATAACGGCTGCAAGAAAATGAAGATGCTAAGGATGATCGGTAAAGGTAGGCTGCTGCTGCTGCTGTCATTGCTCCCGCCACTTTCTCCGATCAATACAAGCACACAAAGCCAACGTCAATCAAACCGAAGCTGCGTTGGAATTTACCAAGTGTGCACCTCAATTTCATCGTAAACAGAGTAAAAATTTTTAGTCAGCTCTGGTTAGGTGACCGTAATAGAGGTCAGGTGAGAACATGCATTTTTGTGTGCAGTAATTTTATTATGATGATGACGGGGAGAAATGGAAGCGGGTCGGTGATCCCGAAGAAGAAGAAGAACAACAACAAAGGACGAGAAGAGAAACGGTAGAAAGAAAGAAAAACGGTAAAAAAGAAAAAAAGAAAGAAATGGTAAAAGAAGAAAAGAAATAGTAAAAAAAAAAAAAAAAAAGAAAAGAAAGCGAGAAGTGGTAAGAGGAAAAACGCGAAGGTAAATTATAAAAATGGGGAAAATACACAGAAAAAGAAAGAAGTAGTTAAAAGAAAAAAAAAGAGAGACGAAAGCCGGAAACAGATAGAAGAAGAAGAAGAAGAAGAAGAAGAAGAAGAAGAAGAAGAAGAAGAAGAAGAAGCACGTGGACCTGCTTTTAATTCCAAAATTTGAAATGTATTTCGACCAAAAATTAATGTGTAAATTATGACAACTCAGCTGATCGAAAAAAAAAAGCAGTTGCTTTTCTTTTTCTTCGAATCACTTAAGATATTGTGCTCTGTCAATCATAACACACACACACACACACACACACACACACACACACACACACACACACACACACACACACACACAGTGTATCACAAAAGTGAGTACACCTTTCACATTTCTTCAAATATTTAAGTATATCTCTTCATGGGACAACACTGAAAAAATGATTTTTTGACACAATGAAAAGTAGTCTGTCTGCAGCATATGTAACAGAGTTAATTTATTTTCCCCTCAAAATAACTCAAAATATAGCCATTAAAAGCTAAATCCCTGGCAACAAAAGTCAGTACACACCTTACGAAAAGTTGTCAATGTAAACATAGAACATATAGACTCTCAATATTTTGTGTGGCCACCATCATTATACAAAACTGCCTTTACTCTCCTGGCCGTGGAGTTTACCAGAGCTTCACATGTAGCCACTGGAATGCTCTCCCACTGTTCAATTACGACATCGCGGAGCTGGTGGATATTTGAGACTTTGTGCACCTCCACTTTCTGCTTGAGATGTCCCCAAAGATATTCTATTGAGTTCAAGTCTGGCGACATACTGAGCCAGTCCATTACCTTTACCATCAGCCTCTTCAGTAAAGCAGTGGTTGTCTTGGATGTGTGCTTTGGGTCATTGTCATGCTGGAACACTGCTCTGCGACCCAATTTCTGGAGGGAGGGTGATAATGCTCTGCTGCAGTATTTGACAGTACATGTTGGAGTTCATGTTTCCCTCAATGAAATGTACCTCTCCAATACCTGCAGCACTCATGCAGCCCCAGACCATGACATTCCCACCACCATGCTTCACTGTAGGCATGACACAATTATCTTTGTATTCCTCAAATTGGTGTACATGGCTGTCACCCCAGGAGGAAGTTTCTTCTGAAGGCAATAGACAAGAAAGCCCGCAAAAAGTTTGCTGAAGACATGTCAACAAAGCCCATAGATTACTGGAACCATGCCCTATGGTCTGATGAGACAAAATTTTTATTTGTTTGGTTCTAATGGCCTTAAGCATGTGTGGCGGCGACCAGGTGAGGAGTACAAAGATAAGCGTGTCATGCCTACAGTCAAGTATGGTGGTGGGAATGTCATAGTCTGGGGCTGCATGAGTGCTGCAGGTATTGGAGAGTTACATTTCATGAACTCCAACATGTACTGTCAAATACTGCGGCAGAGCATGACCCCCCCCCCTCTGGAAGGGGCGTACTGACTTTTGTGATACACCACACACACACACACACACACACACACACACACACATATATATATATATATATATATATATATATATGTATATATATATATATATATATATATATATATATATATATACTAGTAAGGAAACCCAATGTTGCCCGGGATTGAATGAGGATCAAACAATGTTCTGCATTTCCAATATATATATATATATATATATATATATACATATATATATATATATATATATATATATATATATATTGGCGTCAAAATCAGAGAAATCGCCCATTTTTCAATTATCCATCGTGATACACTGGGAGATTCGATGTGCCTTTGATAAGTTTCCAGACATTTTCGTATGAGCACTTTGATTGATAGTGCACACATGAACATCGAAGTAATCTCCTCTGGCTGCAATGCACGTGTTGTACCATTCCAACAACTTCTGCTGTGGAAGTTCTCATGTGAGTGTCTCAGTGACCCTCGGCACAGCCTCTTTCATCTCCTCAATTATAACAAGAGTCTCTTCCTTGAGCTTAGGGAATGACCAAAAGTCACAGAGAGTAAAGTCTGGACTATAAGGAGGATGAGGAACTGTCTTGATACTCATTTTCATTAAATAGTTTGTGATGAGGATGCTGTTGTGAACTGATGCATGGTCCTGGTGGAAATGCCATTAACCAGATTCGAAGAATGCTGGCTTCTTCGACGGAATCTCTTCCTGAATTCCCTTAAAACCTCAACATAATATTCCTTGTTGACTGTGTTAAAAAAGGGATCATCATAAGTTTCTGGGTGGATTCGCTCTGCCTGGCTTTCTTGAGTCTGGGAGAGCCGGCATGCTTCCAATTGGAACTGTTTCTTGGTCTCTGGGGCATAGCAGTAGATCCAGCTTTTATCACAGGTCACCAGAGCATCAAGAACTGCAGGGATCTGGATTAATCAGCTCAACCATCTCCCTGCTTGCTGTCATGACAACGTCTTTCTCATCTGAGCACTGTTCAGAAAAACTTTGCGCAAACCTTCCTATCTTCAATTCCTCACGAATAATTGTGTGTACAGTTCCCACACTGACATCAAACTGTGCACTTATTGTCTCTATAGACACATGACGGTCCTTTTCCATGAAATTCTTTATTTGGCCAATCAATTCTGGTGTTCTGACTTCCTTACTTCCCCTACACCTTTCATCATCCCTCACAGACTCCATGCCTTCCTTGAATCTCTTAGGTTACTCCAAAACTGATACGAGATTCATGCAAGATGGTCCAAAACCAGTCTGAAGTATTCCATACGTTTCTATGGCATTTTTTTCCAAATTGAAAACAGAATTTTGTTGCATATCATTCTTCTAAGTGTCCTCAAGTCCAGATTGCATTTTTGAAATTCACCAGTTGTGACAATCAGGCTTTAGTAGGGTGTATTCCAATCCCTGCTGTAGCTGTTCATTTGAACCTGAAATAATAAAAATTGGCCGGTCATCTTAAAAGATATATAGAAATAATATACTGGATTTTCAAAAGTCTACAACAATTTTAAATGCCTGCACACACAATTATTCGCAACTGAAGATGTGGAAGATTTGCTCAAGGAAAACCTTGGAGGCTGTCGTTATGAGGCAGATGAAAGAAGCTGTGACGAAGGTCATTAACACGCTCACACAAGAGGACTTGTGGAAGATTTGTGCGAATAGACCAGTCCACAACTCCATCCTTGTTACAGACTATTTGACCAAGATGGTCATAAAGACAGTTCTTCATCCTCCCTATAATCCAGTCCTTGCTCTCTGTAACTTTTGGCATTTCCCTAAGCTTAAGGAAAACCTTAAAGGCTGTCATCATGAGACACTTGAAGAGAACAAAGAGACTGTGACAGGGGTCATTGACATGCTCACACAAGAGGACTTCCAGAAGTTGTTGAACCAGTACAAGGGCATTGCAGCCGCAGGAGATTACTTTGAAGGGGACAAGAGTTTCATGTGTGTACTATCAGTAAAAATGGCCAGATGAAAAAAGTCTGTAATATTATTGGAGGCACCTCGTATATATATATATCTGTTTCAAGTATATTTTTATTCTTCTAGAAACACGTGTTTAGCTGTACTTTGCTTCGAAACTGGCAATAAAGTACAACATGACACAACATTGATTTGTCAATTTCATAATAACTTTTAGATGAGAATCGATAATTCATATTAGTTTGAATTATTCAGACTACTTTTCTCATCTGGAATGTTATTCTAACAATATTTCGGCCGATTTAACCTCCGACCTTCTTCAGGTATAAATCTTGCTGAACTCTGGGAATGTCTCTGCCGAAGAATCTGCACAGAATTTTGAACAGAACATTTTAATTAATTTAGTATACTCGTGTTCTGTCAGCAATGACTGAGTAGAAGTCTGAAGTAATACAACTGAATTTTTACTTTGTCATGGCTGACAGAACAAGATCAACTTACCCCAGTGGTAGGAAGAATGGATTACGTTCAAAATTCCATGCTGATTCCCATGTATGACAGAAACAATCCTGAATTTAATTATTTCTTAACAAAGTTGATAAACCACTGCAATAGTACATTTGTGGTAAACCACCTCCCCCCCTCCCACATGATTATATCAAAAATGCACCAAATTTCATTTTTCTAAATTTAATACAAAAGAATAATGATAGCGTTAAAAAGATTTTCAAACGTTAATTTTTTTTTTTTCAAAGAAAATTCGTCATAGATTCAGATTTTGGAAACAAATGCCTGTTAATCCTGTTTCTTAGTTATTCATTACTAGGGCTAGGACAACAGCATATTCTTTTCATTGTTTTGACTCTCGGGTGTGTATCCGTTGATATCTTATATGCTTTTATATAGAGTGATGTGGTCCTCAGTTGATTGACTGTGTCGGATATATACTCGAGAGTCAAAACAATGAAAAGAATATGCTGTTGTCACAGCTCTATTCATTAACTGTTTCTATTTTGTTCATAAAAGATTTTTTTTTAAATGAGGTTTAGAAGCACTAACAAAACATGAAACACGTCTTTTTGTATGGGCCACGTCTTCATTATGATGACTCCCTGTTTTCATTTGTCTTCTGTCCTTGTGCATTGCATGCGAGACAAGTTTCTCTTTTTAAAAAAAGGAACGGTGTTTACTTAATAAAGTCGATAAACCCCCCCCCTCCCATATGATTATATCAGAAATTTTATGCTTCTAAATTTAATACAAACGAATAATGATAGAATTGAAAGAATTTTCAAATGTTATTTTTTTAACAGAAATTTTTGCACTGATTCAGACTTTGGAAACAAATGTCACGTTAAGCCTATTTTATAGTTATTCATCTACTGTTTTTTGCTCAAATTATTTTTTTTAATTTTGGCCTGTGTAGTCCTAAAAAGTCAGTTATATGTCCTCCTGTTCAAAAACTTTAGAGACCCCCCTTGTCTATTCTGATCAAATCCAATTAGTAAAACAAAATATCCAAGTGCAACATTTAAGGAGAGTAGATCGGGAATAGACTGCAGACTTTCTATGAACATATGGTGCTACGAAGCAAGTTCAGATTGTCAAACAAACGGTTGGGTTTCAATCTCAACTTGAATCACCTGCCTGTGTATAGCTATACTGATATGATAAGACTTTTGAAATGTTATTTTTTTGACAGAAATTTTTGCACTGATTCAGACTTTGGAAACAATTGGCATGTTAAGCCTGTTTTATAGTTATTCATTCTCTGTTTTTTGCTCAAATTTTTTTTTTTTTTTTTTTTTTTGCTTGCGTAGCCCTAAAAAGTCAGCAACATGCTCCCTCCTCTCTTTCAAAATCTTTGCAGACTCCTGGTTTACTTTATAATTGGTGTGCACACAAAACGAAAATGAGAACGTAGATTTTTACAATTTGACCTTTGTTACTAGACCCATAACCTTTTCTTACTGGAGTGCCGAAAACTGAGGAAGCAACTTAATTTGGGCCTATAATCTCCTTTATGGCTATTACGATCTGAACATGGACGGAGAGAAAACGACCTGAGGCTGTTTCATTGGAGATTTCTGCTAAACCGCTGCAAAGCCAGCTTTTCCATTTGCTCCCCGAAATAGACTGCCACTTGAGGTTGTCGCTGCACCAACAACATACGGATTCAGACTTTGGAAACAAATGTCCTGTTTAGCTTATTTAAAGTTATTCATCCTGTTTCTTGGCCAAATTATTTTTTAGATTTTGGCCTGTGTAGCCCTAAAAAGTCAACCATATGCTCCTCCCCCTCCCCGTTCAAAAACTTTGGTCTATTCTGATCAAATCAAATTTATTAGCACAAAAAAAATATATATAGCAAAGTGCAACATTTAGTCCTTACATTCTAAGATATATATTTCTAACAAACGGAAAAGAATTGCTGGGAATGTACCTATCTAACACTTATCGTTCACTACTTTTTGATCTCGCATTTTTTTTTGGGGGGGGTAGCTTTTTACATGAAATGGCTTCATTTCTTGTCTGGGGCGATTTCAAAAAAAAAAAAAGAAAAAGGACAGAAGATGTGAACATCTATATACCGTCTGAATATTGGTCCACCAACTTAGTCGGATTTGGACTTTAGAATTCACCCTCGTCTGTTCCCAAAATTCTCAATAACTACTCATTACATTTTTCTGAAATTTTGCAAGGGAGGAAATGTAACATTCTCGGATTTTTGATAAAAATTCTCGTTGCTATGACGAAAAAAAATTACCAAAAATAGCACTTTTCAGGACATAGAATCTTTTCTGACTGTTAGATTTTGCTGAAAATTATCCCAAAGCAACATCACATGGATATACATCTGGAAACGTAATATTTGACTCTGGGAAAATATTGGGGCTTGAGCCCCAGGATGTTTTAAGGATGAAAAACACCATTTAGGGGCTAATTTTTATTTTTCTCTTAAAATTCAAGGCATCAGTCTGGGAACTATATCATTTTTGGCTTGTTTTTTTTTTTCAGAGGCACTTTAGTCTTGAACATGGTAGAGATATCGTCACTATTTCTATTAGATTATTTCATGGAATGGAAACATGGATAAGGAATGTTGCCTTGCTTCTAAAGATATGAAAGCGAATATGGTGCACTCATTGCTAGGTTTTGTGGAGATCATGATTTTCTGTTGGGTTTTAAATTTCTTGAAATACATTTAAATTCTCGTTTATGTTTTACGCTAGAAACACGTTCTAACGCACCTTCCATTTTTCAAGTTAAGGGTAATTATCCAAAGATTAACGATTATAATACATCCAACATTGCCTTGAACTGTGTGCTCGCCTGTAAGTTGATCATGACTTCTAGCAGCTTGTTCCACAAAGTCGTCTGTGGAACTGGTGTGAAGAGAAGGTCATTAGATCACAAGGCACATTATAGTTGCCACGCAATCATACAGCATTTTATTAATAGTCGTAGATTTGAGGGTTTTTTTTATGAAGTTGAAGAAGTCTATCCAGAAATCTTTGATTCAGATCAAATCGAAAAACATGCAGATCGTCGGCAGAATGTCGTGAACAATAGAGGCTTTTATTTTGTTCATTTATTTCTTTTCTTATAAATCCCATATAAATTGCTATTACAGCGTACAAGTGTATGCTTATAGTTATATACAACTAGAAACATACCCGTTCCAGGACAGGTAAAATTAATTCTGTGAACAGAAAACTTCTGAAACAATTTTATGTCTTACGAAGATTAAAATCAAGTTATAATGATACTAAACCATATCTCCAGAATCCTTATTCTAACTTTGATCAAAATCGTCACAGGATTTTGATTCTTTAAAATGCCTATAATTTAAGGTGGAAGGTTAAGGTTTTGAAATTTTTGAAATGACAATTAAACTGGTCAACAAATATGTTGTCAGGATTTTTTTTCAACTGATTTAAGACGAATCTGATAGGCTGAATCCAAAAATCACATTGATTTTGCTCAATCTGTTTAAGTTTTTGAGCTATGGCCACATGCTTTTTACCGGGTTTTTTTTTTTTTTTCATATGTATGCATTTGTGGGCATTTTAGAAAAAGTTGGTTTAGGGTAATGCCATGTCGAATAACTGTTTTGATGGGAAATGATTATTTTAATGACAAGAACTATTCGGGTCCGATAGTTCTGGGTGATTATGTCGAAAAAGGGTCAGTTTGAAATAAAACCTCAATCCAAAAAGGTGCATCAAATCATAAAGTTAGTGGATAAAAACTGAAGTTAATAGGGCAATCGCCTCGAGGAAGTGTATAGGAAACTTTGCCCCTGCATGTATGGGTGTTTGTAGTTCATGTGTGTTGTGGAATATTCGTGTTGTCATGTTAATGGTGCTAAATACAGAAAGTGATTGGGTGCAGTAGCATCGAATTTATGACATACGTATTTTTGTTTTGCAGGTGAAAGAGATGGCTTCAGTCAGACGATTGTGCAGAAATAAGCCCAACATGTTCTGAGAATACACCATTGTTCCTAATTGGAAGGCAGTTAAAAGTTTCGTAACGCATGTTTACCATGCTTATTTTGGTATTAAACTTGATGACCAGGATAAAGGTTGGGCACCACACATGGTGTATAAGGCATGCGCCGAAACTGTGTGGGTGGCCCAATGGCAAGAGGAGTGTGAACTTTGGAGGGAGTCAGCAAACCATGTCACTGACTGCTACTTCTGTACAGTTGATGTGACTGGGATCAATAGAAAGAATTAGGCCAGCCTTAAGTATCCTGATTTTCAATCAGCACACCATTTTTTAGCTCATTGTGATGAAATTTCAGTGCCTATTTTCAAAGAATTTCCTGATATTACTGGTGAGATTTTTGTTGGGACAACAGTCTGGCTTCACCAAGTACCAATGTTTTCTGTGCATATGGGAAAATAGGGACCGTGCTCAGCATTACACAAAGGACTGGCTTGTGCAGGGGGGGGGGGTATTGGTGCCTTACAAAAAAAAAAAGGAACATTATCAACGACTCTCTGGTGGACAGGTGCAGAATACTCTTCCCACCATTGCATATCAACTTTGGCTTAATCAAGCAGTTCACAAAGACTCTGAACAAGGATGGTGACTGCTTCACACTGTCATGATGGTTGACTACTATTGGAATTTGAAGAGAGACCTCCCTACTGCTGAGTATTCCAGGAATTTGAAGAGACAGAAGTTCAAGTTCTGAAGTTTGAAAAATAGTGAAGCAACATACAATTTATCAATGCTTACCATTCAGTTTAACCGATGTTTCTATCAGGTAATCAATATATGTTGTTGAAAAAACAATTTTTTCTACTAAAATCATATTTAGAATCATGTGTTGAGTAAAATCAGTTGATAATGCCTCAAAAATATAATCGATTTTGTCACAAAACGTGATTTTTATTTTTTAAATCAACTCAGTACAAAAATCTGACCTAGTGGAGAGAAACGGATGCCATTTTCTGATTCATCAATGCAAAAATACTTTAAATCAGTTGTAGAAATCTAAAAATTGTTAACCCTTGAATTTATTGTTCTCGTCTTGAGTGTTATGTTCCCAACGTTTCACGAGACCATGGCATAACCGTAATAACGCACGTTAAATGTGCACATATTTTTTTCTCAAACGTAAAAACACACTTGTGGATGGAGTGATCAATAGATTTTAGTTTTACTGTTATTTTAAAATCAATAAATCTTTATTATTTTATCATTACTACAAACAGTGGAAGATTTTGTTTTAAACAAAATCAAATCAAATAATATAAAAAGATAATTGAAAGAAATCGCATCAGAAAATAGGCACTATTTTTTCCGATTCCGATACCCCAAAAAGTTCTGATTTTTATGATTCCAATTAATCACTCCAACACTAGTATTTAAAGTTATGTATTATGTGTATACATTTATATATTTGTACGGATAGGATTCACTCCTAAACTAATTACCCGATCAGTATGAATTTTGTAATATACCTGCTAGACATATACGTGGATAATGTGGGCTATATTTAGTTTGATTTAGTTTTATGCAAAGGGTGTGAAAAAGAGTGTGGATGCTATTCATAAAAATCCAGATAGCTTTGATATTTGTGAAATGTTAGCAGGTATATTAGGCATGACTTCATAAATATTATCCAAATTTCTATGGTTTTATGGTTTATTTTTAAGTATTTTAAAAGGAAGCATCATATGGACCCAGCTTCCCATTCAAAAATTCAACTATTTTAGATTTGCATTTAAATTTGAACAATAGTCAGTAGACATCAATTAAATTCCAAATTTAGATTTTTATTGAAGAGCGTTAGATTTTAGACATTTTCTAGAATCAATATCATGTAATTGATTTTGGTCAAAATTTGAATAAGTATTCTAGACATAAAGCTTAGTAACATAATATTTTACTTTTAATCTTTGTAAGGAGACATAAAAATGGTCCGAAACTTGTTCGTGTTCTGGGAAATCATGTTCCCCGTCATGGGATGGGTATTTATCTAGTATTAAATAAACATTCTCTACACTAATTATCTATCTCTACAATCATATAAATGCAACTTTGTCTGTGTGTGTGTGTGTGTGTGTGTGTGTATGAGAGTCCTTTCCTTATAGACTCCAAAACGGCTGAACAGATTTTCTTTACAATTTACAAACCTTTAGTGTATAAGTCTGGAAGTGATCTTAGTTAAGTTTTGTCTCAGAATACCCCGATAATTACCGATAATCGATACCATTATTTTAATTTATCTATCATTGGTAAAGTCATTTAGCCACGTCGTCGCTTAGCAACAATGATAGAACAACGGGCTATGAAAATTCTGTGGGCAAGTTGATAGCGGGGATTTTTTGCTTTTTTGCATGACGTGGTCTATAGGTTCAAACCCCGCACGTAAATTTCTTAATGTTTTTTTTTTTTGTTAACTGAAAAGAAGTTTATATAAAATAATTTTATAAAAAAAACATTAGGTTCTCTAGAGTGCTATGTAGAATAAAATATATTTTGGACTAAGTTACTGGATGGAGGCATCTGAAGCTTCCTCCTTGGTGATTTCACGGACTTCGATGACAATAAAAATAGAGGAGTGTGAAATATTCGTTGATCATCATTCAATCCCAGCCAACGTCGGGTCTCCCTGCTAGTCAAATATAATTGAAAGACAAAACAAAATCATCATTTTATGAATTATAAAAAAAATATTTTATTTAAATTGGATAAATCGTCACGCTTTATATATATATATATATATATATATATATATATATATATATATATATAAGTTATAAAAATATATATCGCAATTAAGCTACACAGAATATTCAGCGTTTCATCCACACTAGGATTCGTCAGGCTTATGCATGACGAATCCTTGCCATATATATTTTCATAACTTACTACCTAGCTCTACCTATGTATTGAGCAATGTTGAAGTAAATACTTAAAATTTTCGCATAAAATTATACCTTCGTATATTAATTTATGTGATTAAATGAAGTAGTCATATATATATATATATATTTTAAAGGTTATGAGGGTTTCTTGAAGCATGAAAAACGATGTTACTTTTTGTATTTAATATTTTTATTGTTATTTTTTATATTTTATATTAAATACAAAAAGTAACATCGTTTTTCATGCTTCAAAAAACCCTCATAACCTTTAAATCACTATCCTAGAAGCATACGTGGATTTTTAACATTATATATATCTGTGTGTGTGTGTGTGTGTGTGTGTGTGTGTGTGTGTGTGTGTGTGTGTGTGCGCGTTAATCATAGCCGTGTTTGTCTTCCTTTTGTAACGAATTTAAAACTATTATCTGGTTGACTAAGCAGACGTTTTCTCATAAATGTCAATTGGAAGTGACTATCGTACGACTGTATTGCAAAATGGCAACCACTGTAAAGTATCGAAGATGTTATTCTACAGTTCATGTCCGAGTTCCACTCAAAAATAAAACAATGGCTACTTTCATTTTTCTGATATAAATTTAAGGGGCAGGTAACTGTTCCGTTGAATGGAAGAGGGATGCCATCCAAGTCTTTAAATATCTGCATTAGGAATACAATGTGGACTGTCTTAAGATGTTTCCTTTGAAACAAGATTGTAGGACCTGTGGGCATTCTTCTATTTGGATAAGCAGCAACAACAGAAGGGACAACTGGGTCTGTTCGAGCACACTTCATCTCCTTATATCTGAGGTCCTGGATATGACCTTAAACTATATCCAGTGGTGAGGCCCCAGCTTGTGGGCTTTTGGGAGTGTGGAGCCACCCTTTAATTACCATTGCTCCCAGGTCCACTCTGACCCGGAGTGGTAGTACCTGTTAGGGTTCCAACTATGGGTTAAATAGAAACCGACTTGAAAACAAATATATTCTATTAAAAAATTTTTCTTCAAAATCTTTGGATTTGGCATTAAATAACCAAAAAAGGGTTGATATGCCGTAAAACAAAAAACAAATAACCAACCAACCCAACATCTGAACATGTAGAACCAGCTGCGGGAAAAAGTGTTATTTGAAGAATCACCCAATACTTTCAAAACAAGACTTGACAAACATTGAAGGCATCACAAATCTAGAGATGATGTGTATTGAGACCTTTATTTTATTTTTTTTTTTTTTACACAGTGATCACCACTTATCAAGGCCCGGAAGCCACTCAGGGATAAGGGTTATTGCAAGTACATTACGTTAGTGTGGAGATTTGATGAAGTGTTTACTTAAGGGGGCGGTTCATTAGGAATTTGTTACCGTTGGACTTGAACACATCCAAGTTGTAGTTCAGTGGGAAGCAGGCAGACGGAACAGAGTTCCACAGGCGTGCAGTTCTAAGAAAGAAGCTTTGTTCATGGAATCCGCATATATCCCTGTATATCAAATTTCGAGTATGTAGACTAAAAATTGACAGAGTTATTACGTATGGAAATGTACACACACAGACACACAGATACACAGACAGACACTTTCACTATATAGATATATAGATAGATAGATAGATACTCTATGTACTAACTTGTCTAGCAGAGTTAAATTAATTGTCATGTGCTCCATGATTAAAAAAAATCTTTTTTCATCCAATTTATCAAAAGTCGTCTGCTAATTATGTGGTTTCTCGTTGGCTAACCACGTTTGTTGTCACTTTCTGATTGGCTGACCAATTTGGCCAGTGTTCAACCTATTCCGGTAGTTTGATTAAGTTTCTGGACCGGTAGGGCTGGACATTTACGAGAATCTGGTTCACAAAATGCACTTAGTACCGATGAACGAATTGACAGTTGAATGCTAATTTTAGCTTTCCTTGATCTTTTGCCTAGGAGCAAAGTTTAGTATGTGTTTTAATACCTCTCTCTTTCTCTTTGATGGAATGGTCATTACTGACCAGCCATGGCACTCTTCACGAATTGTCACCATTGATTCCGGTTCCATGCCATTCTGAGCAACTCACATTGTCTGATATTCTTGTTTTTTAATCGTCCATGTCCTCTTTTGCCAGGGGTTGTACCAAAGAGCAGATTTTTTATTAGGCCGTCTGTTCTGGCCTCGTGTCCCAAAAATTGCAATTTACTGTAATTGATGTTGTCCAGCAGTCTTTGGCATGGTCCAATCTTCTCCAGAACCCATTCGTTTGTACGTTTGTCCAACCAACTTTCACATAGAAGTCTACGATAGCACCACAATTCAAAAGCAGCAATTTTCCTCTTGACTTTTTTTCAAGACACAACATTCTGCTCTGTATGTTGCTATTAAGAATATCAAAGCTTGCAGGAGTCGTTTCTTTGTGCGTTGTGAAATGAATCTGTTTTTCCAGATCTTGGTTAGTGCAATCAGTCTTTGTCATTGTTGTCTTACTTGGGTAGCATCGTTTTAATATCACACTTCATTTTTTTTTTTATCTTGGGTCAATAGAGGAAAAATCCTGAAACTGAGGTAATTTTTATTTTTTTACTTGGGGAGGGGGGTTCCCAACATTAAAAACTGACCTTGTGTCTTACTCTACCCTTGAGGGGAGGCAAGTTTATGACAAGTGTTTATTGACATAGGATTTCAAGATGACCATGTTGTAGCCTTTAGGGAAGAAATTTTGTGGAAACGTGTTTTACAGGTGGAAAGTTCTTGAAAAGAAACTGTCCATGGAAATTCAAGTTCACACTTACTGATGAGACAATAACCAAGTGTCCCCACATAACATTGAATTGCAATAAAACAAATAATACAATTGTATATGAGATCAGATGTACAATTTTTGTCTTCTAGAGTCACCTTCCCTGGATTTGACATCAATATGAGGGGAAAAAATCAATTATAAAGTTTTCTTTTATGATTAGGGCGAATGCCGCCGAAAATTTCAGAAAATAGAAATTTAAAAAAATAAAAAACAATAAAAAATGATTTATATTTAATAAAAAAAAATTATACAGTTTTACTGTTTTCTAAAATTTACACATTCAAAACAGATTGTTGGCTATTTTTGACTGAAATCTGGTGGACAAGCCATAGACTAAAGTTTATTTGTACCAAATATGGTTTCATTGCGCTTTAAATTTTAAGTACTTTATAAAATTAACAACAGAATAATCAGAAACATGAAAATTGCAAACAAAAGTTTTTCAAGAATCCTGGTCCTGTGTAACCCCCCCCCTATATGTGGTCACATCTCGATAATTTAGAAGCTTAACTCATTGTTCTAAGGGAGATAACTATTTTAGTAAGAATTGTAAGAACAAAAATATTTTTCTTCACCACTTTACTCAATGTAACAAAGTTTTATAACATTAATGACAAAACGTAAAAGGCAAAACATTTGAGCAATTGTAAGAAAACGTGATTTTTAGTATTGACAAGTGATTGAGTTCATTAACTTTAATTTTCAGCCTTTATAAGTGGTTACTCTGTAATATACAGCTTATCATTCGAAAGGCTGTAAATGACCAAGTTCTCTCTGATTCTCTCTCCTCTGATCTTGAGCACATGGTGCAATGAGGAGAGAGGTGAGTGGTTAATTTTAATGCATCGAAAACCAAGCTTCTATCCTTACATCACCAATGCTCTGATCCTCGTTTGACATTAATTGAAATGAATGGCTCTCGTCTTGGGGAGGCTTCATGTTTTGACAAGCTTCTGGGTCTTACTTTTACTACTGATCTGAAATGGAAGACATACATCAAATCCGTTGCCAAGGCTGCTGGAAAAATGGTGGGATCCTTCTACCCTTCCAGTAGATATCTCACTGCTGATGCAATTCTCTACCTATATAAGTCAAGTATGTCCAAGGATGGAGTACTGTTGCCACATCTGGACAGGAGCTGCTAGAAGCAGCTTATCCTGCCTTCATCAGGCATTAAACTAAATTTTAAATATTTAAATAAATTACTCTTTTTTATTAATATTAATTTACGTTATATTAGCTTCCTAACTTTAAAATTCTAATTTTATCTTTGCGTGTTGGCGAATCTATCATTCTAAATAGGGAATCAGGTTATAACAGTCGTATTCTTTCCTTTAACAATTACAAAAATAACCTTCTTAACCACCGATTGCCATGACAAATAACACCCTATCTGAAAGCACATCCTTCAAACTCCTCGGCTGAACATTCACACGTAACATGTACAAATACATTGAGGACATTGCCACGGTTGCTGCAAAGAAGGTGGGCTCCATCTACCGTGCTAGAAAATTACTCACACTAGAGAGCATCCTATGTCTTCAAAGCCATAATTCGCCTATGCATGGAATAATGTTGCAACACCTGGGCTGCTACATCTACCAGTAGTCTTTCAGTCTGAGACAGGTAAAAAAAATCTCAAATCAAAATGGTGTTGTACTGTCGGCCAAGCTCTAACCTATATCCCATCACCGCAATGTTGTATTCCTGTGTCTGGTTTATGTATACTTTAATGACCTATGCTCTGATTAACTCTTAGCACTTATTCTGCCTCAACATGCATATTCCCAACTAACCCAGCAAGCAGCAAAATTCCACCCCTTCACTGTTGAGGTCCTGAGATGCCGGAAAGTCTTCAACTCTAATAGCTTCATCCTTCAAATTTCTAAACTTTGGAATTCCCTCTTTGTTTCCTGCTTCCCTGTCGTTACTGACATGGAGAAATTTGAATGTAATGTGAACGGAAATTTAACTGCTCAACTCCCCACAATCCCCTGTTAGACACGATCCCAAATAGTAGCCCCATACGTCCCAAGTGGCAATATGCCTTGTTTGGGGGAGGGGAAATTTCTTGTAATCGTATGAAAATCTGGATAATGTTGGGGACTGCTTTCGTTATCTTGGCCGATTTCATTTTCACAACGCCCTAAACTTGGAGAAAAATAGCTGCCAAAAAAATGACGGAAACAGTGGGAAACGCATAAATAATGTTCTCGTTACTAATAACGAAATTAATAAATTAAAAAAAAATAATAATAATAAATTGATTTCTTTTAACAAATTAGTAATTTTCGGCCATGATGGTTTCCGTTGTGTTTATTGAATTTGCAAATAGAGCTTCAGGTTTGTTTTTTTTCTTTCTTTCTTTTCTAATTATTATATTTCTGTTAATTTCACAACAGAATTAATCGTGCCTCAAAACTGCATAATTCATTGCAACATTAAATTTCTTGCAGAAGGATTTTGAGTTGTTGACGTAATTTATTCAATTTTGCATGCATCGATTTACTACGTGATGTAATGGAATAACCTAACATCCCTTCATAGATGAAATGAACTATGGATATATTGACCCTCTCACGTGACTGAGAGAGAAGAAAAAAAAACAGGAATAAGAAAAGAGGTCGAGTAACTCTTATTTCACAAGTATTCCCTTGTAAATAAACCCCTTTGCCTTTCACCCATAACCCAGTATTTCTTGTTGTATTCTTATTTAAAGTAAGGATATAACACTATGTTAAGTCTTTAATTCAGTATATGTCACATCTGGGGAGGAGCCCCTCAGAGTATAACATTTCAATAGACAATAAAGACGTTTAATGAAGCGACATGCATGCAAAGCACTTAGTCTTTTCATAAACACGCGTAATTGTCCTTTCCACAAGCGTGTACTTGTGCACATATATGCCTTTTATTATACATACGTGCGCGGTCTTCATTCTTTCGATCCTCGCTTTCCATGTGTGTTGATTTGTATTAATGTGTCGTCCAGTAGCTGTTTAACGCAGGGGATAACTTATGTATGGAAATACAAGAAGACTTGTTGGCAGTTTTAAAGGTTTTATTGAGGAGAGAGAGAGAGGATTCGTTCATGAAGAGAGAGACTAAAAAAAAAACTATTTTGGAGATCTTTGCTCTCTACTATATAAACAGTATTTTAAAAGACTATTTTATGTTATTGATATATGAAATTATTTTTGCTGCTATTTAATTCAGATCGGCATGGAAAAACATTTGCATTTTTAAAGTTCCATTTTGAACGCCCAAAATTACTATTTCAAACATAAACATGACAGACTAATTGAGATGTTATTTTAAACACGAGTATGACAGACCAATGGAAATGTTATTTCTAACATCCTGTGTTGTATGGCAGGAGTCAGCTCAATCCCTACCTGTCATCTCAAGTCATAGCCTTCCAGGCTGCTAATAAGACAAATACAGTAATATAATTAACAAAATTTGTATTAACATTTGTATTAACTAACTCCCTCCAAAGTATCTCTGCAAGTCTGGTCCTAAATAGTAGCCCCTTACAACTAAATGCTACTATGCCTTGTTTGGTGTAAAAAAAAAACAACAGTTAAAAAAATTGTGAAAATTTAAAAAAACGAATATTGTTATAATTTTTCGGAAAAAAATGATTAAAATAATTTTTTTCTGAAATTTACATTGTTAAAACAGCTTATTCATACAAGATTTTTTTTTCCTCTTCATTTTGTTGGTGGTATTTCCGGTATCTAGGGGCCTCAGCAGTGGAAAGATGTAATTTTATTTTTGTTGCTTGTCAGGTTAGTTGGGAGTATGTACATCGAGAGGATACAGATGCTATCAGTTCATGAGAGCATATTCCATTAAAATATTTGGAAGAAAAAAAAAGGCATAGAGATGCATCAGTTCGGCGACTGGGCAGAGGTTGGACTTTAGTTGATAGTGCATGACCTATTAGAATTGAGACTTTTTGGAGCTTTTCTAAGTGTGAGAGACTAATGGTAGATGCACCAACCCAGATGTGGCAAGAATACTCCATGCATGGCCGAATTGTGGCTTTGTAAATATATATAGGTTATATTCAGATGTGAGTAATTTTCTAGCACGTTAGAGGGATCCTGCCTTTTCTGCAGCACTCTTGGCAATGTCCTCAATATATTTGTTCCAATTCATGTTGCGTCATATGAATATTCAAGTTATCTATATAGATAAGTAACAAAAGCGAACACTTACGAAGCATAATTTTTTTTTTTTGGCAGAGAGTGTAGACTAGTTTATACATATAAATATTGCAACAAACACATAACACATCAGAGATGATGGCCTTCCATGGCTCAAAATGTCTGGTATTCATAAATAACTGCTTTTAGGATAAATGCTGAGTCATTGTATGACTCAACGTCATGAGTAGAAATTTCCCGACATTAACCCTACCCGCTTTCCTCTGCCATAATCTGTCCATTCTATTTATTACGGTCATTTTTTCACGTCATTTTATTCTTTATGTAATCTTTTATGCTTCCTTGGCTCAACGGTGTTGCAGTTCTAGAACTAGTCTTCAATGCAGACAGATAAACCAGCAGTCTACATAATAATCAACAGATACCAAATGTATCCATATAAAATTAAGGATACGTATATCTTCTTTATTATACTAGCAAGACTCGTTTCCCGGCGTTGCCCTGGAGTAATATAGACACAAAGTTCTATGGTTAAAAGTAAATATTTCAGAATAATGGAATTTAAATCATTTTAATGTTATTATATAACAGCAGGGCGATCCGACGTTGCCCGGGATTGTATGACTTACGAATGCTTTACACTCCCATATATTTATTATCATCGAAATTGATGAAATCTTCCCTTTTTAATCAAATTGATTGATTGCCTGCTCTAATTGGGGACCCATCACAGTGTACCTCGAGGAAGCTTCACATACCTCTCGCAGTGATTTAGTTCATAATACATTATGATCTACATTACACTGTAGAGAACCTACTGTTAATTTTATAATTATATATATATGTATGTGTATGTGTGTGTATATATATATATATATATATATATATATATATATATATATATATATATAATGGCATGCATTAAAGAAGTTTAAAATGAAAACGTCAAATATCATGGTGAAATTATGCTTCAAACAGATACAGTCAATTCGAATACGCCCCTGTCATATCAAAGGACTTACTGTTGATTTTATATATCGGGCCTGTCGACTTCTGTGGTAATAAAACTTCTCAAATGCATTTGTGATGTTAGGCTGTGTAATGTGTTAACTTTGGTCAAAATCGCCTGTTCTTTCTTTTATTGGATTATTTCACTTATCGATACTTATCAAAAACATTCCGATACAAAACCTATCTAAGAACACTGCCAGGCATATAAACTACCTTCGTGTGAAATTTTATAAAAATCGACCTAGCTGTTTTCGAGTCCATAGGGAAGGAACTCACAGATAAAGTTTCTTTTATACAATGCTCGATATAGAAATTGATATGTTAGTAGTTAAAAAAAATTTTTCACAGAATCTAAAAACGCAATTGAATGTTTTTGAATTTTTTTTAAATGAGATTGATAATTTGTATTGTTTGTATTGTTTGGACTATTGTTCTCATGCTTTTTTTTTTGGGGGGGGGGGGGAGAACCGACGCTCTTTACGTTTTAAAAGAACATCATAATTTACTTTCTAACAAAAAATATAACAATGTTACATAGTGTTCTCATTGAAGTTCTCACTAGGGTTATCATAGAGGGGCACCAAATTGACGTTTGATGTATAACATAAAAGGGGAGGACCATAATTGTATTTGTTGTCATGGAATGATTATTATTAGAATGAAAGGAGATTCCGTGTGCGTATGATCGTCTAGTTTCATATGCGGTTGTGTGTGTTCATCTCTAATTGTTCATATGCTTTTGTGTGTGTGTTACATGCATTTCCTTCGACATACCTTACTTCATGTGTCGTCGATGTTGATCCATCTGGAATTCATCTTCTCTTGAGCAGGAGACTGGTACCTTTTAGACAAAGATTTATCACTCCAAGACGATGAATGGGTTTTATAGTTTTTTATTTACCTCCCAGATGTCGACACAGAATATGGACGTAAATCTTGCTTGCTTTGAACACATCAGCGTCCCCCACTCCCAGTGAAGGGGAGGGAACAGCTATTAAACCGTCCGTCTTCTCCAAAGCCCAAATCCAGTCTCACAGATCTAGCCAACCTGACCACGTCACTCATACGTAATCTGGTCAGCTGACCCTCGGTTCTGGTAAACGTGTCTACACTCCACGTTTACTCACCTCTCTCTCTCTCTCTCTCTCTCTCTCTCTCTCTCTCTCTCTCTCTCTCTCTCTCAATCAATCAATTTTGTAACAACAAAACTTTCTTTTTCACCATTCACCAATAACATTCATTGTGAAGATACACCTGAAGAAGGTCGGGGGTTGCATCGGCCGAAACGTTGCAAGAATAACAATCAAGATAAGAACAGTAGTCCGAACAATATAAAAATACAAACAGAAGTGAATGTCTCCTTTGTTTCCATCTGGGGCCGCCAGGTGTAATTTTCAATTAGATATGAAAAATAACTGAAATAGATCAGAAAGGTAAAAAGAACGAAATTCATTTCTTCTTGTCATAAAACAAAAAAAACAAAAACGAAATCTTTTCTTTCTTTTACAAGGGAATCACCACTAAAGGCCAGGAGGGCACTCGAGGATAAGGGTTAAAGAGTGTACAGTGGTCAAAAGGACAACATCATAGTAATCGTTAGAAGTGTAAATTTGGTAAATTGGATTTTTTAAGGGGAACGGCTCATCAAGAACTTGTTTACATTGGACTTGAAGATGGCCATATTGTAGTCAGTTGGAAAGCAGATAAACAGAAGAGAGTTCCACAAGCGTACAGTTCTAAAAAAGAAGCTTTATTCATGGAATCTACGTTTAGGTTTAGGCACAGATAAAGAGTGGGGGAAATTAGTGGTTTCAGCCAAACCAGTGTTTCTCGTGACTGCTTGGCGTAACTATTGCCACAAAAATTCACATGCAGGCGTCCTTACAGTGGGTATCCATGGTTTGTCAAAACTGAAGGAAGCCATATTCCTGCCTAAAACTTTCGACCGAGTCAACGGATTTTCACAAGATCAGTATCGTTTTGAAGCTCGACACTTTAGACAAATATCGAAAAATTGGCTAAAAACATTAATTCCTTCACCCTCAACTGGACACTTTTCTACAGGGAAAGGTCGCTTCCCCCCCCCCCGATATTTTTGAAAGTCATCCCCTCTTTTCGATTGACTAGCCTTAATTTAAACCTACATCACTTCCGGTTTGCAATGGACACAACAGCAAAGACCTCACATTTTTTTCACGTTTATTTCCTCCTTTGTGGTACGGGTTCGAACCTGCCTGCCTACTACCACATTTTTTTTTTTTTGCTCAACACACACCTCCAAACACCCGGGCAACGTCGGGCACCCAGGTTAGTTATATTATTGGATACAATATAATATGAAATTATTGACTATAATAAATATGAAATCTGCGTAAATTAAAATATCATTTAAGCATATTTTAAGACTAGGCAATGCCAGGCACCTCTGCTAGTGAATAAATAAAAATTGATATATCTCGACAAAGATTTAAAAAAAAACTGATTTTGTTTTAGGATTTGAGAACCATCTTAGACGTCATATTGAATTGCACTGGAAATATTTGTAATCAATTTTGTTTTGCAGAGAAAATGGTGGCTTTGGTAATCAATTTGTGTGCTTTTGTTTTGAGTTTTACTTGCATTTCTGTACGCTTATTTAATATACTAGTAGACTCCTTTGATTTATAAGAGATGGATTTGCAAAAGAAACAACAGTGGTAGTTAAAAATTAAAAAAAATTTTTTTTTAAATACGTTGCAAAATTGTCTCATTCAAAATATCCTAGGGTAAATTTTTACTTAACTGCAACTCAACACTCACCTTTAAACTGACGACTTCTGTATGTTTTCGGGTCTGCTGAAAACGAATATCACAATCAAATTTGAGGCAGACAAATAATTTTCTAGATATTAAGACATTTTTCCAATGAATTTCAGTGGCTGTCACTATTCTTAACATGGGGAGGAGGTGATTTGTAACACGCATGCGCGATAGATGCGACGGATTTTCATGAGATTGGTATTGTTTTGAAGCTCGAAACTTTGGACGAGAAATATCGAAAAATTGGCTAAAAACACTAATTCCTTCACCCTTAGTTTGGCAGTTTTCTACAGGGAGATCGTTTTTTTTTCGTTTTTTTTTATTTTGCGTCGCTATTTTTGCAAGTCATCATATCGGTTGGAATGACTTTACTTAATTTCAACATTCCGAACTCTCGGTCACATCATGGAGTAATGGTAAAACGTCAGCTTTTTTTTTTTTTTACTTTTTCTTCCACCTTCACATCACGGGTTTGAACTTGCCTGCCTGTCTACTATCACTTTATTTATTTATTATTTATTTATTTTTTTTTTTTTTTGCTCAACACACACCTCCAAACACCCGGGCAACGCCGGGCACCCAGGCTAGTTAATAATAAAAAAATTCCCACCAAATAAAGCGAATGTCATTATGGAAAATTGAAACTAAAAGTTTGAATTTTTCAGTCTGTAGTTCTACCAATTATTCTTATAGAGCTTAAAACATTATCTTCAAAAATAATTATAGCTTTTACATGACGTCATAGAATTATGATTTACGTTTCCAAACATGAGTTCAACCATGATAATGAAAAAATTAAACATACATTTTCAGTTTGCGTTGGAAATTAAATTAATAATCGAAAATAATTTATTTTGCTTTACTTACATAGTGAGAAAAAAAATGTGAGAACAGAGTTCATTTGACTTTTACTTGACTGAAGTTTTCATTTTGTATTGTTGACTAGCGGGGCCAGGGGTCACCTGGCCTTGCCCGGTCATAAAATAAGCTTAAATATATATTTAATTCATGCAAATTTCGTGCTTAGCATTACAGGGCTAATTCTTTATTGAATATTATATTGTACCTTATATATTAGGTACTGATTTTAAAAGTTTTTAAAAAATTGACTGGGGTGCCATCAGCTAGAATCAAAACCGAAACATTTAACACTCCAGTCACATTCCCTTTCGTTTGAGTTATCGGCAGATAAGAAAAATTTTAAATTAAACCACTTCAAGCTATGAATGAAATTACGCATGCACAAAAGTAGTAGAAATATATCGGCAAGTTAAAATGAACATTTTGCCTTTCAACTTACTGACATTTCTGTATGCGTTATTCGTTCATCCAAACAACGATTTTACTCGTTATAAACCATCCTTGGTGTATGATTACTATTTCCTGTTAATTTCAGTGTTATGTGACCAATAGTTTAAGTATTTATCGATTAAATATTTACAAACACATATATACAGCTATTGTTTTATTTATATGGATTATGCTTGTAATCCTAAGAACACTTAAAATGTGTCATATGCTGAACTGATCGCTAGGAAAAAATAAACAATGGAGCCTTCATACAAACATTAGATTTTAACTAATATTTCACTGAAACAACGAGATAAAACCATATTGATCGCCTGTATACATAATATTATGTTCAGGCCATTAAACTGCAGTTTTACTGAGAAGTGATTACCTACAACTAAATTTTGAAGTTGATTTTATACTTTGTCAAGGTAGGAAGGAGTGCTTCAAATCCTAATAAATTGAGGACTGCATCTGGAGTCAAGGTAGTTCCATAGAAATCACGATAGATTAGAGAGAGACTACTAATAACCCATCTGTTAAAAAGAGGTTGCAAATAAACGATCCCTCCTCACTAGATTTCGGGGAAGCAATAAAGAGTACTCTAGGTGGCGCTTCTCCAGATGTAGCAACGGTATTTCATTTTAGAAAGTATCTGACATTTAAACAGGTAGAAGATTGTATCAGGAGTCAGGTACTCTCTGGAGCAGTAGAATGACCCAAGCATTTTTTTTTTCAGTGACCTTAACCTTAGATTGAATGTAAGCTTTCCATCTTAGATCTCGAGTGAAAATCATTCCTAATTTTTTGTTCTTGTTCTAACAGAGCACGGATGCGCGTATGACAGCAGTAGCAGGAGCAGCAGCTGTATGCAAATGACAGAACCATATGCGAATGACGTCACAGCAAAGAAGAAGGAAAGAAAAAGATTATAAAAGCACTGGACATATTGTTTAATTTGGGATGGCTCGAAAAGGACAGAGATAGACGCGTTAGGCCGAGAGCGACAGGAAAAGACGAGTCCTCCATGTATTTGTTCCAATTCATGTTGTCTGTGAATGTTAAGCCGAGGAGTTTGAAGTATGGGCTCGCAGGTAAGATGTTATTTGTCATGAAAATTGTTGGTTGAGAAATTTTTTTGTAATTGTTAAAAGAAAGAAGTTTAGCCTTAAATGTTACCATCCATTTAAAGCTGCATTCATTCCACTACAGATTGAAGATCATTTTCTACGTTTTCCGCCATTGCCTTGGATATCTGTACATTCGTTTTTTTCCCCAATGTCTATTATAAAAGGCAGTGTCATCAGTAAACATATCTATCTTAGACAATTTTATCAGGGGGTCGTTTATGAATATCAGGAAGAATAATGGTTAAAGTGTGACGTAGCAGTTACAAAGAAATAAAAATCCGGGTCGGCATTTTTTTCTCCTTTTTAAGTCTTTATTACTGTTACTTTCTTGTTACAGCACCACTTAAAAGTCTCTCACCATTGTCCATCTGGCCCGGTGTACACTTCTTTTTTTTTTTTTTACATGGAAGTCACCACTTATTAAGGCCCGGAAGCCACTCGGGGATAAGATTTATTGTGTGTATAGTAATCACTGGGATAGTATCGCAGTAATGGTTAGTATTGGAGATTTGATAGTGTCTTACTTAAGGGGGCGGTTTATCAGAAATTTGTTTACGTTCGACTTGAAGACATCCAAGTTGTAGTCAGGTGGGAAACAGGCAGACGGAACAGAGTTCCACTGGCGTGTACTTCTAAGAAAGAAGCTTTGGTTCATAGAATCTACGTTTTGATTTAGGCACAGTTAAAGAGTGGGGAAAATTTTGACAGTGGTTTCAGCTAGACGGGTGTTTATCGTGAAAGATTGGCTAGGGGGGACCAAAGATTGGAGTTCAGACGAGCACTTGCCATAGAAGTAATGATAAAACAAACCGCATGTCAGTCACAGCCAGCCCATTCTCATCCTTGACTTTACACGTCCATTTTCTTTGACGTCGTCTTTCTTTCTCCGAGCACATGGAGCATTTCTTTTTTTTATTTTTTTTCTCTTCTCGTGGACACGTCCTAATTTGTATATGCGTTTTTTCAAGTGCTGATGCTGCTAATCTCTTTGCAAGCCAGCCATCCTTCGCTGCTGCTGCTATTTTCCCACGCACACACATGCACTATGTTTCACAAGGATCGACTTCTAAGGCACGCCTGCATTCATATTCTTTGGACGTATGGCTGTCAAGGACAATTTTGATTTTTCTCTTGTCTAGGAAGAATATGATTAACTTTCGTCCATAGAATTTAATTATCATGAGAAGCCCTGTCAGGAGCTTTGGAAATATCAAGATATCTACTGCCCTTGCTTCCCCTGTCTTATCCAGTGCTTGGTATATGCATTCAGAGATGATGGTTAAAATATCCGCAGTAGAATGGGCTTGCCTAAGGCCATACTGTTGGTCAGAAAGAAGCAATGAAAAACTGTTGCAATATCTTTTTTTAAGGGAAATCGCTCCAGACAAAACATAAAGCCACAAGATGTAAAGAGCTAAAAAATATTACTCCAAGGTCAAAAATCTATAATAAATGTTAGATGGAATATATTCTGACCCAGAAAACAGCAATTCTTCCCTCTTTGTCAGAAACATAGCCCGTTGGAATGTGAGGACTAAAGGATAAAATAAGAGAAGCTAGAGTTACAAGGTTGGTGAAAGTAAATCAGAGGTCAATTCTATTCCTTAAAAATGATAAAATTTAATGTTTTTAATTCCTCACTTGATATTCTCTCATTTTACTCACACATTAAATATTTTGAAATGTCTCGAAAGTTTGATGAGTGCTTAGTTTGGTTTGGTGTAACGTTAACTCAGAGTGGGTTTTTTTTTTGGTTTTTTTTTTGTATATGTTAAAAACTTGTAATCTTATTTTGAAAAATGACATTTCTTCTGTTAATCTTATTTTCTGGGCAGAGCCAGTACACAGGTAGGCTAGTTTATTAAATAAATTTGATTAGATTATTCATAATTATAAAAATATTACTCTAATACCAATCATTGGTGTTGGTGTGCCTTTGAGTTAGACACAATAGGGAGAATGCTGGCTTACAGAGATAAGGATGGCTTCGTAACTCGGTGCGAATCTTTCAATTTGCAGTAATTTTCTCTTCCTACACCGATGATTGTGTAAATATGAAACACTGTCTGTAGGTATAAAAATAATTATTCATAATTTATAATTATAAAAATATTACCCTTGATATCGATCATTTATAGGAAGTGATTCCAATACCGAAATGTATTAAATATATTATTCTGAATTTCATTTTTCTAAAAATCAAAACTTGGCGCTTTATTATTCTATGAAATATATACTCGAAGGCAATAGCTGAGGGTCAATACCACTATGAAAGAGTAATGTCTGGAATTCCGTCCCTATTTCCCTGTTTGTACTATCCGACAGAAGTTTAAATGTAATGTGAACAGACATCTCGCTACTCAACTCCTCACAATCCGCTGTTAGACATGATCCCAAATAGTAGCCCCTTACATCCAAGTGACAATACGCCTCGTTTGGGGTGGAAAAAAAAGTGGATTAAAAATAAAATGTTTGATTTTCTTCTACAGTATATCAACCATCTACAGCTATACGTATGATAATTATTTGATATAGTTTTTGAAAACATTGCTTTTAGAAGAAAAGTTTACTTTGAGAATAGGGAACATTACTCCTAGAAAACATTACTCTTTTGTTGTGGCAATCAAAACGATTAACCCTTAACCACTGACTTCCAGTATACCATCTACATATATTATTTGATATAGTTTATATAATTGGGAGGAAAATAAAAAGGTAGCTGTAAAGAGAGTACTCTCCACCAAGAATTATGGTTAGGGGTAGGGTTAACTGAGGGGTATGTTTAACTGAGGGGTAGGGTTAACTGAGGGGTATGTTTAACTGAGGGGTAGGGTTAACTGAGGGGTAGGGTTGATTGAAAATCTGTGTACGGAATCTTAGTATTGGAAATGATATGTTCAGTGATTTCTTTGCTGCTTTTGTATTTTCATGAAAACCGATCAAATATAATTTTATTTTACTCAACTTGTTTGAGATTTTTGTGAATAAGAAATTAACCATATTCTGTTGTTCTTCAGTGTTGTGAGTATTGATAAGTCAGAAAATGTAAATTTATCAATCTTACTATATTATATTACTAGCAGAGAGACTCGACATTGCCCGGGATTGAATGATAAGCAACGAATGTTTCACACTCCCATATTTCTATTGTCATCAAAATTGGTGAAATCAATCATTTTTCGATCAAATCGATTGATTGCCTGCTCTAGTTGGGGGACACTGTCATATCAAAGAACCTACTGTTGATTTTATATATCAGGCCTTTTGGCTTGTGTGGTAAAACTTTTCAAATTCATTTGTGATGTTAGGCTGTGTAAGGTGTTAACTTTGGTCAAAATCGTCTGTTCTTTCTTTCATTGAATCATTTTGATTATCGATATTTATCGAAGACATTCCAATACAAAACCTATCTAAGAACACTGCCTGGCACATAAAGTACCTCCATGTGAAATTGCATACAAATCAGTCCAGCCGTTTTCGAGTCTATAGAGAACGAACTCACGAAGTCCCTTTTATATAATAATAGATGTATAGATTTTTAAAAGCAAGCACATTGCTACAATTTCTGCGCTGAAAATTAACGCTTTGTCAGGTAGTTTGTACTATGATAACAACACAGATATATGGATGTATTTATAATTAAGATGTTTTTTTTTTTGATTTCAAAATCATCCTGAAATATAATTAGGTTTTGATACTTGTATATTTTTGAGATAAGGCTTAATAATTCTTTTTGTATTGTTTTGACTATTGTTCTTATCTTGGTTGTTTTTTTCACAACGTTTCGGCCGATCTAACCACCGACCATCTTCAGGTGCATTCACACTGGATGTTATTGGTGAATAGTGAAAAATAGCGCCAAGTTTATTTCTTTTTTTTTTTAATAAATCCGGGTTCATTCAGTTTTTTTTATGTTTAATATAAAAAAAAGAAAAGAAATAAACTTGGGCGTTATTCTTCGCCGTTCACCAATAACATCCAGTGTGAATGCACATGAAAACGGTTGGAAGTTACGTTGGCTGAAACGTTGTGGAAAAAAAAAACAAGTTGAGAACAATAGTCCAAACAATCCAAATAATAAAAAAAATAATTTTGTGTTGTTCCTTGAAGAGTTGTTGGGAAATCAAAGACGCGAAATGGTCGCTGGGAAATCAAAGACGCAAAATGGTCGCTGGGAAATCAAAGACGCAAAATGGTCGCTGGGAAATCCAAGATGCAAAATGGTCGCTGGGAAATCAAAGACGTAAAATGGTCGCTGGGAAATCAAAGACGCACAATGGTCGCTGGGAAATCAAAGACGTAAAATGGTCACTGGGAAATCAAAGACGCAAAATGGTCGCTGGGAAATCAAAGACGCAAAATGGTCGCTGGGAAATCCAAGATGCAAAATGGTCGCTGGGAAATCAAAGACGCAAAATGGTCGCTGGGAAATCCAAGATGCAAAATGGTCGCTGGGAAATCAAAGACGCAAAATGGTCGCTGGGAAATCAAAGACGCAAAATGGTCGCTGGGAAATCAAAGACGTAAAATGGTCGCTGGGAAATCAAAGACGCAAAATGGTCGCTGGGAAATCAAAGACGCAAAATTGTCGCTGGGAAATCAAAGACGCAAAATGGTCGCTGGGAAATCAAAGACGCAAAATGGTCACTGGGAAATCAAAGACGCAAAATGGTCGCTGGAAAATCAAAGACGCAAAATGGTCGCTGGGAAATCAAAGATGCAAAATGGTCACTGGGAAATCCAAGATGCAAAATGGTCGCTGGGAAATCAAAGACGTAAAATGGTCGCTGGGAAATCAAAGACGCAAAATGGTCGCTGGGAAATCCAAGATGCAAAATGGTCGCTGGGAAATCAAAGACGCAAAATGGTCGCTGGGAAATCCAAGATGCAAAATGGTCGCTGGGAAATCAAAGACGCAAAATGGTCGCTGGGAAATCAAAGACGCAAAATGGTCGCTGGGAAATCAAAGACGCAAAATGGTCGCTGGGAAATAAAAGACGCAAAATGGTCGCTGGGAAATCAAAGACGCAAAATGGTCGCTGGGAAATCCAAGATGCAAAATGGTCGCTGGGAAATCAAAGACACAAAATGGTCGCTGGGAAATCAAAGACGTAAAATGGTCGCTGGGAAATCAAAGACGTAAAATGGTCGCTGGGAAATCAAAGACGCAAAATGGTCGCTGGGAAATCAAAGACGTAAAATGGTCGCTGGGAAATCAAAGACGCAAAATGGTCGCTGGGAAATCAAAGACGTAAAATGGTCGCTGGGAAATCAAAGACGCAAAATGGTCGCTGGGAAATCAAAGACGTAAAATGGTCGCTGGGAAATCCAAGATGCAAAATGGTCACTGGGAAATCCAAGATGCAAAATGGTCACTGGGAAATCCAAGATGCAAAATGGTCGCTGGGAAATCAAAGACGTAAAATGGTCGCTGGGAAATCCAAGATGCAAAATGGTCGCTGGGAAATCAAAGACGCAAAATGGTCGCTGGGAAATCCAAGATGCAAAATGGTCGCTGGGAAATCAAAGACGCAAAATGGTCGCTGGGAAATCAAAGACGCAAAATGGTCGCTGGGAAATCAAAGACGCAAAATGGTCACTGGGAAATCCAAGATGCAAAATGGTCACTGGGAAATCAAAGACGCAAAATGGTCGCTTTAATTCCCATTTTTGGAAATTGTTTAGTTGGTTTATATTATTTTAATTGGAGACTAGCAAGGGGGGGGGATGCATAAAATTTTCTTAAATATATTTTAATTTATGCAGATTTCGTATTTATTATCACAGAGCTAATTCTTTATTGAATATTATATTGTACCTAATATATAGTACTGATTTTAAAAGTTAAAAATAAAATGACTTTGGTGCCATCAGCTAGAATCAAACCCTAAACATGTAGCGTTCCCGTCATGTTTTCTACAGTTTGAGCTACTGACAGATAGAGAAGAAAGATTTTAAATCAAACCACTTCAAACTCTGAATGAATTTGCGCATGCACACAAGTAATGGAAACATGTCAGTAAGTTGAAAATTAACATTTTCATTTCAATTTGCCGACACATTTCTATAAGTGTTATTCATCCATCCAAACAAAGATTTTACTCGTTAAAAACCATCCTTGATGTATGATTACTATTTTCTATTAATTTCAGTGTCATATGATCAATAGTTTAAGAGTTTATCGGTTAAATATTTACACAGACACATGCGCATACATATGTCTGTTTTATTTAGATACCTTATACGAGGGATGAAAGAATTTTTTTATCAAAGATAATGCCAAGAAACTTATATTTGTCTACGATTTGTATTGCTTTCCCACATTTAGTTTCAGACATGAATCATTATGCATGTTATTTATCTTGACATTAAAGAATGTCACTGTTAGGATACTTCTTTGTTGTACAGTTTTCCTTAACAATATTAAAAACTGTGACCTTGGAGAGGCTTGTTGCCACCCAAATTCCAAAGTGATGATTAATGGACTTGTCACCCAGACGCCAGGGAACATAAATGGACAGGTGTAGCTATCAATATTAATTTTACTTTTAATTTTATTTTGTATTCCAAAAGCTCAATGCAGGGACACTATGTAAGGAGCTGGGCAGCGAGATAAGTGTTCACATTACACTTGAACTTCTACATATATTTACAATCAGGGAAACAGGGGTCTGGGAGGGAATTCCAAAATTTGGCAGTTCGAGATAAACTATTTGAGTAGAAAACTATACGGCATCTAAGGATTTCTACAGTGTAGGGGTGGGATCTTGCTGCTTGTTGGGTGGAACTTACGTTGAGAGGGTACTAGTGCTACGAATCTGTCAAAGCACTTTCGATTAAAATACTTATAAAACAGGCACAGGGATGCACATTTCGGCGATGGGGACGGAAGCTAGAGTTTGGCCAACAGTGCGGGACTTATTAGATTGACGGCTCTTTTGAACCCTGTCTAGGAGATAACTCTTTTAAACTACAGACAATTTCCTTCTCAGTCAAATGACCAAGTAACATGCAAAACTTTATGGAATTCGTACCAAAAAATAAATTATGTCACGAAAGAGGAAATAACATCTTATTTAGACAAAAGCATACATACATCGGGTACCAGCTACCAGAAAAAGTGAAATCTTGAATGAGTCAGTAAGAAGGCAATGTGTGTGCAATCATACCCGGACCGGACATACTTTATTCAGTTTTGTTGGCAGTGGTTTACATGATAGATACAATACTCAGAAAATGGACCACATGAAGATTGGCAACAATTTAAATGAAAGTAGTTCTATGGAATGGACACTAAGACATGGCATGCCACGGTATCAGAAATTTGCTTTATCATCACAGCACCATCTTTATCAGTGGAAAGTGACAAGTTAAGGTTAGGGTTAATGACATGGATTAACATCTCTATAAAATTTTGTAAATTCTTTTTTTATTTCTCACTTTTTTTTTTTATCAAAATTCTTGTTGAGTTAGCACTTGCTAACTGGTGACCCATTCATAATCATATCGTTATCCATCTTTTCACCGATTTAGCTACAGATATATTTATTGTTAGCGCTGTCCTTGGCACTCTTTCAAGCTGTTACTGTCGTCAAAATTCATTATCTGAAGCCAGGAGCAGCTCCACATGTTCACAACATGTACCGACAACCTGGGTGTTTCAAGTTCAAATCCAGTTTGTTCCAGAGAGATTTTCACTTAGAGATGTTAACAACCTTTATAGTCACTTCTGCGAGTTCCCGATGTCTTTCTAGAAAGAGTTCTAACAAGAAAGATATCGTGAAAACCAATGCCAATAAAAAGAATCATCTGATTCCTATGAAATGGAGGAATAAACTTTCATTAAATCAAATCTTTGTCAGGCTTGTTTAGATAAAAAAAAAATAAAAATAAAAAAGAATGAATTCTCACCTAACTATGTTCCTTTCTCAGTACTATTTCTCACTACTAGGACTTAGATTTAAATTTCTGTGGCATACATTTAAGCATCATCAGTCCTTTGACCACCACTGTTCTGACGGAGGACTAGTTTTGATTTCACCTGGTTCATTCATAAGTTAAGATATAAAGAGAGATTAACGCTTACAATGCTGCGTTCTCAAGACGCCATTTTGTTTTCCTGAAGACACCATTTTGTTTTATATTATTTGTATTCTTTCAACTATTATTCTCATCTTGAGGGTTATTTTCGTTTTGTTCAATGTAACCTCCAACCTGATTCAGGTGTATCTTTTCAAGCTTGACAATTTTTTGTCATGCTTGATAATCTTTCTTTCGAACCTGTGGCATAGTGAATAAAGTACTTGGTAAAATTCAGTTACACTATTCTGGAGGTCGAAGGTTCAATCTTCAGTGCAGGTGACACTAAAAAAATACAATTGCAGATTACTTAAGACTTCTACCCAGTCATGGAATGTCAGTATGCTACTTCCATTGATTGAATATAAAGTTCTGTTTGAAATCCTATGAAGATTCCCGAGTTCGACAATATACACCTAAAGAAGATCAAAGGTTACATCAACCGAAACGTCATGAAAATAACACTCAAAATAAATGTATTTGTCTGAGTATTGAACATATATGATATAATCAGAAGATAATAAGATTTATATGGCGCTCATGTATATTTTATGACATTATTTCCATATATAATATTTTGATTGCAGAAATTCTCATCTGGACCAAAGTACCGTAGGTTTGCAACAACAGATGCCACATACAAATTTATTATGTTTAGACTATTAGTCACTATTTTATGTGACTTTAGAATGACATTTTAGACACATTTAGTCGTTATAATAAAAATCCTACATTACATCCTAGGAGCCACAGCATCACAATCGGACCATCTTTAGAGGAAGCAGTTCCTATTTTTCTCCACTAAATATGAAGTCCTCCTACCGCTCCCAGTCGACACTGAAAGTAAATATACATGTTCTACTGATATTACGTTTACATCAGCTTAGACAACCACATATACCATTACCTTTCCTGTAATAGAATCACTAAATAATAATTGTGAAAGTCTGTTGCCTCTGATTGGTTGTTCAATATTTCACTTATTTGTGTTCATCAAAACAAACCGCCGGTTTCTTTTAATTTACCGTTATTCTCTTTTTTTGTTGTTGTTGTTTTTTATATAAAATTTTCCTTTCTTTGATTTACTGTACGAGTATCTGTCAAAACACACAGCCTACCTTAAAACTGTTTTGTTTTTTTTAATTTCTTTTCATTGTCAACTGTTACATTCTGTTTTTGTTTTTTTAGGGGGGGGGATAAAAGTTCCATTTCTTTGATTAACTGTACATAAATATCGTTTCTATTGTTTTTTTGAGTGACAGTGGGGTATTTATTATTTTTTTTTTCACGCATCAATCCGGCGTCATTGAAACCATAAAAAATATCTGATAAGACAATTTTCTTCGCATTATACATTTACTCGGGTTTTAACCAGCAGAAATACTCATTAAATAATTTATTAGGACTACAACTTCTTTTTCTCATTCTGATCGCCTAAAAGGCGGGGGAGGGGGGCAATGCTTGCACAATATATATATATGCCGCGGTTTGATAAATAATATTCGCTTACTTTTTTTTTAAATATTCATAATTTCGAGCTTTGGAAATTCATTGTATTCTTTTTTTTACTTATTCATTTAATGAATCGAACTGAAATAATCATGTGATTATTTAGCAACCCATTACAACCGTGAGGAGGAGAAACTGTTTGGCTACTATTGCATACTTTCACCTAACAAATTAATAACAGATGCTGTAATTAAAATAATTAACAACAACAACCATAATAATCGCTCAAAAACAAAAATTAAACTACTGGTAACCTTAATATATATATATATATATATATATATATATATATATATATATATATATATGATGAAAATGATGGAAACAGTATTCCGACAAAATAGAGAAAATAAAAAGGAACAAACCGTATTATGTGTTCATATGTGTTCATCATGAACACATAATACGGTTTGTTCCTTTTTATTTATATATATCTCTTCTCTATATAAATACGATTCTGACTATAACACAATTTTTTTTTTAAATCGTTAAAATAGTAACACAGAAATTAATCTCTATATAAATAAAATGAACTCATTTTTTCCCGTGGGATTTTGACCTTAATAGGATTAAAAATCAAGATATTTCATGCAAATACATTATGCACAAACGGCAGAACAATATCTGAGGTTTGTTATAGGCTTATTAGTTCTCAAATTCCTCGATAATCTTAGATTTCTATACTTTTTCTGCTGAGAAGTCACGGCCAAAATCGGTTAAGATCAATGGAAGTGGTAAAATATTTTCTCTCTAATAAATTCCTCCTCCCCCTGCCACCACTTAACACCGTTTGGAGATCGTTCACAAGGAACAGTTGAGAAGAGAACACCGGTTTGGCTTCGTAGTTCTATCATGTGAAGTGAATCAAAATCAATTAATATGAACTTATATTTATAAAAGTAGAATAAAAAAAATCTAATATCTCATATAAAGAATCACAGTAACTACATTCCAAGATCCAAATATTTATTTTTCATACGAAACAGCTCCTCCAGCATGTTACATTTTTTTTTTTTTACAGATCTGTTTCGTTATGCAGAAACAAACGATTATTATGTCAATACCGTCTCTTTTCAGTGCATATACTCTTCAGAAAAAATCGAAAGTGTTTGCTTAGATAGAAGAAGTGTATGACAATATAATGCTGCAAGAAGCAAAAGGAAAGAAAAGTCCATAGAAAACTCAACATCGTGTGTTTGTTTCGGCAGCCATTTTGGTTGATATTGCAAAGCTAGACAGGTTTATTTAACTTGTCTGATATATCTACCTGCGTAAGAGCCAAATGCGTCCTAAAAGTAGGTACCACACCTGGGAAAGTACTGCTCAGGGCACTCCTGCCTTGTCAGGGTTCAAATCTGGTTCGATGATGTTCTTTACAATCTCTTTTCCACAGAAGAAACTATGGTATTTTTTATTGTCGCGGTTATCATCGTTGTTGCATTAACAAGAATAACAAGTGGACTTTTTAATAAAGTTATTTTACTGTAAACATTTTGTCTACAAACCACATTTAACGGGAAGACTTCTTTTACTGACTACCAGCTAGCCAGTGTTGGGGGGGGGAGCAAAGCTAAGACAAAGTTAGTAGTCTTAGTTTGAATAAGAAATCATGATTTTTGTTACATCGTAAAGTAGGTCCCATATGTTTGACTTTTGTGGTTGTTATAATACATTGTGTTAAATGTATGTGGCGGTCGATACAAGTAAAAAGGACGGTCCACTCTCGGAGACGGGTTATCAACGTCTTTATCTTAAGAACGTTAACACCGGAAAGAAGGAAAGATGACCCCTTAAGGGGAGAGTTCTTAAATCAAAGGGACAAAACTCATGATGCTAAGGTTTACTCTCTTAACACATTACAAGCTTATTCTGAGATTAATTAGCGTCCAATGCATTAAACGGATATTTTTCTTTTAAATTTTATTATTATTATTTGAATTTGGATTTTAGTTTGGTCAGGTAAACGAGATTTACACGAGATCTTGTAATATATCTATATGACTCCTATTCCGGTTATAAAAAAGATGTGTATCAGATGATGAGAGCTTGATATGGGTATCTAAAAAGGTCGCCTATTATCAGGTTTGAAACCGACGGTACCGATGACTTATCTCATCTAAACTTTGTGTAAATAAAAAAATATATTACACACACACACACACACACGCACGCACACACGCACACACATTAATTATTGTTTCAGATAATTAGTTGTGCATTATTAATTGGATAAACTACAAAATCTTATAGATTTCTGATCATGAATAAAAATCAATGATTTTATTGTGTATTTATTTGCTTCCCCACCAAAGCAAATTAGGTACAAGGCCGTTTTTAATGTGGGGTAAAAACCAGCTTCCCTAAAAGTAGGCAAAAAGGGGGTACTCTGGTTACTAAAAATAACTATTATCCCAGTATAGAGGGTTTCTCTTCCATTGACTGGGACAAATTACCTTAAGTGCAGCATCTGCAGAACAGATACTACACTTTGATCCCGGCCTGAAGGCCAAGAACAACAGAAAAAAAGGCAAGCCTCTTTTTCATAGAAAAGCCGAAATAAAAAGAAATATCTGATATTTCTAACTGCATAAGAGCCAAATACGTCCTAAAAGTATTGCTGCTACACCTGGGAAAATACTGCTCAGAAAACTCTCCAGCTTTGCCAGGGTTCAAATCTGGTTTTGAAACCAAGTTGATGTTCTTTTATATTCTTTACAATCTCTTTCCCACAGAAGAAAAATCGGTTATACTTTTTTTTCTGCGGTTATCATCGTTGTTGCATTAACAAGAATAATACAATTAGCTTTTAATAACTATTTTACTGTAAATATTTTGTCCACAAACTTTAACAGGAAGACTTTTACTGACTACCAGCTAGCCAGTGTTGAGGAAGGAGAGAAAAAGAGAGAGCTAAGCAAAACTAATGCAAAGCTAGTAATTTTAGTTTGACTGCAAAAATATCTTTACGTATTTTTATATTGCAAAGTATGTCTCATATTTGGACTTTTTTCTTACAATACTTTGCTCTATCATTATTTCCATGGTAAATGCTCAATTGAACTTCAATTTATGATCTTTGCCTCACAAAACATTCACAACAAACTCTAGCTACAACAAATTCTAGCTACAACAAACTCTAGCTACAACAAATTCTAGCTACAACAAACTCTAGCTACAACAAACTCTAGCTACAACAAACTCTAGCTACAACAAACTCTAGCTACAAACAACGACAACAATTTCCCCCCACTATCTGTGCCTAAATCTAAACAAATTCCATGAACAAAGTTTCTTTCCTAAAACTACCTGACTGGACGTTTATGCTGCTGACACGACTATCTATGACAACACATCAAAGGCCGTAAATGACAATGTTCTCTCTGATTCTCTCTCCTCAGATCTTGAACGCGTGGTACAGTGGGGGAAGAGGTGGCTGGTTACTTTTAATGCATCTAAGACCAAGCTCCTATCATTACATCATAAACGCTCTGATCCCCATCTGGCATCGATTGAAATGAATGGCTCTCGTCTAGGGGAGGCCCCATGTTTTGATAAGCTTCTGGGTTTGACCTTTACTCCTGATCTGAAATGGAACACATACATCAAGTCTGTGGTCAAGGTCGCTGGGAAAATGGTAGGATCCTTCTACCATTCCAGAAGATATCTCACTAATGATACAATTCTCTATCTATATAAAAGCCAAGTACGTCCAAGGATGGAGTACTGCTGCCATATCTGGGCAGGAGCTGCTAAAAACAGCCTATCCTGCCTTGACAGAGTACAAAATAGACTTTGTGGCTTAGTGGGGGATGCCCTTTTCTCTTCCTTACAAGCTCTCTCCCACAGAAGAGACGTTGCGAGCCTGTCTCTGTTTTATCATTATTTCCATGGCAAGTGCTCGTCTGAGCTCCATTCTCTGGTCCCCCCTCACCAATCTTTCACGAAAAACACCCGACTAGCTGAAACCACTGTCAATAATTTTCCCCACTCTTTATCTGTGCCTAAATCAAAACGTAGATTCCATGGACAAAACTTCTTTCTTAGAACTGCATGCCTGTGGAACTCTCTGCCGCTTGCCTTGCCTGTTCCCCCCTCCCCGACTTCAACTTGGATGTCTTCAAGTTCAACACAAACAAATGCCTGATGAACCGCCCCCTTAAGTAATGACACCTTATTAAATCTCCAATACTAACTATTACTACGATACTATCCCATTTATTACTGTACACACAATAACCATTATCCCCGAGTGGCTCCTTGGCCTTGATAAGTGGTAACCACCATGTAAAAAAAAAAAAGGTACAGGATACGATATTGCAGCGAGAGAACAGGGGTTTGGAGCTTGCCTGATATTGCAGGATGTATTAGATTGGAGACTCTTTTGGGGCCTTTATAAGAGTGAGAGACTAGTTGTAGATGCAGCGGCCTAGATGTGGCCACAATACTCCATCCATGGGCGAGTGATGTCGAGATTTAGAATAATAAAAAGCTGTATGAAAGTATATTTAGAGAAACAAATTCTTTCCTGAATATTTTCCATTGTCTTCAGGTCTTCTCAACCTGGAATCAAGGATCAACCATTAATAGCTAGCAGTTCAATAAAATATAAGTTATTTATTTTTAATTATTGTCTGATGTGCGCCATTTTTAATGTCATACCTTGCCGACGGCGTTATGTCGGAACCGACTTCAGCAGCATCATATTTGAAATGTCACGAAACCATAAACATCAACTCTGACCTTTCTTCTTACGAGCTGCAGGTACAAAGATGCCAGTCGTACTAAGAGACATTCACCCTCAGCTGTCACGTTGTCCAGCCATTCTCTAAATTTTTTTTTTTCTTTAAATTTATTTCGGACTATTATCCCCATCTTTTCTTAGTTGTTGTTTCACGACGTTTCGACTAACTATTCCTCTGGCCTTTGTCAGGTGGTAACCACGACAGGATAGGAACTTCGAATCTCCTGACTGCATTCACTGTAATTACTGCCTTCTGTAGTTGTTGTCTCATCATGTTTTTGGCCAAGTAAGCCTCTGGCCGGCTTTGGATAGGATTGAAATCGCTATCTTCAGACAATTCTCACCTGGAACCGTAGAGATTCAATGTCTCAATCAACTGCACCAAGGTTGAATTTTTTGTCTTATAAATTCATGTTTATTTATCATTTGATCTCCCATGGTCGGGTCCGTACCGAATAGTATACATATTATTTAATTGGAATTCATTATTGAGATGAGTATTATTTATTAATTTATTTATTGTGGACTATTATCCTCATCTTTCTTAGTTGCTGTTTCACAACGTTTTGGCCAACTATTAATAGTCAACAATAAATAAAATTAATAAATAAAACTCATCTCAACAATGAATTCCAATGAAATATTATATACGCTATTCGCTACGGATCCGGCCATGGAAGATCAGATAAAAAATAAACATGGATTTATGAGACCAAAAACCCCACCCTTGATTGCCCTTGAGGGCCCGTGGCGCAATTGATATAGATGTTGAATCCCTAAGGTTTCAGGTAAAAATTGTCTGAAGATAGTGGTTTCAATCCTACCCAAAGCCAGCCAGAAGCTTTCTTGGACAAAAACGTGGTGAGACAACTATGGAAAGCAGTAATTGCAGTGGATGCAGTTAGGAGATTCAGAGTTCCTATCCCGTTGCGGTTACCACCTGACAAAGGCCAGAGGAATAGTTGGCCGAAACGTCATGAAACAACTAAGAAAAGATGAGGATAATAGCCCGAAATAAAAAAATTAAATAATACTCATCTCAATAATGAGTTCCAATTAAAAAATATATATTCTATCAAATTGTTTCTGAATTTTTTAGATGAGGGTTAATAATTTGTATTTTCCGTAATGAAATATTAAATCAGTTTGTTTTTTTCTTTAGAATTTCTCCGACATTGGAAAAGAATAGACCGTGCAACCTTTGAAGAGTTAATAGCTAGAATTCGCCGGGGAAGGGGTTAGAATTTGATAGGACGTTTTATTTTGATTCTTCAGAGTGAGTGTAATTCGCATAACGTTTCGACTAATGTAAGCTCCAACTTTCTTCAGGTGTATCTTGTCGAATCTTTGTTGAACTCTGGAATCTGCACAGAACCGTCTGGATTGTTGTAATATCTGCAAATATTTGGGGGGAGGGGAGGTAATACGAGTGTACATTAGTCTGAACTAGTAAACAGAATCGAACATTAAGAGAAGTTTTGGCTTCAGACAGATACCAAATCTCCATTAATAATGGAGATAGGAATCCATTATCCTTTACCACGAGTTGCGGCTATCATCAAAAGAGACAGGAGAGTTCTGCAAACCCAGTCTATCTCGATCTTTCATTACTAGTATTCTTTTCATCGTTTTCATTCTCGAGTATACATCCGACACAGTTAATCGACTGAGAACCACATCACTATATAAAAGCATATAAAATATACACGGATACACACTCGAGAGTCAAAACAATGAAAATAATATGCTGTTGTCATTATACGTCTTTTCCTTAAATTCTAAAACTACAACTGTCAATATTTCTATATCAAATTTCTTTATCTAGTCACATGATCTAATCCAGCCAATGAGACACAATCATAATCACTGATGATTCTCGAAAGGATGAAACACTAGTGTCTGTAGGTATTTAATAGTTATTATAGTTAATATAAATAATAATAATTATAATAATATATATATATATCCCATACTACGACAGGCAAATATATACATAATACGATGTTCTGACTCCTGCTGTTGAATACTATATAAAGAAGCTTACTGTATATGTCCGTCGACTTGTCACAATAAATAATTTGAATTCTCTTATTTTCTGTGTCAAAAAATGGTGGCCTAGGGGTTGAATATCAAGGTGAAGCATCAAATACAGCTTTGTAACTGCGTACGAATCTTTTGATCGGCACTACTTATTTACTACATTGATGATTGCGTAAATATATATATAAAAAAATGTTTGTCTGTCTGTGTTGGGTGGTTAATTGGTTGTTTTTGTTTTACGGCATATCAACCCTTTTCAGGTTATTTAATGGCGAATTTAGTGATTTTGAAGAACAATATGTTAATAGAATAAATTTTTTTTTCAAGTAGGTTTTTATTCAACCCATAGTTGGGACCCTAAAAGGTACTACCGCTCCGAGTCAGAGTGGACCTAGGAGCAAGGGCAAGTAGTCAGTTTTTGAACTCTCTCCAGATGCTTGATATCAAGTTTTAGCCATGGAGGAGAGTTAGCTACTTTAACGATATTCTGACGATGAAGATATGAAGGAGAAATATTGAAGGAGTGAGTTTGCAGAAAGAACTTTGTATGAGAAATAGAACATTCCGAACATTTTTAACAATCTGAATGCAATGTTTGGATGGTTTGAAGGACATGTTGACCAGAAAACCAAGATCTTTTATTTCATGCATCTCCTTGAGCAAAGCAATATCTACACCAAAAGTTCGGGTCAAGTCGGAAGTAGAACGCACTGTAATATGGCAGCATTTATCTCTTCTCTGCTATTATATAAAAAAACGTTTGTCTGTGTGTTCGTTCCTTATGCACTCTAAAACGGCCAGACCGATTTTTATGAAATATTACATGAAGTTACTTTATGTGCCTGGTAGTGTTTTTAGATAGGTTTTGTATCGGAATGTCTTTGATAAGTATTGATAATCAAAATAAAATCCGATGAAAGAAGGAACAAGCAATTTTGACCAAAGTTAATACCTTACACAAGTGCATTTGAGAAGTTTTATTATCATACAAGCAGAAAGACCCAACATATAAAATCAACAGTAAGTCCTTTGATATGACAGGGGCGCGTTCAAAATGAATGTTTCTGTTTAGAGCACAATTGTGCCATGATATTTAACTTTTTCATTTTAAACTTTAATTGAGGCCATTAATTTTTATAAAATCCACAGTAGGTTCTCTATTATGCAATGTAGACTACAATGCATTGTGAACTAAGTCACTGCAGGGAGGCATGTGAAGCTTTCTCCCTGGGCACAGCTACGAGTTCCCAGTTAGAGCAAACAATCAATCGAATTGATTTAAAAATGGGCGATTTCACCGATTTTGATGACAATAAAAATATGGGAGTGTGAAACATTCGTTGATCATTATTCAATTCCGGACAACGTCGGGTCTTCCTGCTAGTTGATATTAAAGTACAAATAGAGTACATATCCCATTTCAATGAACCATACCCAGGCAGTTTGAAAGCTAGATTTGAGATTGTCAGTTTCGCTTCTATTTGATGTCATCTACAATGTTTCCGCCAATCATTTCCGGCAAGTCGTTGATGTAAAGTAGAAAGAGATTAAGACCCAATAGACAACACATCACGGATGCTTTCCACGCAGTCCAATCCAAGAGTTGATTATCAGTCATGCTGCATGCAGTCAAATCAATTCTTACTTTGTTATTTTCATAGCAAGTGCTTGTCTGAGCTTCAATCTATGCTTCCCCATCACCAAAATGTCATGGCTTGCAATAAGCCACAAAGAAAACAGAACAACGGAATAGAGTTTAAACAATGTATTACTGGAAGAACAACGTAAAAAGGTTACATCTGAAAAGAGTAGTAAACGTCACCGAGCAGGCGAGGGTCACTCTGGCGTTTAATCCACATCTGGAATCAAAAGGTCTATGGTTTATATAATGGATAGAAGTCCATTTGGAGGGTGATTCCTCCACTACACAAAGCTTCACAAATAACACTCGACTATCAACAATATAAGAATAGTAGTTCGAATTATCAAATTACTCGATCCTCATCTCAAAAATTCAGTAACGTAATAGTTAAATCGATAAAATAAAAAAAAGTAAAAACATGGATGATTTGAATAGATCAACTGTTAGCAAGATCTAATTTAACAACGGGAATTTTTGAATGAAAGCAAGATAACATGATTTAATGAACAAAATTTATATCAATAATTTTCCATGTTAAGCGCTCTTCTGCGCTCAATCTTTCACAGAAATATCGTCTGCCAAACTTTCACAGAAAATACTCGACTATCTACAACCTCTATCAACAATTTCCCCCTACTCTCTATCTGCGCCTAAATCTAAATTCAAATTCCATGAACAAAACTTCTTTCCTAGAACTGCCCGCCAGTGGAACTCTGTTCCACTGGCCTGCTTTCCAGCTGACTACAACATGGTCATCTTCTCGTCCAATGTAAATGAGTTCTTGTAGAGCCTTCCCCTGAAATAATCATATCACACCCAATTTCAACCTAACCCTAACCCTAACCCTAACCCAATTTCAACCACTAACTAGTTGTTCCACTGATCACCGTACACTAATTAACCCTTATCCTCGAATGGTCTTTGGGTCATTATAAGTGGTGACTCCCTTATAAAAGAAAAGGAAAAACTCCGGCCAGATCATCCTTGGTCTACCAGTCTCCCAAGTACTTTGTGTTATAAGAGTTGATGCAAGTCTGTATTTTTTTTAATGTGGGGAAAATCCATCTGCCAAGAATTCAAAATTGGGATAAAAATTAAAATTGTCTCAGTCTAGAAAGATTTCTTCTTCACTGACCCAAGACAGAAAAAAATGAAGTGTAGCATAAAAACAGATACTATTTTGAATTTGGGAAAATTCAGCAACAGAAGATTAAGCAAATATTGAATAAATATCGATTGAAAATAGATTTTAGGACCATTATTAAGGGGAGAATAGTTTTAAATAAGTGTAAGTCCAACCTAAAACAAAAAAATGTTAATATTAACAAAATATTAAAATGACCGACATGTTTATGAAAAAATCGAAATGCATTATGATTGATGCAATCCTGTAATAAGATTTTAATTTACTGCGTTATTATTAATATATTTTTAATAAATTAATTGGAAAAGATCATCCAAGAACCGTGTTCTTAGAATAAACACATAAAAAAATGGATTTTATTAGCTTTGAAACAGTAACTGTTTTAAAATGTCTATTTTAAAATATTATTGGGTGGGTAGGGGTAGCATCTATTTAAAACTATGTGCCCCACCCCCATCAAGAATGTTTCTAAAATTTATTTTTAGTCGATATTTATTTCATAGTTGCTTACTTTTCCGGGCAGCAATACATTTTGCTTCTATCCTAAAAAGCAAACGAGGTTTCGTCTAGATGATCATCATCCTCATCATCATATGAATGTTGGCATTGGTTTCCCTGATATTTTTTCTGGTTAGAATTCTTTTTTAGAAAGTCATCAGATATGTACGGGAGGGACCAAGTGAAGCTCGCCAATATTTTGAGTGAAATTGATTTTTGTGGAACAAACTGGATTGAACCGAATAAAAATATTAATATAACTAAATAACAATATTAATATACCTAATAATAATATTAATATAACTGAATAATAATTATTAATATAACTAAATAATGATATTAATATAACTAAATAATAAATATTAATATAACTAAATAATAAATATTAATATAACTAAATAATAATATGAATATAACAAAATAATAATATTAATATAACTAAATAATAAATATTAATATAACTAAGTAATAATATGAATATAACTGAATAAAAATATTAATTTAACTAAATAATAAATATTAATACAACTAAATAATAATATTAATAGAACTAAATAATGAATATTAATATAACTAAATTATAAATATTAATATAACTAAATAATAAATATTAATATAACTAATAATAAATATTAATATAACTGAATAATAAATATTAATATAACTAAATTATAAATACTAATATTACAAAATAATAAATATTAATATAACTTAATAATAAATATTAATATAACTGAATAATAAATATTGATATAAATAAATAATATTAATATAATTGAATAATAATAATATTAATATAACTAAATAATAAATATTAATAAACTAAATAATAATATTAATATAACTAAATAATAATATATATATATAACTAAATAATAAATATTAATATAACTAAATAATAAATATTAATATAACTAAATTATAATTACTAATATAACTAAATAATAATATTCATATAACTAAATAATAATATTAATTTAATGGAATAATAATATTAATATAACTAAATAATAAATATTAATATAACTAAATAATAATTACTAATATAACTAAATAATAATATTAAGTGAACTGAATAATAATATTAATATAACTAAATAATAAATATTAATATATCTAAATAATAATATTAATATGACTACATAATAAATATTAATATAACTAAATAATAATATTAATATAACTAAATAATAATAGTAATATAACTGAATAATAAATATTTATATAACTAAATAATAATATTAATATAACTAAATAATAATATTAATATAATTAAATAATAAATATTGATATAACTAAATAATAATATTAGTATAACTAAATAATAATATTAATATAAGTGAATAATAAATATTAATACAACTGAATAATATAATTAATAATAATAAATAATAAATATTAATATAACTAAATTATAAATATTAATATAACTGAATAATAAATATTAATATAACTAAATATTAATATTAATATAACTGAATAATAATATTAATATAACTAAATAATAAATATTAATACAACTAAATAATTATATTAATATAACTAAATAATAAATATTGATATAACTAAATAATAAATATTAATATACTTGAATAATAAATATGAATATAACTAAATAATTATATTAATATAACTAAATTATAAATATTAATATAACTAAATAATAATATTAATATAACTAAATAAAAATATTTATATAACTAAATGATAATATTAATACAACTAAATAATAATATTAATATAACTGAATATTAAATATTAATATAACTAAATAATTATATTAAATATAATTAATCATATAAATATTCACACTCCCAATTACAACATCCTTAGTGGTGGTAGAAAAGTATCCTACCCACTTATTATTTTTAATTTTAATATTGTTTAATTTATTTTATTTTTTCATTAATCATCCCGAAACTCTTTACACCTGTAGTTATGTATTATATCTATTTCTCATAAAAAAAAAAAAAAAAAAGATTAATAATTAAATGCCTTCAGCAATTTGTTTTCCATATAAAGGATTTGGGACTCTTTAAGAAGGGCTTCCGGGGTCCCTCCGCCTCACTCACGGAGCTCAAGATTTCGACCTTTTCCTTCCAACTTGGCCAGAACTGTACCCATCTTCCGTTCTGTCTTCATTGAGATCTTCAGATCACTCGGCTGTCTTGCTTAAGATAAAAACAAAATGTAATAAGTTCTCCGATGTACTTCTTCAGCGTACTGTATATCGATACTCTATCGTTGACTGGGATAACTTTCGGACATTTATATCAGATCTGTTTAAAAAAAATGTGTCTTCTATGGTATCAACCACTTCGTACTCTCCAAGAAATTCCAGCAAAAGCCTAACAGCCAAGCGTGGTTTACTCCAGAATGTGCTGCAGCCATTGCAGACAGCCAAGGGAAAGGAGAAGGCATTGATTGATTGGGTGTTTGAGGATTTCATTTCTTTCGAGCATCCATTTTAAATCAGATTCAACATTTCTTCCAATACGAAAGGTTGTGTGTGTGTGTGTGTGTGTGTGTGTGTGTGTGCGTTTTGTTGTTGCTTTGTTTTTGTTTTTTTGTTTTGTTTTTTTTTGTTTTTTTTTTTTGTTTTTTGTTTTTTTCTGATACAGACGTTAAAATTTTCGACCAGCCCTGACTGAAGAAAAGAAAATCCCAGGCGGTTAATTTGAAAATTTCCTGTTAAAGGAAAGAAAAGAATTCCCTTTTCAAAAAAACACAAGAAAAAGATTATTTACAAAATCGAGAAACTGTAAAGGAAAGTCAAAGCAGATAGAAAGAAAAGAATTTCGTTTTCATGAAAAGATTTTTTAAAAAAATTGCATAAAACGTTTTTAGGAAACATTTAACCTTTTGAATGTTTTGTATAAAAACAGAGAATTTAGTCAATAATTACTTATTAGAAAGAAAAATATATTGGAAGGTGAAAACTGAAAAACAAAATAAGGACATTTTAAGAAAGTTTTATGAAAGACAATTTTTATTGAATTTTTATGGCATTTCCTTTGTTTTTCAGCTTCTTCGAATAAGATCGCTATTTTTATTTTTATTTTATTTTTGTTTTTTTTTGTTGTTTTTGTGGTAAGAAAACAAAATTAATTCCCGTTTTTCTCCATTTTATTGTTATCGTTTTGGACCGATAAATTAACCTTTGTCGCTGAAGATGATAATTTATTTAAAGAATTATCTCTTCTCTATATAAATAAAATGAACTCATTTTTTCCCGTCTGATTTTGACATTAATAGGATTTAAAATCAAGATATTTCATGCAAATATAATATGCACAAACGGCAGAACAATATCTGAGGTGTGTTATAGGCTTATTATTTCTCAAATTCCTCGATAATCTTAGATTTCTATACTTTTTCTGCTGAGAAGTCACGGCCAAAATCGGTTAAGATCAATGAAAGTGGTAAAATATTTTCTCTCTAATAAATTCCTCTTCCCCCTGGCACCACTTAACACCGTTTGGGGATCGTTCACAAGGAACAGTTGAGAAGAGAACACCGGTTTGGCTTCGTAGTTCTTTCATGTGAAGTTATTTAAAATCACTAAACTAAGCTGCAGTGCTCTGTGGCGTAGTGGTTAGCGTGCTGGACAATTCACATTATATTTTCACGTTCGTGCCGACCTACCGTAGTCGTTTTTTTTTTGTTTTTTTTTTCCTAAACAACTGGAATGGACTTTTCTTGGTTGCCGAACTGTTAACGTTGCAGATGTTTTTTTTTTGTTTGTTTTTTTTCACACTTTATTTTCCTACTTTTACTCATGACACCGAGTTTGATCCTTCCTACTTACCTACCATAACATTTTTTAAAACTCCCCCCCCCCGTCCCGGAAACAAACACTCGGGCAACGCCGGGTACCCCAGCTAGTCTATCTATCTATATAAATAAAATGAACTCATTTTTTCCCGTCTGATTTTGACATTAATAGGATTAAAAATCAAGATATTTCATGCAAATATAATATGCACAAACGGCAGAACAATATCTGAGGTGTGTTATAGGCTTATTATTTCTCAAATTCCTCGATAATCTTAGATTTCTATACTTTTTCTGCTGAGAAGTCACGGCCAAAATCGGTTAAGATCAATGAAAGTGGTAAAATATTTTCTCTCTAATAAATTCCTCTTCCCCCTGGCACCACTTAACACCGTTTGGGGATCGTTCACAAGGAACAGTTGAGAAGAGAACACCGGTTTGGCTTCGTAGTTCTTTCATGTGAAGTTATTTAAAATCACTAAACTAAGCTGCAGTGCTCTGTGGCGTAGTGGTTAGCGTGCTGGACAATTCACATTATATTTTCACGTTCGTGCCGACCTACCGTAGTCGTTTTTTTTTTTGTTTTTTTTTTTCCTAAACAACTGGAATGGACTTTTCTTGGTTGCCGAACTGTTAACGTTGCAGATGTTTTTTGTTTTTTGTTTTTTTTTCACACTTTATTTTCCTACTTTTACTCATGACTCCGGGTTTGATCCTTCCTACTTACCTACCATAACATTTTTTAAAACTCCCCCCCGTCCCAGAAACAAACACTCGGGCAACGCCGGGTACCCCCGCTAGTCTTTTATAAAGAGACTCTCTTTTTATGCAATAATTTCATTTGTTTCCTTGTTTTTAAATTGTTACTTCTGTTAACTTTGGGAAGTAAAAGCAACGACTTTTATTTCTTTGCATAAACAAAATTGAATTTAATTACTTTTTGGGGTCTACTTTATTATTTGTTCCTTTTTATTTATTGCTCTTTTGTTTTTCCCCCTTTTTTCTATTTAGTGTTACCTAGACGAATTTTGGTAAGGACCCAAATAATTTTCATCGGTAGGAGAGGGGGATCTAACCATCTGATACACAGCTGTAATCTTGTCTTTTCCTGAGATAGTGTTAGGTGATCGACATTGCTGACGAAGCTTCTTTTTAACTTCATTGACCTTTTGTTTACGTCCATGAAGGATACTTCCGTTCAATATCGAAAGACAATGGCTACCAATTGTAAGGATATTGATGCGTGTAATTGTGAGGCAAAGGTTGTGCAATCCTTAACCACACCTCTCCTGAATCAGCACTGCTTGTGTTATGAAATAGGTAAAACAATAAGTTATCTATCGATCTACCTATCTATCCATCTTGATCTATCTCTCTATCTTACTGGAGAGGTTGACAAGAGATGAATATGATGATGTTTTCATAAAACCTGTCAAAATATAACAAAGCTAGATCATAGACAAGTTTACCGGAAGATCTTATCAGCTGATCGGAACCACGTGTGACATATGTGGGTCAGGTTAGCTGGGGATGACTTGGGGTTGGAATTAGGACTCGGTGAACAGCGGTTGGGTTAATGATTCTTTCCCCACCCTTGGGAGGGAGGTGACGTGTCTCTTAATGGAGACTATTAAAGACCACAAGAAAAGAACTCACTTTTCATGTTCATTTGCGTCGACGTTAGAGAAAGTGAATAAAAAAACTAAAACCAATTATCGGCTTGGAGTGAATGTCTTTTGGCCAACAGGTTCCAGCCCCCCCCCCCAAAGAAGATGAATTCCAGATGGACCAGTGAATATAAGGTATGTCGGATGTATCACACACACACACACACACACACACACACGCACACACACACACATAAATTTAGACAATCACGGAACATAAAATGTGTGTATATACATCACACAACATAAATAGACGAGCACGGTTCAGAAAGTGAAGAACCACTAAAAAAAATACCAACACACTAAGGACACGTCATAAACACGAAACGTATACACCCGTTTAGATGGGTGCCGTTCATGTAGCAAGACGTAACATTTGATTCCGATAGCAAGAAGTCCAGAATGACTGGGCAATGACAAGATAATCGGAGAGGACATACAGCACCTGGAATTCCTAAATGGTCACCCATTTAGTATTGACCAGGCTTGAGGTTGCTTAACTTCGGTGATCTAACGAGAACCAGTGTGTCAGTGTGATTAGGTTTATGGAGGAGATGACATTTATTAATGAAAAGGTTATTCTGGTTGATAACAAATCGTTTGCTATTTTGTTGCTTCTATCTTCTTCCCCTACCCCCACCCCCCATTTATTGTTACCTAAAGACGAATTTTGGTAATGACCAACAAAAATCAGTTTGGATTAACTCCAGATTTATTTAGTCATTTGAAATTGTGATTTTCTTTGAAATAGAATTTGGTCTTGTCTCAGATATTAAACATTATCATATGACAGACTGACAAAGTCTATCCATGCAAAAGTTATTTCTTATTAACAACTATTGACAACGAATGAGAGTTGAGCGAGTTTAAAGAACGTTCTAGATGAAAGAAGAATATTTCGCTTCAGTAGGCAGGTTCATATACCTCCGTTAGGCTTACACACAAAGGAATTGAAATGCTGAATTAAAAGATATTCTGTGTCTACTAGAATGGTTGAACAAGTTCGACGATTTGAAACATTAACGGCGAGGCAATAAAACAAAAATAAAACTTCCATATTTTTTTCTTTTCATAAATTCTTACATGAGCTAAACAAGGTTATTTAGTCAATTTTATTGAGACGATTGTGCACGAACAGTTTATCGATAATGGTAATTCACAAAAGCATAATTCTAGTCTTTTAGTTTATCTGCGCTTTGCTTAAATACTTAAAAAAGTACATAAAGCTGGGGAAGAAAGAAATGTACTTTGCAAATTTATCTCTTTTCTTCTTTTAATCTTCCGCCATTTTTTTTTTTTTTTTACAAGAGAAATCATGTCTGAGAAATTTGCTCGGCATTAGTTGTTTATTTTGTTGTTGTTTTTTTGTTTGTTTTTTTGTTTTTGTTTTTTTTTTTTTTGTTTGTTTCTTTACATTTGATATGCGTTTCAGCTAGACTCGCCATATATAATGAAAGAGCGGATATGAAAGAAATAGTTTCTCCCATAATCGTTTGCAGAAAGTCTCTAACAACCACCTGGAATCGAATATTTATGTATTTTATTTTATTTATTTGTTTGTTTTATTTATTTGTTTATTTATTATTTATTTGTTTGCATTATTTCTCTTGTTTTATTTAATTTATTAGTTTTTATTTTATTTATTTGTTTTATTTTATTTGTTTATAATTTATTTGTTTATTTCATTGGTTTTATTTTATTCATTTTATTTCATTTCACGTGGAATTGAATATTTTATCTTATATATTTATTTGTTTTATTTGTTTATTTTATTTATTTATTTGATTTATTTGTTTTATTTTATTTATTTACTTTATTTTATTGACTTGTTTTATTTGTTTTATTTGTTTATATATTTATTTGTTTTAGTTTATTTTATCTATTTATTTGTTTTATTTTATTTATTTGTATTATTTTATTTATTTCTTTTATATATTTTACAAGAGAATCACCACTTATCAAGGCCCAGAAGCTACTCGAGGATAAGGGTTAAAGAGTGTCTATTGGTCAAAAAAGAACAATATCATAGTAATCGTTAGAAGTGTAAATTTGATAAATTGGATTACTTAAGGGAAACAGCTCACCAAGAACTTGTTTACATTGGACTTGAAGACGACTATATTGTAGCCAGCTGGAAAGTAGGTCAACGGAAAAGAGTTCCGCGGGTGCGCAGTTCCAAGAGAGAAGGTTTGTTCATGGAATCTACATTTAGGTTTAGGCACAGATAAAGAGTGGGGAAATTATTGATAGTTTTTTCAGCCAAACGACTGTTTCTCATGAATGTTTGGTGAGGGAGGATCATAGATTGGAGCTCAGACGAGCACTTGCCATGAAAATAATGATAAAACAGAGACAAGCTCGCAACATCTCTTCTGTGAGAAAGAGGTTGCAGGGAAGAGAAAAGGGTATCCCTCATTAATCTACAAAGTCTATTTTGAACTCTGTCAAGGCAGGATAAGGCGCTTCTAGCAACTCCTGCCCAGATGTGGCAACAGTACTCCATCCTTGGATGTACCTGGCTCTTATATAGGTAGAGTATTACATCAGCAGTAAGATATCTACTGGATCAATAGAAGAATCCCACCATTTTTCCAGCGACCTTGGCAACAGATTTGATGTATGTATTCCATTTTAGACCAGGAGTAAAGGTCAAGTCAAAAAGCTTGTCAAAACATGGAGCCTCCCCAAAACGAGAGACATTCATTTCAATTGATGCCAGATGGTGAATCAGAACGTTGATGATGTAAAGATAGAAACTTGGTTTTAGATGCATTAAAAATAACCAGCCACTTTTTCCCCATTGTACCACATGCTCAAGATCAGAGGAGAGAATCAGAGAGAATTTACTTGTTTACGGTCTTTGATGTGCTGCCCTAGATGGTAGTATCATCAGCAAAAATGTCTACGAATGATGTAAGGATGTGATTTGGAAGATCGTTAATGTAGATCAGGAAGAGAGTTGGACCCAGGATGGACCCTTGAGGGACTCCAGCATTAATACTATGAGCTTTTGATTTCGGCCCATCAACCACTACGCTTATAAGCGTAGTGGTTGATGGGCAGAATATATCAGAGAGAAATGATTTAATAATTGAGAAGACATTTCCAGCTATACCGTAGCTGGAAATCTTGTGAAGTAGACCTTTATGACATGCCCTATTAAAGGCCTTTGATATGTCAAGAGCAATTGCCCTAGAAAGGAAGCATCCATCAAGAGTTTCACTAATCCTATGAAAAATAACTGTAAGCACATCTGCTGTAGATCTAGCAGAATGGAAACCATATTGCATGTCACTAAGAAGGTTATTTTTGATGAGGTGGTTAACTACTTCTCTATTTAACAAAAATTCAAGTAACTTACTGATGATGCACAGGAGAGTTATTGGTCTGTACTGAGAGGGAGACGAGCGACCAATTGAATTCTTACATACAGGGCATACTGATGAGATTTTCCAGAGTGTTGGGAAACAATTCTCCCTAGGATAACGCTTAAACAGCTTTGTAAGTATGTGAGCTAGTTCTGGTTGAAGTTTTTTGAGCACTATAATTGGAATGCCGTCGGGGCCAGTTGCTTTACTGGAATCAAGGTTTTTGATTAGCTTGGCAACATCACACACAGATATTTGTATGTCACATAGTGTGTTTTCTGATACATAGAGTATCGATATACTGTACGATGGGGAGGTATGTCTGAAGACTTATTACATTTCGTTTTTATTTTAACTGATACAACAGAATGGTCGGAAGATTTGTTTTATTTTATTTTATTTGTTTTTTATTTATGTGTTTGTTTTGTTTTATTTATTTATTTGTTTTATTTTATTTTATTATTTATTTCATTTCACGCGGAATTGAATATTTTGTTTGATATTTACTTGTTCTATTTGCTATTTATTTATTTGTTTTATTTTATTCATGTAGTCGCTGGAGGAAGCAATCGTTATAAAAAGTAAGGTGTAACATCTACCAAACGCTACCAAAGGCAAAATAAGTTGCTCTTCTGTAATTAAACACCTTAAAATTAGTACAAATCTGTTTGTGTACAGTCTGTAGAGTTGCGTGTGGACAAAAAAGAATGAAGAAAAATGAAAAAACAAAATGGCCGCCTTTTCTCTATATATACTTGGTGTTATGGTGTTAAATGGTAATAAAACGAAAGGAACACAGGACTCTTAGAAACAAACATGTATTCACATATATTACAGGCAAGGCGGGTTGAGCAATACCATTCCTCAACTATTGAGCGTTTGCAAACGACCTCCTTGGCCGCGTAGCAATCTCTTACTGCCGAGCACCAGTACTCATTACCGGAAGTGACGTTACCAGAGGACGTGACGTCATGAGATAGTCCATTAATCCCATGGAGGGGCGTCTCCAACAGCTTGTAATATTGTCGCCTAACATGCAACTGAGATGCTTCAGATTGAATATAGAAAGCCTGATTTTTCAGAGACTGGGTTAATTTTGGATTCGGATGTCAGAGTAGTAAGTTTTGTCAGCAGTGTGTCGTGTTCTAGAGTTGAGTTTTGATAGCAGAGTGTCGAGATTTGAGTTTGCGAGTTTTCTTGGCAGCAGTGTGTCGCAATTAACATTTGACTGCTTTAACCACATATAAAAAGTAAGGTGTCACATTATAATAATAATAATAATTATTATTATTATTATTATTATTATTATTATTATTATTATTATCTCGCCTTTTTGTGGCTTCTTTTAAGATAATGATCAATAATGTTGAATTTGCTTTTTTTTTTTTTTTTTTTTTTTTACAAAGGCATCACCACATTATCAAGGCCCAGAGGCCACTCAAGGATAAGGGTTAAAGAGTGTACAGTAGAAATTGGTCAATATAGTAATCATTAGTAATGAAAATTTGGTAAATTTAATAACTTATATGGAACGGCTCATCAAGAACTTATTTACTTTAGACTTGAACACAACCATATTGTAGTCAGCCGGAAAGCAGGAAAACGGAAGACAATTCCACAGGCGTGCAGTTCTAAGAAAGAAGCTTTGTTCATGGAATCTACGTTTAGGTTTAGGCACAGATAAAGAGTGGGGGAAATTATTGATAGTGTTTACAGCTAGACGAGTGTTTCTTGTGAAAGTTTGGCGAGGGGGGACCATAGATTGAAGCTCAGTTGAACACTTTCCATGAAAATAACGATACATCAGAGACAAACTCGCAACATCTCTTCTGTGAGATAGAGGTTGCAAGGAGGAGAAAAGGACATCTCCTACAAGGCTACGAAGTCTATTTTGAACTCTATCAAGGCAGGACAAGTCCTTTCTAGCAGCTCCTGCCCAGATGTGGCAACAGTATTCCATCCTTGGACGTACCTGGCTCTTATATAGGTAGAGAATAGCATCAGCAGTGAGATATCTACTGGATCGATAGAAAGATCCCACCATTTTTCCAGCGGCCTTGGCAACAGATTTGATATACGTGTTCCATTTAAGATCAGGAGTAATGGTCAAGCCCAGAAGCTTGTCAAAACTTGAGGCCTCCTGAAGACGAGAGCCATTCATTTCAATTGATGACAAATGTGGATTAGAATGTTGATGATGTAAAGAGAGAAGCTTGGTTTTAGATGCATTAAAAGTAACCAGCCACTCCTTTCCCCATTGTACTACGTGCTCAAGATCAGAGGAGAGAGAATTGGAGAGAACTTGGTCGTTTACTGTCTTAGATGTGGTACCATAAATGGTAGTGTCTTCTTTTTCTTTTTATCATTTTGTGTGACGGTAGCACGATGAAAGTTCTCTATGGAATCCATGTTCTATTTCTCGTTACATCTACATAACAAGAGTAAGACTAACTGGTCTTACTCAGTTTATGACCCAATCTCTGGTAACTTTGTGTCAGCATCTTCCGGCAGGTTACATAAGCAGCCGGAAGATACCAACACTATTAGCCAATTAGTTGTCAAAAAACTACAAGTTTCAATAAAAGCCTGAAATTCATGACATCAAGAAAAAAAAAAGAAGCTTTTAATCGAAAATGACTGTCAATGTGAACCTCTTCCTTCCCAATGTTAAGAATGGCTTTCTAAATACAAAGATATTTACTGCTGAAAATTTGCGTGTAATATAAAAATCTAAACACATAGCTTCCTTTCTTTGTTTTCACTTTTTTTTCTTTCGTAGACAACACACGTGTACACAACACAATTCTGCCTAAGCTTTTGGGGGCTACAGGCTTTCGGCAAACACAGCGACACACAAACGAGCTACGAAACATAATGACATCATCATCATCATCTGCAACATGTTTTCTGGCAAGTTCCACATAGACTATGTTCAAAGCAACAATTGCCAGTGATTCATCCAGGGCAATCATCATAACCATCCTATGGTAACAATTCATCATCATGAACTCTTTTCCAAATGGCCACATATTATTTCTTTGAAATAAACGTAACCGTTATATTTTGCTGTATACGCGAGTTCGTTTTTTGTTTTTTGTGGGTTTTTTTTTTTTTTTTTGTTCTTTGTCATTGCCATATTTATGTCTGAGTTTCCTTTCTTGTATCTTGATGGAACGATCGTAAAATACATCGCACGTATGAATTTCTTTAGTCTAAATAAAATTAACACTTGAACATTTACCTTCGTTTTGTCGTTTGCTTTTTCGTTCACTTTTTTTTCTGTCAACAACTCCACCACAATCTTGATTGAGAAAATTGAGAAAAATCGAGTTCTCTATTGCATCGTATTTTACTTATTCATTGAACTTTGTTACATATATTTCTTGCATTGTTTAGCCGATTGCCTTACTTATCTCTCTCTCTCTCTCTCTCTCTCTCTCTCTCTCTCTCTATATATATATATATATATATATATATATATATATATATATATATATATATATATATATATATATAGTAGATATATATATATATATATATAGTAGATATATGTATGTGTGTATGTCTGTGTGAAAATATTTAACCGATAAACTCTTAAACTATTGGTCACATAACACTGAAATTCACAGGAAATAGTAACCATACACATGGTTTGTAACGTGTAAAATCTTTGTTTGGATGGATGAATAACGCGTACAGAAATATGCCGGCAAGTTAAAATGTAAAATGTTCATTTCAACTTGCCAACATATTTCAGTTAGTTTTACGCATGTGCAAATTAAATCATAGCTTGAAGGGGTTTAATTTTATTTTTTAATTATCAGTTTGTCGGTTTACCTCAAACGGTAGCACTGTAGTACTAAATGTTTTGATTTTAATTCTAGCTGATGGCATGTAAGTCATTATATATATATATATATATATATATATATATATATATATATATATATAGTCATCCACATACAGTACTGTTTCGCAGCTCATCAGTGCGGCTAGACAGGCAACTACCTCAAGCCAGGATTGAAACCCAACCGCCTGTACGACAGTCAAGACTCCTAACCATTACGCTAATCGGCAGCTGCTGTGCGAGTCGTGAATTAACGATGTTTTGACATCGTCCGAAATACCTAAGCTCAATTTGTTTACACAAAGAGCATCGCTTAATATGCTAATGGTAATTCGTGTATCACTTCCCAGTATGCTCAACTCAAGATGAGGAGCATTATAGTCATCCACATACAGTACTGTTTCACTGTTTCACAGCTCAATTCATAGAAACTTGGCTCTGTAATAATACATATGAAATCTGCATGAATCAAAATATATTTAAGTGTATTTTACGACCCAGCAAGGCTGTGCGCCCCAGCTAGTATTTTTTTAATATATTAACAGCCAAAAGAAACAAATTCGATAGTGAATATATATGCGCATGTATGTAAGGTGTGTGTAGTAATATAAATATAACAGTGCTCAATAACAATTAGAGCTATTCATTTATAATAAAAGTTTTAGTTATGAAATTATAGCATGGTTACACATTCACAACATGTTTCAGTCGTAGCTTTAATAAGCTTGTAAAGCTCTAAACTGATGCTGCTAGTCTCTCTCTGCTCTATTATCATTTCCATGGAAGGTGCTAGACTGAATTTCAATCTCTGGTTCCTACATGTAAGACATTCACAGCAAGAACTCGTCTTATTACTACAACTGAAAATAACTTTCTTTTCTTCCTCTGTCAGCCTTTCTAAGACTTTCTGTCTGTGGAACACATTTTCACGAGAAGTCTTCCCTGCAGACTACAACATGGTCATCTTCAAATCTAATGTCAACAAATACTTGTCATAAACGTCACCGTAGACTGACCCTCACTCTTGATCTGAAATGGTGCGCATGCGTCAAGTTTGTTGCTCAAAAAATGATTGGATCATTCTACCGCTCCAGTAGATATCTCACTGCTAATGCAATCTTCTACCTGTATAAGAGACAAATACGTCCTAGGATGGAGTACTGCTGCCATATCTTGGCAGGAGCTGCTCGGAGCACCCTATCCTGCCTTAACAGAAATCAAAACCGGCTTCAAAACCTAGTAAAGGATATCTTTTTCTCTTATTTCCTACAGAAGAGACATTGCTATTCCATTTCTGCACTATCGTTATCTTCATTGCAAATGCTCGTCTGAGATTCAATCTATGCTCCCCCCCCCCTTGCCAAACTTTCATAAAATAAACTCCTCTACCTACAACTACTATCAATAATTTCCTCCACTCTCTATCTGTGCTTAAATCTAAACACAAATTCCATATACAAAGCTTCTTTCGTAAAACTGTCTGCATGTGGAACTCTGTTCCGCTGGGCTGCTTTTGGGCTGACTATAATGTAGCCGTCTTCAAGTACTATGTAAACAAGTTTTTACAGAACCGGCTGGTCTGAGTTTCAATTTGTACAAAAAAAATAATCAAACTCTATTCATTCAATTCATAACTTTCAATCCTCTCATAATATTCTTCATCATTTTATTGACAATCCATCTCGATATCCTCGAGATGCTTTTACTTAATAAAAAAAAAACTCTGTAATCACATCAGTAAGTTTCTAGAATCATAAATCACTCTCTTCAATTAGTGGGTCTTTTATTCGTTTATCGGGTTTTATTTATTTATTTATTTTGTTGTTGTTGTTGTTGTTGTTTGTTTGTTTGTTTGTTTGTTTGTTTGTTTGCATATTTGTATGTGGTTTTTTGCTAACCCTAATTCTGACTGGCAAGTTCCTCTCCCTAAAAAAAATAACCTTAACCTTAACACTAACCCTGGGTCTGAGTAACAAACACCCTAAAAACCCTCCTTTAGCATGAATCAATAACAATAAGTCCGAGTTGCAACTCCCCTTTCTTTCACTCTCCAAACGTCTGTGAGCAGCCCAAAATATGTATGAAAAACTGGCTTGGAAACGGGACTGATCATATAAAAATGATCTCAGTTATCACCTGCATGGTCGATATTTATTTCCAGGTGGGATGATGTGACACAAGGGTCGGAAAGTAGGATTTGAAAAGCCAGCACTCTAGGAGAAGAGCCTGCAAAAAAATGGCTAAGCAGCTCCATTGGTATTCCCTGGCACCTCAAGATATTAGCAATTAACTAACCTTTTTTTTTTTTTACATGGGAGTCACTACATATCAAGACCCAACAGCCACTCGAGGATAAAGGTTAATGAGTGTATGCTAGCCACTGAGACAACAGCATATTAATAGTTGGTGGTGGAAATGGAGTAGAAATGAATTATTTAGCGGGGAAGCTCAACAAGAACTTGTTTACATTGGACCTGAAGACGACCATATTGTAGTCAGCTGGGAAGCAAGTCAGTGGAATAGAGTTCCACAGGCGGCAGTTCGAGGAAAGAAGCTTTGTTTATGGAATTTGCGTTTAAATTTAGGCACATAAGTGAAAGTGTGAGATGGCCTGCGAAGGCGGATCTCTTAGAACTGCACAGGGCCAAAGCCATACCTCAGGCAATAGGGAATAAGCCCTCTCAACTATGGCATAGACTCTGATAACTTTGGTACAGAAAGACCCCCACTTCTCGGCTTGTATTGTTCTCACATCTGGAAATAACATTTCCACATGATTTCCTTTAAAATTTGGATACTTATGCAGTACAAGGACACTGCTATCATTGGAATCGTCCGAGCTGTTTATGGAAAACGCCAGAAGGTGCTAAAAGAAAGTTTAATGATTTTTTTTTTCTTTTTTGCAAAAATGCTGGCCAATTTTTTCAATAAAAAATATATTATTTCTGTTAGTACAAACCTAATTCAATAAAAAATTAATTGGAAGATGAAAATTCTTGAATAATTATTGGACAATTTTTATGAAACTTACAGAAAATTAAAATTCCAATAAAGAAAAAAAAAACATTATAGGGTAAATTTCATGAACAAATATTTTTTTAATGACAACAACTTTTTTTTTTTCTTAGTTTTATGCTTTTTTTTATGTCGTTCAAATCAAGATAAATATTCAGATTTTTTATTTATAATAAACCAATGATAACAAATACATAGTTTCTTTATGAGTTTTGTATTAGGGTTAAGGTGCTTACCGTTTCGGCACCTTCCAGCCGGACGATTCTGACGATTCAACACGATCCTTATACTGCATAAGTACTCAAATTTGTAAGTATTGATCGACCCTTACATCAGTTTGTTGAGTACGAGTTGCTAACAAGTGTCTACCGAAGATGCTATTTTCGGACAAACAAACACTTCTTGAAGAACGGCCGTGGATAAATCGTAGGCGTCAATGTTGGAGATATTCTTAAAAATAGACATGATTGATGGAATGATTCAATTTCAGCTCGTCGGTTATCGGAGTCTGCTGTTGAGATCCGTTGGCTGCATTGAGAAAAATATGGAAGCATCTTTTCCGGTGTTGCCACCCGTCTGCAGTATCAAGTTTTGTTGGATCCAAGGCCATCTCTATAACAGGCCGAAAGATCTAATGTCGTTGTCTTTTATTGGATTTCCAGGCAATCAGCTGATCTTCTTTGTCTTCACGTCAAAAAATTTTTATTCTGAAACTCAACAAATCTATTTAAAATCAGATTGTGTATTATATCATAAATTACGTTTGTTTTCAATGTGCTGATGGGTAATTTGTTTGAGTCACCTGCTCTACGAAAATTCTCAGCTAGTACTAAGGATGCCCCTCCCCACCTGGTCGGTGCCATGAAATACGAAGTTAGTAGCACAGGTTGAACATAAGTTTTTTTTCTCCAAAATCTACAGGCCCATCAGCACTGAAAGGAGTAGCCGCGTGCCTGAGTTCTAAATCAAGTATTTTTATATGTTCACTTGGCTATTTTGAATTAATTGAATTACTACTTAAAAATAAGTATCTACTTAAATAAAATTTCGCTCCCCTACAAAAAAAATTAAATTAAATTAAAGATAGGTTCCCCTTTCATTATATAAATCTCAGTCGTCTTCGTCTTTGTGAGTATGTATGTGTGTTTGTATGTCCGCTAAAAACTTCTGTCATCCACATAAAACAGACACGAATGCGGCACTGTTAGAAAGAGTGATTTCTTGGACACATAATACCGAAAAATTGTTACAAACATCGTCAATTATTTCGTGTATAATTTCATTTCGTTTGAAGGAGGGGTCAGATAAAAACCTTGGCACGAACTTTTTTTTTTACATGGTAGTCACCACTTATAAAGGCCCGGAAGCCACTCGGGGAAAAGGGTTATTGCGTGTACAGTAATCAATGAGATAATATCGTTGTAATCGTTAGTAACGGAGATTTGATAAAGTGTCTTACTAAAGGGGGCGGTTTATTAGGAATTTGTTTATGTTGGACTTGAAGACATCCAAGTTGTAGTCAGGTGGGAAACAGGCAAACAGGCAAACGGAAGAGAGTTCCATAGGCATGCACTTCTAAGAAAAAAGCTTTGTTCATGGAATCTACGTTTTGATTTAGGCACAAATAAAGAGTGGGGAAGATTATTGACAGTGGTTTCAGCTAGACAGATGTTTTTCGTGAAAGATTGACGTGGGAGGACCAGAGATTGGAGCTCAGACGAGCACTTGCCATGGAAATAACGATAAAACAAAGACAGGCTTGTAACGTCTCTTCTGTGGGAGAGTGGTTGCAGAGAAGAGAAAAAGGCATCCTCCACTAAGCCACAAAGTCTATTTTGTACTCTGTCAAAGCAGGATAGGCTATTTTTAGCAGCTCCTGCCCAGATGTGGCAGCAGTACTCCATCCTTGGATATACTTGGCTTTTATATAGATAGAGAATTGTATCAGTAGTGAGATATCTTCTGGAGTGGTAGAAGGATCCCACCATTTTCCCAGCGATCTTGTCGTGACATTCTTTCATTTTAAAAAGCTAAATTTGTAATGTGATAACATTTGTGCCGTCATCGATAACGCGTTCGTTTACTAATTTAAGTTATGCGCGTTCACGACCCAGCACGCAGCATTTTTTTTTTTTGCTTACAAAATTTTGCTTTTGTTTCTCTTCTGGCTGATGGCACCCAAATCCCGTTTTTTGTTTGTTTGTTTGTTTTTTACGACTGGACAACGCCCCCCCCCCTCCCCGTGCCCGTTGTCAGAATTTTTTTTTTTAAATTAAAATATAATATTGAAGCGGATTTTACGATCGCCCCCACCCCTCGCTATCACATTTGTTTTTATGGCCAGGCAATGCCTGCTAGAATATAGATATAAAAGATAAATATAAATATGAATAGTAAAACTGAATTAGTTTCTATTAATTATATTTAAAGGAGGAATAAAATATGACGAAAAAATTGTTAATAAATACATTAAAGAAGTAAAATAAAAAGAATAAAATGATAATCACCACATCAAGGCCATAAGCCATTTGAGGATAAGGGTTACTGTATTTGTCAGGTAGACGGTGAAACAAAACTGTGAGAATTGGTAACAATGGTTGAAACGGATCAGAATTTGATTATTAAAGAGGACTGTTCAACAAGAATTTGTTAGCATTAATCTTGAAAAGAAACATAATATAGTAACCTAGGAAGCAGCCATGTGGTATTGTGTTGCATAGACTCTGGAAAGAAATTTTGCTTATTGAATTTTTGTTTAATTTTAGATACACAGAAATGAAAAGGAAAATTATTTACAGTATTTTTAGTTAGGTAAGTTTTTGTTGAAAGTGTTTTACAGATAGGGGAAGGAAACTACAGATTGGAGCTCAGTCGAGCATTTATACTGAAAGTAACAATAGAGTAGAGAAAGATTAGCAATCTCTTTTCTGTTAGAAAAGGGTTGTAGGAACGAGAAGAGGAGATCCCCCACTAAATGTTAAAGCCGGTTTTATACTCTGTCAAGAAAGGAAAGGGTGATGTGAGTAGCATATCCCCAGATATGGTAACGGTACTCCATCTTGTCTCTAACTGCTTCAAGATGTGGTCCAATCATGAAGGAGCTGTTTTTCCTACCTTGGACCACATCTGTATTTCGGTGCAAAAATACCTACGTGTGCATGTGTCAGCATTTCCCAATAGGGCTGTCTCAAGCAATTGGCAATAAACCAAGCTTAACTTTAAAAATGGAGGTAATGCTTGGGAAAATTTACCTCCTAGGACCGAGTTAGACTATGCCTTTATTCAAGTTAGCCTCTAAATTATCAGAATAATGTCAGGGATGGATCTCAATTGGTACGACAACTATCCCAAACGAAAAAGCAAAACTTCTTACACCTGCCAATGTTCTATATCTCTACAGGCCATCATTCGCCCATGAATGAGGCATTCTTGCTACATCTAGGCTAGTGCACTAACCTTATCCTCTACATCTTGGACAAGGTACAAAAAAAAGATTCTCTAACTTACCACACTCCACCCCCACACTGTCTACCAAGCTCTCACCCCTGTTCCATCACCGCAATGTTGCACCCCTGTGCTTGTTTTACAAGTAATACCATGGAATTTGCTCTGATGAACTTGCTGCACTTCTGCACCCTCAACATAAATATCCACGACAAATCTGACAAGCAGCACAATTTCACCCCTACACTATAAAAGTTCACTGATGTCAGAAGGTTTTCTAATACTTTCTTTCGTCAAACCACTTGCCCTTAAAATTCCCTTCTTGATTCTTGTTTCTCTGGTTGTAAAGACATGCAGAAATTTGAATTTTTTATGGAAACTGTTACAAACAAGGCGTGAAGCCAATTAATGTAAGGAGCTAACAAGAATGAAAGATGATTATCACAAACACAAGAGATGCCTATTGATGTTAGTCTTGAAAAGACCAAGGTTGGAGGTAGGAGAAATATGAATGTTAAAAATAAAAAATAAAAATAAGAAAAGTTAATATATCGATAAATTTGATCTAAGGGAGGTAACTCTATCATACTTTAAATAAAATTAATTTGAACTTTTTACGCTTAAGGTAAACCATTTAGTATTCAGCAAATTTTTAATCTCAACCAAACGTATTATGTTTTTAGAATTGACTGATACTAAGAATTATAATTGAAATAGTAAAAAATTTAATTATAATATTCAAGCGAATTGAATTATGTATCGTTTCAATTTAAATCAATAAATCATTTAATATAACCGTAAAGGTCAATCGTTATTTTAATTTAGTTCAGTTTAGTTTAGTTTCGTATATGCAAACATGTATAATAGTTTATAGTTTATTGATGTTATTTTCATAAGTATGTATACATAAATTAAAAATAATAAATTTACTAATTATTAAATAGAACATTTTGGTAGAATATTCATAAATTAATATAACATATTAGTACGAATAGTTGGGTTCAATGACTTTATTTGTTAAATTTATAATGGCGTAATGGAAAAAAAAATATAAAAAGTATTTGCAGCTTCCCTTCTAATTTTCGGATTTTAATCATGTCAAATCACACTTCCTTTCCTTTTGACGGATTGATTGTTGCTATTTCTTCTGATGAGTTAAGGGCATAATAGATTCACTGATTGATATAACAATTAAGTGATTGATTTTGTGCTACGAAACAGATACTGTCAAGAATTGTAAATATCAACTGAATTAAAGGAATAAATTATAAGATGGTCAACATCATGAATTTTGGAATATACTTTTTTGTCATTTATTCTCTATATTGCTCTGTAATTACATTGAGCTTCTTAAATAAGGATTGGTATATATTATAAGAAAATATATTTTTACAGAAACAATATTAATCATACAAAACAGTATTAATCATACAAAACAGTATTAATCATACAAAACGTTGAATTTTAGGAAGTCACGTGGAGAGCAACATAAAAGTTAGGCACCCTAAGACGACATGGAAGAAACATCAGACAAAAGAAAGGCTAAAATTAATATGTAGTCACATCTGATGTACCGTTTCCTAGTCTCCAATCTGTCTTGGAACTCTGTGCCATCTTGAACACGTGTCTTATTGTGTAACATGTCCACCGAACAATACGATAAATGATCGTTAAACGATGGGAAGCACATTGGAAGTGTAGTGAAGTAGGAAAAAAAAGAAATTTAAAAAAAATATATGACACAGCTGTTCCTTCCAAAAGGTCGAGCTCTTCAACATCCAAAAATAATTCACCGTCACAAAAAGAATTCGCCGTCACTTCTTCCAACCGTTGTTTCACTCTCTGTGCTCTTCACACCTGCTTTAAAAAAAAAGTACCGTTTATATGCTGCCCATTTCTCCACTTATGCAAATTGACTATCAACCAGAGCCATCTAGTTTTCCATTTCTCCAAACAGCCAATTTGCAAAGGGGGACAACTCAAACCACACAGAGCCATCTAGTTTTCCATTTCTCCAAACAGCCGATTTGCAAAGGGGGACAACTCAAACAACACACCCCCTTGATCTACACGATCATCACATGTCAACCCATCACGTAGTCGCTCGACCAACATGGCGGCCATCTCTCTCACTGCGATCTCCACGGAGCCTCTTCGTGAACGTCGCTACTTGGCTCGACGTCGCTGTCTTCCTCTGATGACACCACTACCAGCCGCACATCAAGGATGTGTCGAGGGATGCCGTCGATAGATACATTGTTCGGGGACTGGACACTTGTCACAATGCCCCTCCCCCAGCGTGTGGTACAGCGAGCATCAGGCGGTTTGATCCACACTTCCTCTCCCACTCGCACAGTCGCTCGCTTCTCGCCTTCCTCCGCGGGTACCTGTGCAGTTCGGGGATGCCGCCACTCGTACTTGAAGACTGCCCTCTGCGGCACTAACTCCACTTTTTGCCCTGACTTTGGAGCCATATTATACCAGAAGACAGCTTCTGGCGGCGAAATCTGGCCCCTTTCAGCTATAGCCTTAATGGTCCTGTGATGCTGCTCCACAATTCTGTTTCCGCCTGGTCTATATGCAGCCCTGAAATAGCGCCGCACTCCCCACTTATCCAACACATTCTCCATGGCAGCTGAGCAAAAGGCAGTTCCATTGTCCATTAGCACTTCCATCTATCGCCAACCTGCTCCAGTTCTCTGCCACCTGAACCTCACCAGCTTCGTGTCTACTCGGCGCAGGGTCGATTGATTGACACCGGCTGCATCTCTCAACCACTGTCCTAACGGCCTCCTTTGTGATTCTGGGGTCCACCTTCCTGGCCAAGAACAAGGTTCTATCCACTCCAAAATGGTGCATGTCATGCAAATCCTTCAGAGTGTCTTCATTCAAACAACATATTGCAACAGCCGCCTCTTTCGGCGCCTTTAGCCAGGTCTTCCGCACCCTCGTCATCACATCTGCTCTGTTCTTCGCTGAAGGAACGATAGTGACCCTAAGTTGAAGATCAAATTCCCTAATCAGCTCCCTTAACATCATCAATCGACGCTTTACTAGCATCTCAGCAGCGCCTTTCGTCTTCACCCTCCTTTCTCCTGTAGCTTCGGACTGGATCCAAGAGAACACAGTGGCTGAGTCGGTCCTCACCTCAACATTTTAGCCCCCATTTCAAGGCTAAGTTGATGCCCTTCATAACCGCATCCAGTTCCGCCACATTTATGTGAGCCACATCGTCCTTCTTCCGCAACCAAGCAGCATCTTCTGCAGTAACACCACCTATCTCCAAGGTGACCCCCACTGCTATACAGCTTGCATCACACCACACAACACCTTCTGCACTGTTGGGTACATGCCAAACACCTCTTACTGGATCCTCCCTCTTCACCTCTTCAATAATCTCTCTCATAATGTTCACAGTCTCTTTATCAACTCCATCCTCCCACTTCGCTCCACTAGCTAGCCTTTTGATATAACTACTTCGCTCCACTAGCTAGCCTTTTGATATAACTACATGCAGTCCATAGCCATCCTGCAATAGGGTAATGGCCTACCAGTCTTCCGCATATTGAGAAGAGTTCTCACCTGCTCAATTTTTCCAACACCTCCGGGATCTCATTTCCCCTCCGGAACACTAACCATCCTATCTGGTCCTTTCTTAGTTGGAGCCCTAACACAGCTCCTCCCTCCAACGATTCCGGGCGTTTTGCAATTAGCCCAAAGCTGTTGAGGTGTTTTACTACGTCCTCCGCAGTTGTTACCGTCTCATCCACCAAAATATCATCAATGTAGGAACTGGTGGCTCTTCTGACTGCGTCCTCCTTGCTTAGCACCGTTTTGAGGATCGCTGCCATGATTTTTGGTGCAGAATTCAGGCCAAAACCCAACCTAGTCAGGCAGTATGTTCGGCCCTTGTATCTGACCAGCTGGTATTTCCAGAATTCCTGTGAAATGTGGATCTGTAGGTATGCAGATTTTAAATCCACAATCGTCGCAGCCTTCTGAATCTGCCTCCACTCTTGCATGGTCTCTCCGCACACGTCCATCACATCGCCTCCCGTGTGACACGCAACGTGTACGTTCAGCTCCCTGAAGTCCAGTACTGGCCGAACTTTTTGTTTTGTGGGCTGAACAACCGCCATAAATGGCAGCACACCTTCCACCTTCTCCGTCCATGGTCTTAAAATCCCCTCTGAGATCCATCGGTCCACCTCCTTCTCAAATCCAACTCTTGTGCCTCCTCGCAACGTATGCTCGTAGCATTCCACTCTGTTGTTCAGTATGGGAGGTTCTCCCTTCCATGCCCACTTGACTGTCCATTTCTCACCATCAAAGTGTGCAGAGAAATCTTGGTCCTCTATCGTGCAACTTTTGTCTAACCCGGCCGTTCCTGTGACACCTTTTTCGAATTGCACACCTGCAGCCCCTTGATGTCCTCCAAATCTCACGGAGTTCCTATATACCGTAACGCCCCCTATTAATGAACCCTGATTAATACCAATTAACCAATCGATGATGGTTTTCTTAAACTTCTGATTGGCTATGTCGTATATCGCATTTTAACCAATGAATAGGCCGAATCCCAATCTATCCTGGTTTGCTTGAAACATTACAATGCTTTGCTTTACACAATAGAAATAATATTCAATTAAGGAAACGTTAAGGGTGATAAATTATGAAAGCTTTGGGAAAGACATCGGATGTAAAGAGCATAATAATAATAATGGCGATAACCCCATTAATCGAATAACAGGTTTTGTGTCAAATTCCAAAAACGGTGTTGAATGGGGGATTAGAGGAAAAGGACATTAAAAATATACGGAGCAAATATAAAAATATCGATCCTCTATACTATTATACAAATCTCACTTGTATGTTTAAATGTATGTATGTATGTATGTATGTATGTATGTATGTATGTATGTATGTATGTATGCTGAGAAATTTCGACAGATGCGACGGATTTTCACGAAATCAGTATTGTTTTGAAGCTCGACCCTCCAGACAACCAATATTGAAAAATTGGCTAAAAACATTAATTCCTTCACCCTCAACTGGCCACTTTTCTACAGGGAGGGGTCGCTTTTTTCGCCGATATTTTTGAAAGTCATCGTCTTCTTTTCGATGACTAGCCTTAATTTAAACACTCATCACTTCCGGTTTGGCGATGGACGCAACAGCAAAGCAATTTACCTATATCCAACACAATCTCTCGGAAATTCTTAATCAATTTGAACTCTCACATAGAACAACTTTACAAAAGAAACTGAACATGTTGTACAAAGGCAACATATTACTCCCCCAGCAAACGCAAAGTTATATTAATCTTTCCAACCAAGAACTAACAGAGCATCAAAAAGAATTTCTAGCACTCGGACCTAATTTTCATTTATTTAGCACTTAAAATCACCAAAATAAAAAGGCCGAAATAGAACTCCTATATGAAAATCTTGTTAACCTAGAAAACGAACAGAAAATTACTACACATCCAGGTATTTAGGATATGCTTAGGCTGAGGCTATGAAAAATAGATTAAAAAAATCTAAAACTATTTTAACTGATAATTTAAAAAAGACTGCCAATGAACTAAAAAAACACCCAAATTTAATTATTAGAAAAAGGGATAAAATCAATATGTATGTATTACTTAATAAAACTGAATATTTTCGTAAACTCCAATCAATTTTGGATGATCCCAGAAAATTTAAGAAAGTTAAAAAAAAGCTCTGTTAATGATCTTAAAATTCAAGTTAACAAACTTATCACCGCGAATAATGCTGCAATAGATAATTTAAAACTCCTCCAAATAACTGGAGATTATAAACCTGGATATTTATATGGCAACATAAAAACACATAAAACTAATTTCCCACTTCGTCCTATAATTTCACAGGTGACAACACCAATATATAACTTAACTAAAAAAATCAACGAACTCATCACACCGGATTTACCTTGTAAATACAGTGTAAAATCTACGGAAGAACTAATGCAGATTCTACAAGTAACTAAAATCGATAATAAAATCACTGTCTCTTCAGATGTTGAAAATCTGTTTACAAATATACTAGTGAATGAAACCATTTAAATTATCATAAAGAACATATATAACAATCCGACCCTTCCTCCACTTAAAATGAGTTCAGTAATCTTAAAAAATTATTAGTAATGTGTACAACCAAAGTCCCATTCTTTGATCATCTGGGAAATATATACACACAGGTGGATGGCGTGGCAATGGGTTTCGTATTGGGACCAACATTTAGTAATTTTTATATGGCTGATCTAGAAAACAAAGTATTTAATTTAATAGAGAAACCTTCTATTTACGTTCGATATGTAGACGATATACTAATTCTTGTCAATAACGCAGAGGAAATAGAATATTTAAAGGGTATCTTTCAGAATAATTCAGTTCTTAACTTTACATATGAATTAAGTACAACTAATAAACTCTCGTTTATAGACGTCCTCATTGACTCTAGTAGCGATGAATTTATCACCTCCGTTTTTAAAAAAACTACATCCATTAATTCCTGTATTTTAAATTTTAAAAGTGAATGACCATTCCGCTATAAAGCGAATATAATAAGGAATCTTATACACCGCGCAAATGTGATTTTCTCCAGCAAAAAAATATTCTTTAATGAATTAAAAAATATAAAACAAGGGTTAGTAAATAATCAATTCCCTAACTCTCTTGTAGATAAAGAAATAAAATTAGCCATTAGTAATTTGAATCAGATTAGTAATATTCAAGAAAATTATCAATCTGTTAATATATATTACCGTAACCAGTTAAACAAAAACTCAAAAATCGATGAGAATATTCTTAAAAATATAATCCGTAGATATGTGGCTCACAAAAATAATAAAAAAATAAAATTTATTATATATTATAAAAAAATACAGACAACAAGCCTTGTAATGAAAAACAACATTTCACAAACAAATGACCTGTTGGAAAGGACCAATGTAGTTTACAAATTTAACTGCCCAATAGGAGAGAGTATCTCCAATATTAGTAGCTATGTTGGTTCAACAACTAACACATTTTCGCGAAGTTGACTCTCCACCTCTCTGACTCTAGCTCCATATCACAACATTTGAAGGGACATGGCTGCCAACATTCGGAATTTCGAAGAATTATGGTAGAAAATACAAGAGTATTGCAGAGTGAGAGAAATGTAAATAGGCTAAGAATACTCGAAGCATTGTACATTAAAACAAAGAAGCCTCAAATAAATAATATTAATTATGAGTGCAGCCGGAACATTTTGAAATGTTTGGGATAAATGTTTAATAATGTATATATGTGTTTGTATATATAAATCTGTTTAATATATGCAAAAAAAAAAAAAAATAACTTGTAACAAATTACCACGTGACTAGGAAAAAAAAAATATATATATAAGTAAATTAAAAAACAATCCCTACATTTATTTCTACAATATACCTGAGGATGATAGAAGTACTTCTGTCGAAAGCGCTCGCGATTATGGATCCAACATACAATTTTGAGAAAAATACAAAAAGGAAAAAAGGACTATTCGGAGATTGGAGAAGATAAAAAGGAAAATTGTAAAACAGAATAATTCCGTGCCATTCAATAATATTTGTCTAAATATATATATATATATATATATATATATATATATATATATATATATATATATATATATATTAGTAATGGGACGATTCCAATATTTTTCCTTATTCCGATACAATTACTGATTCTGTACTAAATTCCCAATCCGATATAATTACCAATTCCGATTTTGATTCTTTATAAATCTCTAAATATTTAACAACAGTATTATTTATTTATGTTATTTATTCCCGATTATCGTTAAAGCACGTTAAATCTGCAGATATTTTCTCAGACGTGAAAATACACTATAGATTTTAGTTTTACTGGTAGTTTGAAATCAATAAATATTTATTATTTTATTATAACTATCAGCAGTGGAACGAAATCAAATAACAAAGACAATTAAAAGAATCGATTTTTGGCATCGGAAAATGGGCACAATTTCTCTTATTCTTATATCGATTTCAATAACCCTAAACATTTCGATTTTTCCGATTCCCAATTCCAATTCCGATTAATCGTCTCAACACTAATATATATATATATATATATATATATATATATATATATATATATATATATATATATATATACAAGTTAGAAAAGCATTGAAAATTTTATATCTATATCATTAATTGCTAGATGAAAGATAATGTTTTTAAATTGCAACAAAATGTACATTACATAAAATAAATCCAAGGTAATTTTTTTTATTCAATTTAAATTAAATTTTTATACCTTACTTTGTAAAATTTATAAAAGTGCACTTTGAAGATAAATACATTTCAAATTAAATCTTGTACCTTTATTTTGTTTAACAATTTTCATGCTATGGATGAAATGCTTTTCTAACTTGTATCTTATCTTTTTAAGATTATATTTTAAAACTCTCCTTCTCTTTATTTCAGTTTGTATTTCTCCTCACAATACAACTCATTTTTGCAACCCCATCTTTGTATTATTACAGGTCTGAATATTCTCTCTGTTTCAGTTTTTATTTCTCCTCACACCACAACTCATTTTTGCAACCTCCTCTTTGTATTATTACAGGTCTGAATATTCTCTCTGTTTCAGTTTGTATTTCTCCTCACACCACAACACATTTTTGCAACCCCCTCTTTGTAATACAGGTCTGAATAATGAGAAAATCTGAATTTTTTAACAAAAACTTTAAAAAAACATTTTAGATTAAATTTTTTAAAACTTCTTTCAGAATAGAAAATCTTCAAAATTTAATAAGGAGCATATTTCATACAGGTTTCATTAACAGATATTCAGTACATAACGAGAAAAATAGAGATGAAAATTTCAAAAGGATTGTATAACTGGTTACGGTCAATAGTAGTCCTCGCCAGCGAAAGTCTTTATTATTGTTATTCTATCATTATTATTATTTAAAACATTTTGTGTCCTGCTCTTTCGCACGAGGACTAATATATATATATATATATATATATATATATATATATATATATATATATATATATATATATACACTTGTGCCCGATATTATTCATACCCCCTCTTGAAAATTGAGTTTATTAGGTGTAACTTTGTAAGAATTTATTGTTTACGTCCATATTGATACATATTCTTAATAAACCTCTTCTGATCATTTTCGTCATTTTAAAATCTCGGGATACTTGTAATAAAAGAAATATACAGCTATTTATAAAATCTGCAATGTTCAAAAATAATCATACCCCCTTATTTTTTCAGTATTAATCGAGTTTCTGACTGTTTGTTTCCTGTTTGATTCTTATTTTGAATGCTTTTATACAACCTTTAATTAATTTCATTTCGTTTTTTGCATTTTTCAGAAATTAAAATGATATCAACTGAAAACCAAAAAAAGAATAAAAATTATTAGAATGGGGAAGAAAAAAGAGCTTAGTAATGATCTTAGGACTAAAACTGTGAATTCACATAAGGATGGTTTAGGTTACAAGTCAATTTCCAAGAAATTTGAGGTCCCTACAGCAACAGTACAGAGCATCATCAAAAAATTCCAGAGCCACCACACAACAAACAACTTGATTGGTAGAGGAAGGAAAAGGAAACTGTCTGCTAGAGCCACCAGGAATATTGTAAGAAGTGTTAATGCAAATCCAACCACCACTACTAAGGACATTTTAGAAAATCTGGAGTCTTCTGGCATAAAAATATCAAGGCAAACATTGCAAAGGACTCTGCATGAAAATGGTCTGAAAGGAAGAAGACCAAGAAGGACTCCATTACACACCGGAAAACGCCTTGCAGCACGTCTAAAGTTTGCTAGGACCCATGTGAATTCTCCAGAGTCCGTTTTCTCAAGTATTTTGTGGACTGACGAAACAAAAATTGAATTGTTTGGCCATATGGATGCTTCTTACGTTTGGAGGAAGAAAGGAGAAGCTTACAACCCAAAGAACACCATACCCACGGTGAAACATGGTGGTGGTAGCCTAATGTTTTGGGGATCCTTTTCGGCTAGTGGTCCAGGTAGTTTGGTCAAGATAGATGGAACCATGAAGAAGGAGCAATATTTGGAGATATTCCAGAAAAACATTAGACAGGATGCGGAGAAGCTCCATTTAGGACCAAACTGGGTCCTTCAACAGGATAATGATCCAAAACATACTGCCAAAATAGTCAAGAAATGGTTTGAGGATAATCACATTAATGTTTTGGAATGGCCTAGCCAGAGTCCTGACCTGAACCCTATCGAAAACCTCTGGCACATATTGAAAACTGAGGTTAAAAAGCGGAAACCTAGAAATTTGAGGGATTAAGAGAACTACTGCATTGAAGAATGGTCAAAAATCAGTGTTGATGATTGTAAAAACCTTGTTGATAAATATCCAAAACGGTTACAGGCAGTTATTAAGAATAAAGGGCATGCTATTGACTATTAGTAAGAGAGGTATGAATAATTTTGAACTAGTGCCATTATTGTTTTTCTTAGTATAATGCTTCAAACTTGCATAATTTATTTATTTGTTGAGTTTAAATTAAATGCTTATGCTTGATTTATTGTTTGAAATCCCTTTAATATTGTCTATCTTCTGGTTTGAGCAATATTCTTATAGAAATCTCAAAGATCCGAGGGGTATGAATAATATCGGGCACAAGTGTATATATATATGTATTACTTTTAATTTGTTTTACGTAAGCATTAATATGTCATTACACTTTCATGAGCATCACCTGAAAAGGTCTCTAGTTATTAGTAACTGGCTGACCGAAACATGTTCATGAATGTGTAGCGACATATTAATGCTTATGCAAAACAAATAAAAAGTATATGTTGTCCTAGTTCGGTATTGAGCACTTTTATATCAACCTTGTTAAGATTTCATTGGTTATTTTACCTCTGGAAATTGGGAATTTTATATATATATATATATATATATATATATATATATATTTAAAGGAGATTAGAACAATAGTCTAAAGAGCTGAGTGTATTTCAATGTAACAGTGAAATTACTAGTTTAATTAAAATACAGGAAAGAGAAAGTGCTCGTTGTAATTTAGATATATAATAAGCTCGATAGGTAAATATCCTAGAGCTAATTCAATATTAAGTAATGTGATTGATAATTTAAAATTTAAAAATCAAATTATAATTAAATTAAAAATCCGTTTCATAAGAAGGAACAACAACAAAATCAATTATCTGTACGATCGTTTCAGAAAACAATGCTGTTTATTGTGGTAGACATCAAGTTACGTACAATAATTACATATAGTTTTTTAATAAGCAAGGTCTCCTCGTCAGCAAATTTTGAAGGGTTTTTATTAAATTTAAAAGACACCATAAATAAACTTAGCAATAAAAGTAAATGAGTATTTTAACCATAGTTCCTGATTTCAAAAGGCGAAAAATTAAAAGGTAAATTTCTCTATATATTTTTATGTATACCTGTATATCTATGTATATGTGTATATGTGTGTCTATTTTTTAATATATATGCATGTATATATTTGAAATGTGGTACTTAAAGCAAACTTATAATTTAAATTCAAATCTATATTTTACTCTATTTCTTTTCTATCTCTAACCCATATTAATTTTCTTATACATTTTAAATCCAGACCTTTTATTTCAATTTTTTTCAGATACATCTGCCTTACTTTTAATGCTAGGTTTATTTATGGTGTCTTTTAAATTTAATAAAAACCCTTCAAAATTTGCTGACGAGGAGACCTTGCTTATTAAAAAACTATATGTAATTATTGTACGTAACTTGATGTCTACCACAATAAAAAGCATTGTTTTCCGAAACGATCGTACAGATAATTGATTTTGTTGTTGTTCCTTCTTATGAAACGGATTTTTAATGTAATTATAATTTGATTTTTAAATTTTAAATTATCAATCACATTACTTAATATATATATATATATATATATATATATATATATATATATATATATATATATATATATATATATATATATATATATATATATATATATATAAAATAAAATAAAAATTACAATTAAATTTACCAAAATGATCCAAGATGGTAAAATAAAAGTATATTATAAATATTAAAGAATTAATATTTATCTATCTAGTGTTTCCTTTTCAGATAAAATATGTTTTTAACTCATTTCAAATTGTTTTTAACATGTGTTATTAACTGTTTGCTCGTATATATATATATATATAACCGATTTTATTAAATACAGCGTTTTCTCTATTTTATTTATTTTCCTGGTAATTTCTTGATGGATCTACCAATTTTCTTGGCTTCGGTTAGTAGAATGCATAGTGTTGCTCCGAGTGTTCATGTTTCAACTATTACTGCCGATCGCTTAATCGTCACCAGGAGTGACATTTTAGAAAGAGGTTTTGTTCATTTAATTTTATATTCTTTTTACAAATTGTCTGGCAATAAGGAAGATACTAGTAACAAAAACAAAAATTATGTTTAAAAATAACTGCATACAAAGAGTAAAATTACTCAAATCAATGCTTATAAAAACACAGCTCATTATTAATAAAATAGCATTTAATACAGGTATGAGTATATTAAAGGTATTTAATAAGTAAAAGCAATATATATATATATATATATATATATATATATATATATATATATATATATATATATATATATATATATATATAAAGCTGTGTGTGTGTGTGTGTGTGTCTGGTCACGAATAGGTTCCTATATGGTTGACTATTTTAAAAAACTGATTTCATATAATGATAGAAGATGTATCGAGACACAGGAATGAGTTTGTTTGATCTGGCAGAACAGTGGTTCATTAAAATTGTGGGGTCTGCATACGCGCCTGCTCCACAAAGTATGGAAATAAAAAATTTAAAAATTAAAAAAAAAACGTTTACAGGTGTTTTTGATATAGATGTACATAAGAATACTTTGATAAGTATGTTTTAACTTAAATAGGGATGGTATAATAAAATTGTGGGGTCTGCGTTCACGCCTGGCCTCCATAGAATGGAAATAGGCACAAACTTTAATAAAGACTTTTCAAATCTATCTGCGTAAGTATACTTTGATAATTATGTTTCAGCTTGAAGAAATATGGTATAATAAAATCATGGGGTGTTCGTTCGCTCCTGACCTCCATAGAATGGAAATATGTCACAAAGTTTAACAAGGTTTTTTAATATAGATCCACAGAATATTGTGATAAGTGTTTCAGTGTGAACAGGTATGGTATAATAAATTATGGGGTTTATCTATTTTATTTTTACTTTCATCATATTTTGCTTTGGTTTTGATACCCCCAAATTCGAAGCTATCTCTTTACAACCCTTCCTTTTCATAACCTATCATACTTTCATAAATCAGAGTCCATTTTCTGTAGGCTGTTTTTGAACCCAGTCAACGACGGGTACTTTTGCTAGTATATATATATATATATATATATATATATATATATATATATATATATATATATATATATATATATATATATACGTCTAGACATCTAGACTCATTTTCAAGAGCACACCAATACAGTGCGAATCAATCTATGATGATATACAAAAGAATATTCCATAAACCTCTCGCCAAGAAACAAACTTTTAACTTAAAAATACTTTAAACATCTGAAATTTGAAAAGCGTTATGGAAATATCATAAATCAATAATAACTAAAACAAGAAAATAAGATATAAACGCAACAATATCATCACACTCCTTATCCACCTTCCCCAACAGGAGAATTTGGAAAAAAGGATACGAAATCAAACGAACAAAACTTCTTTTCAAAATACTATTTTTGATGAGGATCAAGAGATCAAATTGCTTGAGTGATAATCGGAAGAAGAACACTCGCAGTTACAACATACAATCTACCAACCGAAATCAAGAAAATTGCTCGCCGCGTTGATAAAATAACAAGAAAATAAAAACTGTCATATCTAATCAAACCTGTTTAAATGTTGAACACACGCCTGACGAAAGTAAGACGTCCCGAAACATTATCACGGATATGCCACTTGTAAATTTTGTTTTCGTAAAAGCTGTATCGTCTGAAGAGGTCTTTAGTAACTGGTAACTAACTGATTGAAACATGCTCATGACTGTGTAGCAATGTATTGCTGCTTATGTAAAAACAAATACAGAGTATACCCTGCCCTACTTCAGTATTGAGCACTCTTGTATTAACCTCGTTACTCTTCATTGGTTATTTAACCTCTGGAAAACAATACCCTCAGATTATATATATATATATATATATATATATATATATATATATATATATATATATATATATATATATATATATATATATATATATATTTGGTAAAACTGGTAATTAGTAAAAACTTGAAGAGAGTGCTCAATACTATTGCAAAGCAAATGTGTTTTATTTTTTTTATTACCGTTTTATCTGTTTGGCTACATATGTTTCAGATGGTGGACCATGTTTACGAAACATATGTAGCCAAACAGATAAAACAGTAATAAAAAAAAATAAAACACACACATTGTATCTATCAGTTTTGTCATACGTAATAAGTAAAGACACCTTTCCTCAGAAATACAAAAGAAAAGCAATAATCAATGTATAACACTTCAGTTTAGAATAGAATTTCTGTTGGTCTGTCACTCTTCAGTTTGAAATAACATTGGTCTGTCTGTCACACTTTAGTTTGAAATAGAACTTATGTTGGTCTGTCACACTATAGTCTTAAATATTAATTCCATCATGCATCTCTAACAAGTGCGTGTTCGTGCTATATAAGTTTGAATTAACATTGTCATCGCTAAATCTACAGATTGGTTGGACGTAACTTAATAACAGATTGAATGGACGCATCTTAAGAACAGAGTGAATGGACGCATCTTAATAACCGGTTGTAATGGACGCATCTTAAAAACGGATCGAATGGACGCATCTTAAAATGATCCATTCTCGTTTTTTTTTTTTATCTTTCTGACTTGATCCTTGCTTTTCCCGGTAAATATCTAAGTATTTTTCTGCTCACTATATTGTCTACGGAACCACATCGTACTAGTAAGAGATCGTTGAACCCTTAAAGCATGTTAACCATTTTGAAAAAAGAACCTACTAGAACAGAAGATCATAAATCAATAAATGTACGACTTTGATCCATCTATAAATCGATATCTTCAGACTCAATATCTATTGGCTGGCGATGATTCTTTCAGTTTGAGAGACCAGAAGTGGTTCAAGGATATTAGGTTAGGACATAGATTTTTTTTTCATTATCTTAATCTATTTGAGAGTAAAAATAATATTTTCAGGATTTTTTGTTTTGTTTTATGGCACATCAGCCCCTTTTTAGATTATTTATTGCCAACATGCAACACTGTTGGATATTTAGGCCGTGTGTACCGAGGAATCATTTTAACGAAAGTGTGTATCTGGCCAAATGCAAAAAAAAAAACAAAAAAAAAAAACAATAAAATAATTATTAAATATACCAGAACGTCATTTAAATAAAAATCATGAACCTAACACAGACATCTGCTGTGAAAAAGCAACAAACTTGATCAATTGTCAAAAAGAAGATAAGTAAAAAGCATGATGTTTGAAAGATCATTTTTGTCAAAAGGTTAAGTTAGGTCAATCTAGTGAAACCACAATGGCTGAATAAAATGTCCTTGAGGTTTAGCTACGGTGACAATTAGTGCATGTGAGCCTTAAAGATGGGTTTAGTTAGCAAAGATTGAAAGGAGGTAGTAGGAAAGAGTAGGGTGATAATAAGGCGTTGTTGTTGTTGTTGTTGTTGTTGTTGTTGTTGTTGTTGTTGTTGTTGTTGTTTGTGTTGTTGTTATTGTTGTTTTTTTGTTGTCGTTTTTATTATTGGTTTTGTTATTATTGTTTTTGTTGTCGTTTTTATTATTATTGTTTTGGTAGTTGTTTTTGTTCTTGTTTTTTGCTGTTTTTGCTGTTGTTGTTGTTGTTGTTGTTGCTGCTGTTGTTGTTGTTGTTCATCATTCATTCGTTTGTTTTTTTTTGTTGGTCTTCTTTTCCATGATTTATTTAGAATTTTTTATTATTTATTTTTATTTAAAGTTACACAAAAAAGTTCACGCATCATCTTTTAGATAAGCATTTTTGCACACGTGTGTTTTCGTCAGTGAGCGATAAAAACAAATCAACAAAATAAAATCTTTTTTTACATACATACATGGGCGTTTGCTGGCCTTCATTCTCGGATTGTAGTTTTCCTATGCATAGGCCGTGATGCCATCATGGTTGTTGATCTTCTGTTTAGCTTAAGATGTATCTACTCGTGCATGAAAACACAATGAAGATTGTTTACTTTCAAAGGTTTTATTTAAAGAAAGGTTGTTTAAAAGAGGAGAGATTCTGATTACTTTTCAATTTATTTTTCTAATTGTTGTGGAGACGCCCACTAATTAACATAGGTGGGTGAGTGAGATATATAAAGGTATCAATCACCAATACCGGAGGAGTTCTGCAATGACCGCCAAATAGGCAAGATGCCTATGTTGCCTCCAGTAAGACATGCAACATGCCACCTGCCGGAATATCTCGAACTGAAGTATATCTGAAGACATGTAAATATGTATATAACTTTTCTGCCTAATATATTATTGTTATACCTTTACTTTTCGTGTTCTTGTTAATTATTTGTGCAGACACAACACTAATTAAGTCTTAAAATGGTGACAGACAAGCATAGTTTCCAGACAATATTCGCTTAGATTCTTTTTACATTGTCAGACACATGTCACCTGTCTCGCTTTTTGATTCTGACTAGAAACTCTGTTCTGTCCCCCAAACATGTGACACCATCTCTATGTCATATCATGACACCTGCATTTCTAGCATGTTATGTCTAGGGAGCTAATTTTTGACTCCTCCACTTCAATTAGGCAAGCTGCAGCTGGTTCTATTTGTTTGCCCCCAGGTCATCCTGACATGTACTTAATGTAACCTTAATCGCTACTTACTGACGTAGGGTCCTAATATATAATGCTAGAAAGTCATCAGGTACTTATAGGAGGAAGCATGTGAAGGTTGCCAACATCCTCAAATGAAAGTATTTATGTTGAACGAACTGGATTCGAACTTGACATAACCAAGTTGTCAGTCCATGTCGTTAACCACTTAGTCACCTCCCTGCTGCTGCTACTGCTGATGATGATGATGATGATGATGATGATCCTGATGATTATGATGATGATGATGACATCATTTGATATTCACAAATAGTCATCCATCTTTCCTTCTTTAATCGGATTTTCTCGATTGTCGATGCTTATCAGAGGCATTCGGATATACAACCTGTCTAAGAACACTTCTAGACACATAAAGTACATTTATGTGGAATTATGAAAAGATTGGCTCAGCCGTTTCGGAGTTCATAGGGAACGAACTCTCACACACAGACACACACTTGGACAAAGTGCCTTTTATATGTAACATGATCATGATGATGATGATGATGGTGGTGGTGGTGGTGGTGGTGGTGGTGGTGGTGGTGGTGGTGGTTAATTAATCACTAATATCATTACTGACCAGACTTGATATTGTTTATCTTTGATGATCTGGCATGAATCGGTGTTTCAACGTGATCTCCAGTAATAGAAATTGCGTGAATAACATCTTTTAAACACAGACTTTATTCTGTTCGTTTTCAGAAGTGAAAGACAACGCTTTTCAAAAAATAAAGAAGTAAATAAGAAGAAATAATAAATAAAAAGAGATCAAAGAATCATCAAAGAACCGCCGTCCAAGACTCAAAGAATTACAGATATGGAAATTCAGACATTTTGTTCCGGGAAGACAGACGAGTAGAAGAAGAAAAACAAAACAAATAAAAAAATGGTCCGAATGCAACAACAAGTAAATGTCAGAATCTGTTCTACGGTCTTTCAAAGAATCGAACGGAACCGATAGAATTCAATTTCAGAAATTGTCAATCAACATCTGATGGAACCTTTGATCGGAACAAAAAGGTTTTTTTCCTCGCAATGAGACGCAACACGACAAAAATACAAAAGATTGTTTCTTTTTTTATTTGAAAGTAAAATTTTCCGGAATATTTTCTATTATATTTGTTGTCCGTTTTTTGTTTTTGTTTTTTTTTTCAGGACTTTACAAACCGATTTTTTTCCTTCTCCTTTAACCATACTACCTAGGCTTCTGTCTTTGCCAAAATCAGACTGGCTGAGTCCAGGCTATCTTGAAGGATGGCTGGTTCTATGTCGTCCTGGAGTATGGTCCTGTACAGTTCTAGGAAGTCCACATTCCCAGCTTTTACAATCTCATCTTATGAATAGGGGTTACTTTATTGCTAATTGTCTGAGGCACCCCTACAGGATATGTCAACAGAACTGCCCCGGCAATTTTCACTTTCCGCTCTTGTGTCACATCTTGTTGTCATGGGAAGGAGCTGAATAAAAGCGTCTGCCATTGCCGTTGTACCATACAGCATGTCCTCAAAGGCGAAATATTGTTCCAAGCAAAACGGTGATATATCAATGCATAAAAGTTTTGAATTGTAAAAGTTTGCAAACGAATAGCAAAATTCTTTCTCATGTGGACACAAAAAATTATGTGCAGAAATTCTGAAATATCCAGTATGTTTTATGGAGTGATTCCAGTTTCTGATTGGTCAATAGCAAAGCGTCATTCCATTTGATTGGACAGTTCCTATCACCCTTGTTTATAAATAGAACCTTCCAATTTTTTCTAATCAAAACATTGCAATAATTATTATATTTTACCTAAAGTATGGTAGTGATTTCAAAAATTAAAAAAAAATATTACTATGATGTCATCAACTAGAATCGAAACCGAAACATTTAGTGCTTTAATCTTACTTGTTACCGTTTGAGCTATCATTAGATGGATAAGAAAACGTTAAAAAATTAACAGACTTTAACGTATAAATGTATATTTTTGTAATCATAGCCTTTTTAGTAACCAAAAATATTGTAACATCTTCCTCCTATTGAACTTACTAAATCCTGTGTATCGCTTTATTGCAGGTCAATATTTTTTTTGCTTTTGAAATTGTTATGAAACGCAGAGAAGTGAAATTTGGTACACTTGAAGAGCATAACAAGGTGCATTATTTCCCTGATTTTTGTGGAATTTGAACAAATATTTTTTAAATTATGCTACTTATTCTATTTTCTGGTAATTTTAAGCGTGTATCACTTTATTGCAAGTGTCTAAAAATGTAAATTTTTGCTAATAAAACAATATTGTAACTTCACATTTCTATTTATATGAAATAAAGAACATATCCAGCAAAAACATTAAGTAAAATCAAGAACGAGTTTCACATTATTTTGTTTAAGGAAATATTTATTTATCAACATAACTCCCATCCTTCCAAATCACTTTGAATAGTCTCTTGTCAACTGATGATGTCACTCGGCAGATTTGAGATGATGTGATCCTATAGGAAACTTCCAAAATCTTCCTCCAAAGTTCATCCTTCGACAAAAATTGACCACCTCCTTCATAAACTTTCATCTCTATTATTGACCAGAGCTGCTCATTTGGGTTTATATCTGGAGAACAAGGTGGGCGTGTCATCAAATTTCAGCCAACTGTTCTGTTTTTTATGAGCTGTTCTGTTTTTTTATGAAACAATTTGAAAAAATTAAATTTCAAATATAGAAATTTTATTGTATGTATGACAAAGAATATAGTATACTAAAATATATTTCCTTAACCCATGAGTTTTCGATGTTTATACTTCTCCTCAGAGGAAAAATATTAGCAAATATTATAAAAGGTTTGCACCTAGTTTGCTAAAAGTAATAAACATAGAAAATTAAATTAAATGTTTTTAAAGTTTTTAAATTATTTTAGCTACATAGAATAAGGGAAATTGGATATTGATGCAGCAAAAAAAAAATGGATATTGAACTTCAAATCGAAAGTGTATGCTAAATCCTGCAATAGAAGCTATCGATATTCGGTAGGTTAAAAGATCATATATATATATATATATATATATATATATATATATATATATATATATATATATATATATATATATCAAAGTATATTTGGTTTACTTTAGATGAGGAACTCTTGAGACTTCAACTTAATTAAATTTGAATATAAAGGTGAAACAATGCAGTGATAAGTAGAACTCTCCATTTTTTTTTTTTTTTTAAATAGGAATCGATAATTTGTGTGAGACTTGAGTGCAAAGAGTGCACGCCATAGATTATAAAGTAAACACTTGCAACCTCACAGTCAATAAATTCTCATTGTCGTCTGCAAAACATGCCTTTCAGCAATAACATAGTGAAATATAGAAATGTCTTGGAACAGAAAAACAAAAGAAATGGTGCCAGGTTTCTTTGAGCTTATCTAAGTACAAAGATAAGAATGGATATTGTCATGAGGTCTCAATTAAATCGTGTAGCAATGAAAATGCTATTTAAAAATTAAATGTTACACAGTAACGGAAATTATATTTCAAACTGAAGCATGATGAATTGCTATTTAAAAATTAAACGTTATAAACCAAAGAAAATTTTATTTCAAACTAAAGCATGATTAAATCCTATTTAAAAATTAAACGTTACAGACCAACGTAAATTCTATTTAAAACTGAAGCATTATAAAATGATATTTAAAAATTAAACGGTACAGACTAAGGAAAATTCTATTTCAAATTGAAGCATGATAAAATGATATTTAAAAATTAAACGTTACAGACCAATGAAAATTCTATTTCAAATTGAAACATGATAAAATGATATTTAAAAATTAAACCTTACAGACTAACGAAAATTCTATTTCAAATTGAAGCATGATAAAATGATATTTAAAAAAAATTACGTTACAAGCCAACAGAAATTATATTTCTAACAGAAGAATCTAAAATACTATTTAAAAATTAAACGTTACAAATCAACGAAAATTCTATTTCAAACTAAAACATGGTTAAATGCTTTTTTAAAATAAAACGTTACAAACCAACGAAAATTCTGATTCAAACTGAAGCATGATTAAATGCTATTTATAAATTTAACGCTACATATCAACGAAAATTCTATTCATAACTAAAGCATGATAAAATGCTATCAAGAAATAAAGCGTTACAAACTAACAAACATTCTGTTTCAAACATATACATGATTACTTGCTTTTAAAAAATTAAATGTGACAAAGCAACGAAAATTCTATTTAAAACTGTACCATGATAAAATGCTGTGTAAAAATTAAACATTAAAACCCAATGAAAATTCTATTTCAAATTAAAGTATGCTATTATAAAATTAAACGTTACAGACCAACAAAAATTCTATTTTAAACTGAAAAATGATAAAATGCTGTTTAAAAAATTAAACGTTATAAACCAACAAAAATTCTTTTTAAAACTGAAGAATGATTAAATGCTCTTTCAAAATTAAACATTACAAATAAACGAAAATTCTATTTAAAACTGAAGCATGCTAAAATGCTATTTAAAAATTAAACGTTACAGACAAACGAAAATTATATTTCAAACGTAAGCATGATAAAATCCTATTTAAAAATTATACGTTACAAACCAACGAAAATTCTTTTTTAAGCTTAAACATGATGAAATGCGATTGAAAAATTAAACGTTACAGACCAAAGTAAATTCTATTTCAAACTGAAGCAATATAAAATGGTATTCAAAAATTAAACGTTACAGACCAATGAAAATTCTTTTTTAAGCTTAAACATGATGAAATGCTATTGAAAAATTAAACGTTACAGACCAAAGTAAATTCTATTTCAAACTGAAGCAATATAAAATGGTATTCAAAAATTAAACGTTACAGACCAATGAAAATTCTTTTTTAAGCTTAAACATGATGAAATGCTATTGAAAAATTAAACGTTACAGACCAAAGTAAATTCTATTTCAAACTGAAGCAATATAAAATGGTATTCAAAAATTAAACGTTACAGACCAATGAAAATTCTTTTTTAATCTCAAACATTATTAAATGCGATTTCAAAATTAAAAACACTGAAATTGTAATATTTGGGTTCTTCAGACTGTTAACTTAACTGTTATTTACAGAACGTTTTAGTCAATATAACCTCCGACCTTCTTTAGGTGTATCTTGTCGAACTAAAGGAATATTTTTACCGAACTTGGGAATCTGTATAGAATTTTCACTGGAACCATTCATTTAATCCACGAGAGTAATATGCTTTGTTCCATCAGGCAAGGACTTGTGATGTGACGGACAAAGGGTTAAATAAAATTCATGTTATCTGCTTCTCTGAAGCTGAAACTATACTACTATTATCTTTCAATGCTCAATTCAAAGGGAAAATGGTGTAGTATCTGTTCTGTGATCATGGGACTATTTTCTTAAGCATTATCTTCTCCATTGAAGGGGAGGGTAGTGTAGTATATGTTTATTCATCATAATATTATCCTCCCAGATATTACCTTCTCTTTGGGAGGGGGGGGAGAAGGGTGTGTGTAGCATCTATTCTTTGGTCATGATACCATCCTCCCAGGAATTATCTTCTGCTTTTTGGGTATTTGTTTTATTTCCATGATACCATCCTCCTAGGCATTCTTTCTCCTGTCTTTATAGGGTGAGAGGATAGTATACAGGGTTGAACGATAAATTTGTTGCCCAAAAGAAAACAACACAACAGCTTTATTTTAAAACTTTTAATGAAAAAATCAATCCAGGTAACTTGATTATGCCGTCGAGATGACATCTATTCGACTTAGCTGCCTTCAACCTCAATCACTACCTTGATATGGGTCCGAAACTAGAGGCATACCTTTCCCACAAGCGCCAGTGAGAGCTCAGCGAATACTTGGTGGATGGTGGTGATCAAGCTAGCTTTGGTGTTGTAAGAGGTCATGTTGGTGATGTTCTCGATGTATGACCAAATGAAGTAGTCCAGCGGGTTCAGGTGGGGGGGGGGGCTAGCGAGAGAAGGGTACAAAGTTTGAGCACTACTTCTAAAGCTAAGCCTGTGGCTCTTTGGACTTGTCGACAGCACTGAGTTCTGCTGCCACACCCAAGGTCTGTCAGTGGGCACTTGATTGCACCAGGGGATGACCACACTCTTCAGCACATCCAGGTACACTTTGGTGTTGATTTTCAAATCAACTTTGAAGATGTGAGGTAGCATGATGTGACACTCACTTCAAATCATACCAAACACCATAACCATGGCCGGAAACGTCATTGAGCTGTGCCCTCAAGTGTTGAACCATCTGGATTTGCATTTTGAGGGTGTTGGCAAAGGTCCTGCTGTCATAACTTGGATCGCTAGAGAGCATGAGTTGTACAGTGGCATATCTCCAATCTTGCTCACTGAAGATTGTGTCACTTTCAGACCTGATAGAAGGCTCCTATCACTCTTGGGATTTGTACACAACTGGCCAACTAGTAGGTGGTCTGCAACAAAAAAAAAAGAAAACCGGTTTTCATCAAACGGAAATGCAATCATGTCGTCTTTTCTAGGGCGACAATTTTATTGTAAACAAAAGAGCGGTAACTTGACAGTACAACATGTAGATGATTCTTATACAGGTAGATGATTGCATCAAGAATCAAGTAATTTCTGTAGCGGTATTTTATTTATGGCAGATTTCTGGAGTATGGTTTATGGCAAGTATTTGTTGACATTAGATTTGAAGATAACCATGTTGTAGTCTGTAAGGAAGTAATCCTACAGTAGCGTGTTTCACAGATTGGAAGTTCATGGGAAGAAACACTGTTAATGGAAATTGTTGTGGCGCCCACTTTACAGATAACAATGAACATTTCCCCTTATTATGGAGACCAGGAGAATATGTCTCTCGGCGTGATGTACAACTATGGCACACTTGGCCGTCAGACTGGCATATAATCAAACGCTGTATTTGTTTTATATGTTCTTCTTTCAATGTATTTTGTTTCTATTAAATACCAAGTTGTGTTTTTCTTTCGGACTTTTACTAGTCCACAACAGAAATTTTGTTTGGCAAAAAAATGAAACTTCTTTATTGTTTTGGTAAAAAAAATAAAAAAGAGTTCTTGCAGCGAATGTTTTACAAGAAGTAACCGACCGCCATTTTGTTCTGGATGCTCGCCTTTTTCTTATGTAGAATTTCTTTTAGAGCTGCCATAATCGTTTGGTGCATTGTTTTTGAAGAATTCTACTTTCTTCTCGACATTAGCAAATGTCAATTGTAAATACCAGTGGCTGAGAATCAGTGTCTACTTGACATCTTTATCAACGTCATTCTGCCACCATGTATAATTCTGTTACGAAAACAGAAACGAATCTCAGCCAAGTTAAAACTCAAATGCTGCACTTGCTTGCGGTGACCATTTTTTTATAGTTTGTTGGGGGCGGGGGACATGGCGGAATCAAGTGCCAAATGCTAAAGATGGACTATTCACTCACTATTTTAAGTAGAAGAAAGATGAGAATTCTTCCATAGGAACTGATTTAAGAAAAAAATCGAAAGATATTTGATTGTCATCATCATCATCATCATCATCATTACCAATTTAATGTCTGTTTTACAATCATACATGCATGGAATGCTGGCAAGCTTCACATGATCCCTTCTGTAAATGCCTGATGAAAGAATTCTAACTAGAAAGATATCTAGGAAACGAAAGCCAACAAATGGATCGTCTGATTCATACAAAATGTATGAATGAACCTTTCTTGGACGTAAGAGGCTACTAAGAGAGGACTATGTGGGGACTTAAGCTGCAAGATGTCTGTTCACATCACATCTTAACTTCTACATGTTAGCACAACCATGGAAGCAAGAAACACAGAGGGAATTTTAAAGTCTAGCATGAAAAGAAACTATTAGAATAGAATATTTTATGGAATCTAGGAACTCAACAGTAAAGGGGTGGGATTTTGCAGCTTGTCGTGTTAGTCAGGAGTATGTATGTTGAGGTGACACAAATGCTATGAGTTCATCAGAGCACATTTCATTAATCTGTGTATACTAAGTTTGAATCCAGTTCGTTTCACAACCTTTGGCAACCTTGAGATGATCGCTTCTATAAGTGCCCGATGAAAGAATTCTAACTAGAAAGACATCTGGGAAGCCAATGCCAGCAATAGAATCATCTGATTCATAGGAAATTAATAAATGAACCTATCTCTGCCCAGGTCTTTATTTATCTCCCTTGCTCTCAAATCCATCCTTTTTACTTCTTCCCATTTTTTGCTTGGCTCTTCCCTTCCAACTGCTCCTGCTACCTTAATTCTTCTGCAACTACTAACCCAAGAATCTCGTATTCATTCTTTCTGTCGGTTTAATTAATAAACTTAGTTAATTGTGAAGTAAATAAAGAGACGTTTAGCTTTTCTTCCTTAAATAACTTCATTTGTGGAAGGTATATCTTGATGATGACCACGAAAACAAATGAATTAACAACGTAACATTTTCTCAGCATACAAGAGATGGAGAAATTCACGTTTGTTTGTTTACATGTTTACATGTTTACACGAAGAAGCTATGCACCAAAGAGAAAGAAAACACGACACACACGTCCTTTTATACAAAAAAAAGTCAATGGAAGACAACCCAGAGTGCCTTCTTTAAAGTCCACGTCATCAGTTAACGGATCAAGGGAGACAAGCTGCTTATATCAATGATAAATAAGAGTCAAAGGGAGGACAACTCTCTCCAATATTTAAAAATCCATGAACATTGATATTTTTATTAGATCATTTGTTGATATCCCCAATACTTTCAATGTGACCATACCAACAAAGTCTACTGTACTACACAACTCTCACTACACTGTTCAGATTTAATCTTCTTTTGGAGCTCATTAGATCTAAGACTGTCGTTGAATCTCCAATGATTTATCTATATCATTCTGATATATGATTTCTCTCCATGCAACAGATATCCTCAACCCTCACTATTGAGGTTTCATTTCCATGTACTGACACACTAATTAATCATGATTTTTTTTTTTTTTTTTTTACAAGGGTGTCACCACTTATCAAGGCCCAGAGGCCACTCAAGGATAAGGGTTAATAGGTATACATTAGTCATTGTGATTTTAGCATAGTAAACAGTGGGAATTTTGAAACTTGGATTACTTAGGGGGACGATTCAATTAGAACTTGTTCACATTGGACTTTTTCTTTTTTTTTTTTTTTTTTCATAGGTATCAACTCATTATCAAAGCCAAGAGGCCACTCAAGGATAAGGGTTAAAGAGTGTACAGTAGAAATTGGACAATATAATATTTGAAAAATTGTAAATTTCTTCTATGGATATCCAAGCTCCCCAAAAAGGAGCACTCTGAATTGGGACAAGTCTAGGAGGACTGAAGAGAGAACGGATATTACATAAATAAAAAAAATATTCTGAAATGTATGAAAATATTTATTACTTGAAAATGTGTGACTTTTTTTTAACAGTTTCTTTAAGAAATTGAAATAAGGAGCTTATTCAGATCGGGGCTTATGGCGGCAATTAAAAGTGAAGCAAATACAGAAAAGTCTGCATGAAGTATGTCCCAGTTATGGAACGAAGATGAAATATTTTAAAAAAAGTCACATAATTTGAATGAAGTAGTTTTTTTTATTCAAGTCAATCATGACACCAAATGAAATAAATAAGGGGTTCACGATCATGGCAGATAGCTGATAACTACCTTTGGTAATATAATTAAATTTTCATCCGATGCGGAGGGGGAGGGTCAAAATTTTATGGAGACAGTTTCTTTAAGAAATTCAAATATATATATATATATATATATATATATATATATATATATATATATATATATATATATAAAAGTGAACGTGTCTGTCTGTCTGTCTGTCTGTCTGTGTACATTTCCCTACGCAATAACTCTGTCAATTTTTAGTCTATAGACTCGAAATTTGAAATACCGGGTACTGAGATCTGGGAAAATCGATGTGACGGGTGTCAGCCAGAAATTTGGCTGTTAAGGGGTCAAATTTCAACGATTTGACCTTTAAGAACTCTACCAAACTCCTCCGACAATTTTGGGTCTAACTAAATTTATTAAAAAAAAAAATAAAAAATAAAATAATTGTAATCTATTTTTACTAATGAGTAATTTTTAATGATTTAAGGTGGTTTATATTTATTAAATTTAAACCAACGTTTATGATTACATGTCAGAAGCTCGTGTCTTGAATTTAATAGTTTGGTTGTACTTTTTATATCTTCATATTTTAAAATTTTTAGGGGTTCTTTTGTACATAGTGCACAAATTTATCTCCTGGTTTATATGATTTGCAAGTTTCAATTATTTGCCATTTTAAGTTGAAAGAAATATTGCTATTTTTTAGTTGTCAAATATAGTTGGATAGAGTAGTTTGGTTTGATAGAGAGTTATTTTTAAAAGAATGTTTGTGCGTTGTAATTCTATGTTTTATTAGGCCAGATGTTGAACCAATATATATTACCTCTTGATTATTGTGATTATATTCCGTTAGGTCTATTGTTGGATTATTATGTGGTGGATTGATTAGTAATTGATCGGTAGATTGATTTAAGTTGGTGTTATTATTTAATCTGGTAGTTGAGTTATGGCTGTTAATAGGTTCTTGTAGATTTGGAGTTTTTGATACTGTGCAGCTATAGATAACATTTTTAATTTTACATGAGCCTTGTAGGGGACATTTATTTTTTCTTTTACAGTTACAGTCCGATGTATTTTGTATAGTTGTATTTTGTAGTTTATTAATTTTCTTATTATTAGAGCTAATTATTTTCTGATGAAGGTTAGGCATAGTAGAGTAAGAGACTTTAATTGTGTTCTTATTGAAAATTTTATTATATCTATGGGGGGCTTTAAAGTTCTTATCTAATATTTTAAAAAATTCTCTGGCTATGTTTGTTTCTAGGTTTTTGGAATACGGGGGGTTGAACCATAGGATCTCCTTGTGTCTATTCTTACGTTTACAGGTTTTAGTTTGCTGTTTATTTGTATTATTATCTAATATTTGTAGTTTGGTTTTATCTTTTTTTGTTTCTTGGTTATTTTTCTTAACTCGTATACGGGAAGACATTGCCATATTATATGTTATTACGCTCTTAATAGGTTTATTTTTAATGCAGTTTATGTTTCTATCATTTTCATTTATGAATTTAATTTGTGAATTATATCCAGAGTTTTTAAGGGCTTCATTATAGTATTTTTCATTTTTGGTAAATATTGATTTAGTAGAAGACAGTGCTTACCAAAAAAACTATATATAATTGTTCTACATAACTTCATGTATACCACAATAAAAAGCACGGATTTCCGAAACGATCGTACAGATAATTGATTTTGTTGTTGTTCCTTCTTATGAAACTGATTTTTAATTTAATTAAAATTTGATTTTTAAATTTAAAAAATTTTTTTTAAATTTTTAAATTGTAAATCACATTACTTAATATTGAATTAGCTCTAGAACATTTAACTATCGAGCTTATTATATATCTAAATTACAACGAGCACTTTCTATTTCCTGTATTTTAATTAAACTAGTAATTTCATTATTACATTAAAATACACTTAGCTCTTTAGACTATTATTCTAATCTCCTTTAAATTTATATATATATATATATATATATATATATATATATATATATATATATATATATATTACTTTTAATATATATATATATATTACTTTTAATATATATATATATATATTTATATAGATATATTACTTTTTAAATATATACATATATATATATATATATATATATATATATATATATAGATAGATAGATAGATAAAGGGAGAGAGAGAGAGAGATTATTTTTAATATATATATATTATTTTTAATATATATATATTATTTTTAATATATATATATATATATATATACATACATACATATCTATACACACACACACACACACATATATATACATATATATATATATATATATATATATGTATATATATATATGTAAAAAATAGATTTTGATTGGAATGCTACCCACATTCAGTTTAGACCGGATTTGTACCAATTCCATTTCCAGAAAAACAGGAATTTCTGTGAAAGGAAAACAGCTGTGTTGCAAAAGAGTTTCTTTCCGATTTCCTATCCATTATAAATGAACTGATTTTTTCTCAACGTATACAGGAAGTGCCATTTTATTTGTTCTCATGTTTTTCTACAGTTTTTAGATGTGTTCATGCTTATGCATAGGAGGTTCTGTTGAGTGTATTTGCTCTGTTGCACTTACGTTTGAAATGGCATCTTCCCCTTCTGTCATGTTTAGGTTTGAAATAACATATCACAAAGGTCTCCATTTATCTCTATAAGATAGTAAATCTAATCACCTGTTAGTCCATTATGATAATGCTAAGGAGCGAATTTGGAATTTGCTCCAGATATGTAGTTTCGCCGCGCAAAAAAGAGGATCCCTTGAATCAGTGACATGCAGAGAACTTTTTCAGGGCAGGTGTTCAAGCAAAAAAAAAAAAAAATGGCAAGTGCTCGTCTGAGCTCCAATTTCTGGTCCCCCCTCGCCAATCTTTCACAATAAACACCCGTCTAGCTGAAATCACTGTCAATAATTTTCCCTACTCTTTATCTGTGCCTAAATCAAAACGTAGATTCCATGAACAAAGCTTTTTTCTTAGAAGTGCACGCCTGTGGAACTCTCTTCCATTTGCCTATTTCCCACCTGACTACAACTTGGATGTTTTCAAGTCCAACATAAACAAATTCCTGATGAACCGCCCCCTTAAGTAAGACACTTTATCAAATCATTATCAGCTTTTATACATTTGTTTTACATTTTTTAATGTCAAAATAATGATAGAGACTTCTACAATGATGCATTATAAAATGCATTACCATAGTAACCCCACAATAGAGACCTAGGTTGGAACTTAGTCAATGTATGGAGTATTGTTATCATATTTGGGCTGGTGCATCTGCTACTAGTCTCTCACTCCCGGACAGGGTTCAAAAGAGAGTCGCCAACCTGATTGATCCTGAACTGTCATCTAAGCTTCAACCTCTGTCCCATCGACGAAATGCTGCATCCCTCTGCCTGTTTTACAAGTATTTTAACGGTGGATGCTCTGACGAACTCCAAGCCGTTGTACCTCCTCGACATAAATACCCCCGACAAACCCAACAAGCAGCAAAGTTCCACTTCAGGACGGCTCAACAAGAACTTATTTACATTAGACTTGAAAACGACCACATTATAGTCAGCTGAGAAGCAACCCGATGGTATTTTGTTCCAAAGACGAACAGTTCTAGGAAAGAAACTTTGCTCATGGAATTTTTGTTTAGTTTTAGGCACAGATAGAGAGTACGGAAAACAACTGATAGTTGTTTTAGCTAAACGAGTATTTTTTACAAATGCTTTGCAGGAGCAGAGACCAAAGCTCAATCGAGCACCTACCATGAAAACAACGATAGAGCAGAGATAGACTTGCAATGTCTTTTTCATGAGAAAGAGGAGGTACACCTTCTTTTTTTCATTTTTTCATCTTCTTTTTTTTCATCTTCTTCTTTTCTGCATGTCTTTGAATCATGTGGTCATACAAGAGTTTCCCAATTTTTTACGCAGTCCTTTGCATCATCAGTGTGTTCTGCAAAATTTTTCAAGCTACACTAGTTGGACAGTAGAGGGTAGACAAGGCAGTGTTGCATCATACCGTCCTCCTCTCCACGTTCGCAGACGGTTGGGTCAGTTTGTTCTAATATTAAATTAAAAATATGTATGCATATGCGATACATATGGTTGTATTTTTGATATATTCCAAATGTTTAACAATGCGTCAATGAACGACTGTTCCTGACAAATCTTACAGGTAATCACAACAAAAGACTAAAAAGATAAAACATCTTTAAATCATGTTCAGCGCTTTTTCAGGTGTATTTTGTCAAAGGACACGTGGCATAAATTACTTGATAAAATTTAGTTTCAAGTCACACTCTTTTGGAGGTTGAAGGTTCAATCCTCAGTTCGGATGATACTAAGAATACAATTGATAATTACTTAAGACTTCTACTCAGTCATGGTTGACAGAACAAGAACATAATAATTCCATGGATTAAATTAAGAGTTTCGTTAAAAATTCTGAACACATGATGTAATTTCTATCTAATAATTTAACACCTGCACGCCTGTGGAACTCTGGACTACAACTTGGATGTCTTCAAGTCCAATGTTAACAAATTCCTAATGAACCGCCCCCTTAATTAAACACTTCATCAAATCTCCACACTAACGTAATGTACTTGCAATAACCCTTATCCCCGAGTGACTTCCGGGCCTTGATAAGTGGTGATCACTGTGTAAAAAAAAAAAAAAAAAAAAGCTAGGGAACTAATCTTGAAACCCTCCCACCAATCACACTTGGTATCTATTTCCGTTTGCTGTCAGGTTATCCTGACATGTACTAATCTGACCTTGCCAAAATTCATACTAGTTAACAAAATCTTTATTTACTGATATATAATGTTAGTAAAACCGCATTTCAAAGTGGATTTTTTTTTAATTTAATTTCTTTTCTTCTTTTCTTCATCTTCTGTCATATAAAGTTTTGGACCTAAATAGCATTTAGCCTGGCATACTAAGCTTTGATTTTGTCTGACCAATTTATATTTGTTATTGTTGTACCATATTATTGGCACTATAGTAATGTACCCCGCTAGAGTTTTTTTGTTTGTTGTTTTTAGTTATTTAGTTGAACGAAGATGACTGATTATATAAAAAGAATTTAAATAATCATCAAAAAAATATAATTTAGCAAAGGCTTATTTTGTTGGATACATTACCAGTTGTAAACTTTAAAAATTTAGATATCTATATAGCTATAAAAGTGAAATTGTCTGTCTGTCTGTGTGTCTGTGTGTGTAGATTTCTCTACCAAAGTACTCTGTCAATTTTCAGTCTACAGACTCGAGATTTGACATAAGAGATATTCTAATCCGTTTTCAGCCAGAAATTTGGCTGTCAAGGGGTAAAAATTCAATGATTTGATCTTTGAAAACTCTACCCAACTCCTCCACCACTTTTGGGTCTAAACACTTGAAATTTTAGATGTAGGTTACTTGGACATGGATAAAACTTTAAATTTGATTTGAGCCCAAAACAATAAATGTTAAGGGGTCAAAATTAAAAAAAAACATTTGACCTCTGCAGTCTCTACCAAATTACTCAGTTAATTTTTGGTCTAAACATTTGAAATTTTACATAAAGTGTATTCAGACATAGGACAAGCTTTTTAATCGTTTTTTTTTTTTGCCGAAAATTTGGTTGCCAAGGGATCAAAGTTCAAAAGATTTTACCCTTGCGGTCTTTAATAAACTATTCAGCCTAATTTAGGTTTATACATTAGAAATTTTACATAAAGGGTATTTAGACATGCAGCAAGCTTTTTAATCAGTTTGGGGGGGGGGAATTTGGCTGCCAATAGTTCAAAGTTAAAAGAGTTGACTTTTGCAGACTCTACCAAACTCCTCTGCCAATTTTGGGTTTAAACACTTTAAATTTTAGTTGTAGGTTATCTGAACATGAATCAAACTTTTTAATATATATATATATATATATATATATAAACATGATATTTTAATTTATGTATATTGCATATATATTATTATATAATCAATCCTTTATTAATTATTATATATTATGAGGAATAATTTACCCGGTGGACTAATTTGAAAAAAAATAAATAAATAAAAACAATGATAATGTCGTTCATTAAATTCCGCCTGTGTTTGTTTACAATATTATGTCAGCTGATATTTCAACTTGACAATGAATGCCCTGGAAAAGTCACTTCTGATTAATGTTTACTTTTAAAATATGCAAACGAAGAAATGATTTGCGGCAGTTTTAAATGGTACCTCTTCTTTTATTGTAAATGGAACTCGTTAATAAGAAAGAATTAAAATAAAATGATGAGGTATACCCGGGCTTGAACAGGGGATCATTTGATCTGTAGTTGAATGCTTTAACACTAAGCTATATGTCCAAATTTAAATAAATCTGTATTTTTTTATAAGAAGAAATGATTTGCTGAAATTTTATTATATCGCTTTGCCGGTGTAACGTAAAATATTCCTCTATAAAAATTATTTTTTATCTATAAGAGAGAAAAGCTATTTTTAAGATCGGATATTTTTCATTTGCAATACTTATCTGATGAGTTTCTGTATAGAACATATCTAAGAACACTGTCAGACATATAATTTATGCAGCTTGTGTATGTATTATTATAGAATCAATTCTCTAGTCAATAGTATATATTACGAGAAATAATTTGCCCGGTGGACTCATTTGCAAAATAAATGAATAACTAAATAGTAATGATAATGTCGTTCATCAAATTCCATCTGTGTTCGTTTACAATATCACGTCAGCTGATATTTGGACTTTACGATGAATGCTCTGGAAAAGTCACTCATGATTAATGTTTAGCTTTATAATATGCAAACGAAGAAATAATTTGCGGCGATTTTAAATGGTACTTATTCTTTTATTGTAAATGCCACACATTAAGAAGAAAAAAATAAAATGGTGAGGTACACTCGTGCTTGAACAGAGGATCTTTCGACCTGTAGTCGAATGCTCTACCACTTAGCTATATATCCAGATGCCAAGAATTACTCTTTTGAAAGAAATGATTTGCTGAGATTTGATTATTTCTACACTAGCATAACGTAAAATATTCCCATGTACAAATTCTTTTTTATCTATAAGAAAGAAAGACTATTTTTCGGATCGGATTTTTTCAGTTTTCGATACTTATCGGATGAATTTCTCCACAAAACATATCTAAGAACACTGCCAGACATATAAATTAGCTTTGTGTGAATTTTGCAAAACAAAGGCTCAGCCATTCTGGAAGCTACAAAGAAGGAACTCATGCGACATTACAAACAAACGAAGGCACGAAATAAATAAATAAAAAAACTGGGTCGCCATTTTTTTCTTTTTCAACAGAAATACTTTTTTTTAAATACCCTTACTTTCGGCACTGCTTAAAAATGTCTCTTGCTGCCACATGTTCATTTAATCTGGTGCGCATTTTTCTTTCTTCCGACCGCGAACGTTGGTATTAGCCAGCCACTTCTCACCTTCGTATTCACACATCAATTTTCCTTGATGTCAACTTTTCTTTCTCTGACCTCACGCTGGCCATTTCTCGTCTGCATCTTTGCACATCCATTCTCTTTGATGCCGACTTTGTTTCTCTCGAGCACGTGTTGTATTTTGTCTCCTTTTTTCTTCTTCTCACGCACACTTCCTAATTTGCATATGCACAATTTCCTGCTACTGCTGCTCCTGCTAATCCCCCCGCAAGTCGCCATCCTTCACTGAGGCTGATATGCATTATGTTACACTTACACACACACATACACAAAAAGTGATATATATATATATATATATATATATATATATATATATATATATATATATATAGTAATTTATAAAATATATATGGCGATTAAGCTACACTGAATATTCTGCGTTTCATCCAACTATAGGATTCGTCAGGCTTATGCGCATAAGCCTGACGAATCCTATAGTTGGATGAAACGCAGAATATTCAGTGTAGCTTAATCGCCATATATATTTTATAAATTACTAACTAGCTCTACCTACGTATTGAGTACTTTTGAAGTAAATACTTAAAGTTTACGCATAAATCTATACTTTCGTATAGTAAATTTATGTGAATAAATGAAATAGTTATATATATATATATATATATATATATATATATATATATATATATATATATATAGTCTTTGAAGTTTTTAACCTTTAAAACTATACAAAAAAATATTTTTTATCATTCGTTAGAAAACCATCTAGTCAGTAAGTCATTTAATCACCTGCAATCACTGCATCAATTCGCTCTCGAATTTATATATATATATATACATACATATACATATATATATATATATATATATATATATATATATATATATATATATATATGAGCAAACAGTTAATAAAACATGTTAAAAAACACTTTGAAATGAGTTAAAAACATATTTAATCTGAAAAGGAAACACTAGATAAGTGGATAGTCCTTAATTCGCGGAGTTTCAAAGAAATACTCTCCTTCTCATCAGAGGGTAGGAATTAGCAAAATGCGGGATCGGATTTTGCATGCAGAAGTATTTGATAAATTTTGGTAAATTTAATTGTAATTTTTATTTTATATATATATATATATATATATATATATATATATATATATATATATATTTAGTAATGTGATTGATAATATAAAAATCAAATTATAATTAAATTAAAAATCCGTTTCATAAGAAGGAACAACAACAAAATCAATTATTTGTACAATCGTTTCGGAAAACAGTGTTTTTATTGTGGTAGACATCAAGTTACGGACAATAATAATGTGGTAGATATCAAGTTACGGACAATAATAATAGCTCTACGATATTTACCTATCGAGCTTATTATATGTCTAAATTACAACGAGCACTTTTTCTTTCCCTGTATTTTAATTAAACTAGTAATTTTACTATTACATTAAAATACACTCTGCTCTTTAGACTATTGTTCTAATCTCCTTTAAAATATATATATATATGTGTGTGTGTGTGTGTGTGTGTGTGTGTGTGTGTACACATATATGTGTGTGTATATATATATATATATATATATATATTTGCACATGTAAGAAGAGAGATAATTAAAAATTAGTATTGTGTGTGTGTACACACACACACACACACATATATATATGTGTGTGTGTGTGTGTGTGTGTGTGTACACACACACAATACTAATTTTTAATTATCTCCCTTCTTACATATACAAATATATATATATACACACATATGTGTATACACACACACACACACATATATATATATATATATATATATATATATATATATATATATATATATATATATATATATATATATATATATATATATATATATAAACAGAATTGTCTTTACTCGAATTTATTTAAAAACTTTTTCGTGTGACCAGAACGATTGATAATATAGACAGATTTTTAAATAATCATCTAAAATATATAAATCAACAAAGGAGATAACTCATATATTTTTATTTAATATATTATTGGTTGTCTCCCTTCCAATTTAAATTTAATTTTTTTTTTCTCTACCATAAAAATCATGGTGCTTGTCTAGAATTCACCCTATATTAAAAAACAAAAATAAAGAAAAATCTGAATAGTGTACATACCCATGACGAAACGAAAATCCCACATTCCAAAAATCACATGAATTTATCGTTCTTGCCTAGAATTCCCTCTATACTAAAAACAAAAATACAGAAAATTCTGTATGATGTAGGTAGCGGTGACGAAACGACAATATCATATTCCAAAAATCATGAAATTGATCAAGTAGATTTATTTTTATAAAGAAAATCATTTTTAAGCAATTACTGGGAATCCGTAGGCATTACAACATAAATTTAGTAAGTATGAAGCATTACTAAGTTATCCTCCTTTTGTTTCAAAATCACAGGTGAGGAGGCAGTTACTTCTTGGATACTCACAAATTTGTATTTTTGTTTTTTAATATAGAGGGAATTCTAGACAAGAACGAAAATAAGATATTTAAAAAACCCTACTAGTCTCATCTTCCCCTCCAGAAAACTTCCCTTAGCACTACCACTACCACTTCCTTTTTGTGTAAATGCTCTACCCTCCGCAGTTGTAATCACCTAAAACAATATAACCCCACTCCATCATCCCCACCCAAATGGCATGCAAGGGAAATTCTGGACAAGAACCAAAATTACAAACTAGTAACCAGTACCTATGATTAATTCTTGATAAAAAAAAAGAAAAAAAAGAATGTGTGGGCAAATAAAATAATTTTTTATCTGTCACTGTTTGCTGCGGACTTCGAGTCGCCTGTTTTTCTGATTCACCGTGTGGGTTTTACGTTATCACATCCGGTGCATCGAAACTTTATTTAAATGAAATCTGGTTAAAAAAAAAAAAAAAAAAAAAAAAAAAAAAAAGAAGTTCTATCTCCATTTGAATCCGTCTTCTTGCTTTACATCACTCGAATGACCATGATTGTCGTCTGCCGGCTCACAACCACTGGAAAAATCTGAAGCGACAAGCTGTAAACATAAAATCACGAAGAGACGGAAGGGAGAAATGACAATAAATCGAGTTTAAAAAGAAGCGATCAGATCGCATTACTTGCGCACTTACAGTTGTTTTAAAACCTATTTCTTGTCGGACAATATCGGCTGTCCATTTGTAAAAAGCCTAACCCGACTGGAATTAGAATAAAGATTTGTGTCTTCTCAGCCGTAAATAAAATTAACAAAGAAAACAGCTGATTTTCATAAAGAAATGCTTGTCAGCAAAAATGATGATAGGCAACCGTCCAATCCGCTAGCAAGAAATCTATTATATAAAGGAGACGTGTCTGTTAGTGTGATTGTATGTATGTATGTGTGTTTGTATGTCGCGATAAAACTTTCAAAATCCAATTTGAATAATAATGATTCCGGTACTGTCTTAAAAGACCGGGACTAGGACGCATAATATGTGAAGATTAGAACAAAACATTCATTTTTTTTCTACCTTAACAATCGCCAAAATCTGATGGGGGGGGGGGTCACATAAAATCGTCTTTTTCTAAATGATTTCAACATCTGCGCATGCATGAACCATTCACATCTCGGAGACGCTAAGTACATAAATTTGCAACGTCATGTTATGACCTTCGTCATAGCTGAATGGGTTAGAGGGTTGTCTCATAATTACTAGGCTATTATATAAAGAGCAGTTGTCTGTTTGTGTATGTTTGTATGTCCAGTTAAAAGTAAAAGAAAAACTACAAAATAAAGACCCACAAAGTTTGTATAATCTTGATCAGTGCTTCCCCGGCTAAATAATATCTAAAATTTAAAAAAAAAAAATTGGTGCTTCTTCATTATTAGAGTAAAATTCAAAAATCAAAATATTCAATTCCAAGTAAAACCAACTGTATATACTTAATTGTCATGTTGCAATGATGAACATATCCAAAAATTATGAAAAACGATAGTGTAGAAAAGTAATTATTAATGAAAACAAGTTTTGAAGGTAACTAGCGAAAATTAAGTTTTGCTAAATTAACCTAAGATTTTCAAAGTTTTCAGAAAATAATTACTTTCTTGTTACAATATGAACTCTCCAGTTTATATGTTTAGAATTGTAACAGAGTACATATGAGCATGTGTGAGAAAATCAGCAGCAGCTGTGGGATGGCTTGCTAATGAATGTTTTAGCAGCAGCAGCCATTGAAGCACATATGCAAATTAGTAGATGTGCATGAGCTTGTGTCACAAGAAAAGGAGAAAAAGTACACCACATGGTCAAGGAGAAGCAAGTTGCATGTCAGGGAAAAAAGTGCTGCCTAGCACCAGCGTGAAGTGGTGAGGACAGAGACTTTTAAAAAGCGCACATGTGTACGAAAAGATTTTGGCAATATAATGAAATGCATTGTTTTGGAAGAACCACAAATAAATGCATTTTATTTGCACTGAAAAAAAAAATGCCAACTTTGATTTTTATTTGTTTCCTATTTAATTGTGTTTATTTGTTCCTGTGATGGTTCACCCCCTCCTTCCTGTTACAGAACGAAGAAGCACCAAATTTTCACTGTCTGTGGTCAATCAGGCCGCGTTTCTTCAGAGGATGCCGGTTTTTCAGTGTTAAAAAAATGCCAACTAATTTCATGAGGAATCTATTGTATAAACGAGAATTGTTTATGGGTTCAGCTTGTGTATAATTCTTGAACGCCTATGTTTTGTATTTGTTTGGATTTATTCCATATTTTTGAGAAAAGAAAAAAACGCTGCACGATGTTGGTCACTCGTTCTTCTGGATTCCTTGTAAAGAAGCGAAAGTTTTATTTGGGGAAAATTATCGCCGTCTTGGATTTGTTGCGGTTGCAGAGGGAATTACCTCAGCCTTATTTTATGACGATGAAGGCCAATGTCGATGAATGGTTGTCATCGGTAGATAATATTACAGAGTTGTTGGGTGATCGTTCCTTACGTGAGGACGTGGACTATTCGCTTGTAGAAGCGGATGCTGTTAATGTTGTAGTGTTCTCGTCCCAGGTTCAATTCATCCTTTCGAGGTTGGCAGATGGTGTAGAGTGTGATTCCTTATGCAACCCTGAGATATTTGAAACCCCTAGGGAGATGCTTGGCGAGTTTCCGACTACTAAGCCCGAATGTCCAGACTCTGAAAACTGTTTGCTGAGTGCTGGCAAGTTTGGCTTGGAAGATGTTGCATCACAGTCTGAAAGCAGTGTTGCAAGTGCCACTTCAGAGGATCTGCGTAGTCAGGCGCTGAAGTTTGATTTTTCTGGCGGGCAGTTTGCCTGTAGTATTTTAAAGAAGGTATTGAGAGTGAGATTCCCAGGTATCATGAATGATACCATTCGTGTCCACGACTTGGTAAGTGTGGGCATGAATATTATGAAATTTATGGAGGGATTTCCATGGGATGTTGGAATTGTTTTGCCCTCTAACCATGTGAGTTTGAAAACTCGCATGTGTGGTTATCTTCCACAGCCTTGTCAGAATACCGAGGAACTTAATCATGACGGTGGGATATTACTCCGGTCATGTGGTTCTGACAATGGTCAGTGGTTAAAGGACAGGAGTCTATCCTGTGTGAAAGTGCAAGCCTTGTTCACTTTAAGGGCTGATGTTAGCACTTGGAGAGAAATTCTCCATCAAGGGTATAGGGCTATATCCACTTGTGAACGTGAAAAAACCAAGAAGAGAATGGTTTTTGAAGAGTTACGTGAACTCAAGTTGGACTGGGGCGTCCAGATTCAGGTTGAGTGTAACTCGATAAAGAATCCCATGAGGGATCCTGTTGAATTTGCTGACTACATGGTGTGTAGTTCAGCTTCTCCGAGTCCCTACGAGAGTATAGGATATGTTGTGCAGAAATCACTTGCAGAACCTTCATTCTGTGAAGTTGCTCCTTTAAGTAGGACGGTTCCTGCTTGGGAGTCACATGTAGGTGTTTTTGTTTTTGACTATTTTGTGGAGATCTGCCTTGACGTAGCCTACTGCAGTATTGCAAGAGCTATCGAAGTCAAACTTGATTTGTCCAGGGGTGTTTCTGAGGCGCTCAGAACCATCCTATACTTAGTTAGAAATGATTTTTCTAATGCTGAGATGTTTGTTTCAGAGCTGAACACAAGAAGATTGGATCTCTCCTTGATCGCAGTCTTCCATAAATATTACATCTCCAGCTACCTAGGTGTGTCTGACACCTATACTCAACTTTGTTTGTTTAGCCATATGTATATAGCTATTCAAACGTTTAAAACTGCAATTGCCTTGCATAATTTGTGCAGGATGGGGGATTCAGTTTTATTTTATTCCACCGAGTTGAAGAACTCATCAAAGCATAGGGTTCATTGGATTCGTCCCTCTTGTAGCACCGGGGTTGATCTCACTGGGCTCTTGTGGTTACGAGGGAGCTGAGATATTTTGGTGTTCGCCAGAGATAATAGAAGGATGAGGAGGTTGGATGGTAAGTGAACTTCTCAAACCTTTATACTCTTATGTGCTAATGGTTGATTACCTGGCAGAATATTTTCTGTTCAAACTTCTGTTGCAACTTAGCATCATAGCATTAGTTTAAAATTTTTGAATTTGGTTATGTACTCCTCTGTTCTAACCTAAAACATGAATGTTTTCATGTGAAATTTTATAGAATGAGCCTATTTTAATTTTTCTGCTTTTTTGTTCTAATATGTGTTTCCTGGAGAGCTCCTGACCATACATTGTGTAGTATATGCATATATAAAGAAAAAATTTTTTGTATTGTAAATTTTACAGGTGTCATCCAACTATAGGTTGACTGCCATTTCCTGTTGGGGGAGAATGTTGGAATTTTTTTTGTACCAATAATGGTGCATCCCCCCCCCTGTTTACGTTTATTATTTTTTATCTGGTTCTTATATATGATTTTTTGTATTTTGCATCCATTATGATTTTAGTTTCGTATATTTTGGGTTTGTATGAAACTCCCTTTAATTTGGAGAAAAGGGAAATGCTAGCTCTGTAATGACGTCACGAGCTCAGCGCGTATTTTGTCCTCTTTTGAAATTCTGCTGGAGAGTGAACGTGTTCATTGCCCGGCGCTGAAAATGGAATTTTGACGAGCCTCCTTGAAAGAAGTAAACCCGGCAAGAAATTAATACCCGGCTGTGACAAGACAGACTTCTGGAAACTATTTACGTGACTACGGTTCTGCACGTATTTTAGGGGGAGTGGAATTTAAAGAAAATACCTTTTACGTGACAAGGTATTATGGAATTTCCTATCCGGGCAAGCGACGAGGTCTTGCTCCTGTAATACATGTGTGTCTACGGTTTTCATGCAACATGGAGGGATAGAAAATTCTAAAAGAACTTTAAACAAAAAAAAAGAAAAAAGCGCGTGCCTAACTGGCTTTCAATTGTGAGTACGCTCCTAAAATTATTTCATATGCGAGTGTGATTAGGAGATACTGCTATTTTGTATATTCTTGTTGTATTCGTTAGTGGATACACACAACTTCTTTATAAGAACCAGCAGTGTTGTTATTTTTTCATTATATGTTACTTTTTTCATATGCTACCTTGGCGTTTAAGTTTAATGCCCGCAAAGGGAAAAATTTGCAACTTATTGTAAATAAAGTTCATTCTTCGTTTCAAAACAAGACATTTATATTTTATTCTTTACCCCCTCCCCCTCTTTTGTTTCATGCTTTTTTTTTTCAGCTTAGTTACTTTAGCGTCGAATTTATCTGGAAGCAAGATAAATTCCGACAATGGGTTGGATAGGGGGAAGAGGAGAGGGGGAAGGAAAAACGAAAGGAGAAAAGAAAGAAAAATAGAGAGATAGATAGATAGAAGTTTAAATAAAAATACACTTTGACTCGGATAATGCTGGTTAGGCTTGCTGTTTATAAATAAATGCCACGTGATGAACATGACAATAACAAAAGTTAGACAAAACCAAGTGTACAATAAAGATAATAGGGATTTTGATTTTATAAGAAAAAATTTATCTCTAGGGATGATGATGATGATGATGATGATGATGATGATGATGATGATGATGCAGGATGCAGGATGCAGGATGCAGACAGGATTGGGAACTGTTGTTAGTCATAGAAAGGTAGGATTACCTTCTGCTAGTTGTAGATAGAAACAGAGATGATGGGGATGATGCTGATATTGATGGTGATGATGAGCATCATCATCATCATCAGTAGCAGCAGCAGCATCATGGATGGTCACTAACAATCTAGTAATGAATTAACGATTGGCCTGTCACAGTAAAAAATGATTTGTGTAGTGATATTCGATATGAATAGCAAAATTACTATTTTACACATTTTACTTGGTGTTAGGAACAGAGCTGCTCCTGACGCTGTAGGTAGAATGGAAGCTACTGCTGATGATTGTTGTCGCCAAATCAGTGCAGACGAAATGGTGATGGTACATTAGGGAGTGCCAAAATTCACCACAGAATTAACCCGCCTGATATGTAACACGATGTAACTTTATTATAAATTAATCAATATAACTTTTGTACCAGTTAAAAGAAGAATGGCAAAATAAACGAATAATAATTATAAAAATATTTTTTCATCGAATGAAAATAATGAAATTGCGAGACGAAAATCGTGTTTACATAATTGACGCTTTAAAATAACTTTCCCATGTAGTAGACATTCCAAACGTGAAAACAAACCCGTATTTAATAAATCTAGCAAAAATCAACTAATGGTCAGATTTTCGTGGAATTTTCGATACTTATCCATTTTAGAATGAAATTACATATAAAATGCAGTTTTCGTAAAATATACGAGGGGAAATATTTTTTAGTGCGCCCCCCCCCCGCCATATTTATTTTTTTTGAAATTCAAACAAAATATATTAAAATCTATTGAAATTTCTATTTATTATGAAACATAAGAGTTCAAATAAGTAAAAAATATTTTTTTTTTAATTTAGATACACATATTGAACAAAAATTTACCTGGAAGTTCCAATTAAAAAATTGATATAAACTTAATATTATTATGTTTTTTTCCTTTTTTAAATACCGTTTTTTCGAATTAATATATACTATAATCAGTTGAATTGCCAAGAAAAAGAAACTTAAAACGATTAAAATTCCATTATTTCAAAATGTTCCGTGACAACATAGATTTTTAATTGTGTTTAAATTTTTTTTTAAATATTAAGTTTTAATATAAACATGACTCTTGCCAGCTATTTTATCGGCAGATTAAAACCAATTTGAAAATATTATTGCAAAAATATTTAACATTTTGTAGCCCCCCCCCCCCTCATATTTTGTTTGTCTCTTTTTACCAAACAAAATATGGAACCCCGTAGGTAACCAAAAGAACATTCAGTAAAACCGTAGTTCATATTTAATATACAAATGTTTATAATATTATTCATCGTTAAACTGTGTAAATCTTAAAATCTAACAAAATTATAACAAAGATTAATTATTAATTGCAGTTTGAAGAAGATAAACAACGGTTTTAAAAAATCATTAAGTCACTTCTGCTTTTCCATAGTTCGTATAGTTAACAAAAATCTGACGTCACGGAAACATGCGGTCCGTTTTTCACAATCGTTTGGCAGAACCTATGGTACATAGTTGTTGTTGTTGTTGTTGTTGGTGGTGGTGGTGGTGGTGGTGGTGATGCACTGCAGACAGTTATCAGGAACTGTTGCTAGCCAAGGAGGGGCAGGATCGTTGCTACTAGTTGTACCCATTTACAATGCCTCCCCACGGGACAGAGTTAGACACCAGGGTCGTTTTTTAACGTGGAGAAAAGGTACAAAAATAAAAATTGTCTCAATCGTGAAGGATTTCTCCTCCACCGAAAGAGAACAAGAAATGGAAGTGCAGCATCTGAAGACAGATACTCAAAAGGCCAAGTAACTCAAGTTGCTACTAGTTGTAGATAAAAATAGAGATGATGATGATGATGATGATGATGATGGTGGTGGTGGTTGTGGTGGTGGTGGTGGTGGTGGTAGATACCAGAAGAGAGCTGCTATTGATTATTGCTATTTTCGCTGGGTATCCAGTTATCCAGTTTTCAAGTTTAGAAAATTACACCTGAAGCAGATTGGAAGTTATATCGGCTGCAACGTCGTAAATAAAACGAACAAGATGAGAATAATAGTCAGAATAACAGAAAGAGTTAAACAATTACAACAAATAAAAACTGAAAGTTCGTATCTCAAGTGTATTGACAGTAATATCGCTTCTTCATACTTACAAGGATCAGAGGTGTGTGTGTGTGTGTGTGTGTGTGTGTGTGTGTGTGTGTGTGTGTGTGTGTGTGTGTGCGTGTGTGTGTGTGCGTGTGTGTGTGCAGGAAATTGAATTGTCACTCTTGTCTCCTTATAGTTTATTATTGTGTCTGAGAGTAGAGGTGAGAGGAGGCGTCACTAGCTTTTATGCAGGCATAGTTCAGTTCATAAACACCTGTTCAGAGGATATGCATACTGATATTAATATGGAAAAAAAGGATGACAAAGTCAGGGTAGGAGGACGGTGAAAGTTCTTCAACTGAGTAGTAGTTATTTACTTTCTTCTCTATGCAGGAAGATGTGACACAAGGTCGGAAGATGTGGAGCATTAAGTCAGAACCCCTATAGAAAGAAGCACTCTGGCTTTTTAAGAATGGCATGGACATTGGACAGCCCTGTTGGCGTTCCTTGGTAGGAGAGCTTTAGACAGTAAACAAACTCTCTACTGCTGATTTTTCGTTGCCTGTCATCTTTTGGGCAGAGTACTACCCTAAAGATGAGAGGCAGCGATCTGAAGATGTAAACCTTCTTGGATTATCCAGAACCATATCTCAGCTGAACAGATGCAAGGTCACTCCTTAGTCAAAAATGACCAAGACTCTGTCAGACTGAGTGTCAAAGACGTATCCTCGACTGGTATAAATATAACCTATGGAAAATGAACCAGACATTTAAAGTTCCTCACCATGACAATGTGGTAGGGTCAGAAGTATACCGTCTGGAACTCCGATTCTTAGCAAAGTCATCCATACTAGATCTTAGGGCACCCAGCAGTATTATGGCTGCACTTGGAGCAACGCATAGTATCTGTTCTTCATCTTTTTTACCTCGGTAAATGAAGGTGAAATCTTTCTAGACTGAGGCAATTTTTGTAATCCAGAGTTTCCCATTTGGGGGCAACTCAATTTTCCTCCCACAATAAAAAAACGAACTTATGTCTAACTGCCTATGTGGGGAGGCAAATAAATAGGGATAGAGCTCTGCGAAAAATCCATCAGGATCTCTACCTCTGTTCGTGGTAAGCAAAGATGTGCCAGTTGGGGAACCATGTCAATGGATTGACAATAGCAATGCTGCTTTTGCGACATACCTTTGGGTGTTCTTGGACAAACCTTCATCGATTATGAAGGTCCTAAAGCCACTTGAGGATAGGAGTTAATGAGTGCCAGGTAGATAGATAGTAATGATCAATAATGAAGGAACTTCAGACGGCTCAACAAGAACTTATTTACATTAGACTTGAAAAGGGGCATGTTATAGTCAGCTGGGAAGTAACCCAATGGTATTGTGTTCCACAGATAATCAGTTCTAGGAAAGAAACTTTAGGTATCTTCAGACAAACCTTGCCCAACTTTATATCCAACCACTGAACATTGCTGCTTAACAAACAAAGAAAAACCAGCAGTAGAGATTATATGGGAGGGTGGGTTAGGGTTGGTAGAATTTTAGTTGGTCTCTAGATTATTCTGCGTTTGTGTTCCCTTTGACATAAGGTATAGTTGAATAATCGTTTCCTATTTGAAAATACAAAAAAAACTGTTGTATAAAAAATAATTGTTGTGTTATGAGAAAGGTTACATCAAAAAAGTAAATCGGCAACAGAAAACATTCAAACAAAAAGTCATTTAGCTACAACCAATGCCAAGTTTCCCTCTCTCTCTCTCTCTCTCTCTCTCTCTCTCTCTCTCTCTCTAACCATAAAACTAAACAAAATTTCCATGAGCAAACGTCAAAGGAAAAAGTTGTTTTGGTTTCGATTCTCGGTGGTGGCGCATGACTCATTTTTTTTAACCTGCCTGTCTATGAAACATGTCACCACGAGGCACTTTTTCAACTGACTACGACATGGTCGTTTTCAAGTTCAAAATCTCAGCATGGTGAAGCAAGATGCCAATCTAATCCCGTGTTCTTGCCTCTACGGGGTGCGCCGCTGGAATTACAAATGGTTGAACCTGATATCGACCCCAGCTTTAAATCCACGTGCCTGGGTGACATCTATACGAAATGCAGAGAATTCAGTTAGAGGAAACCGGTTCAGCCAACCCATGGTGAACGCTGACACAACATCTTGTTGAGCCGTCATCTTAAATAATCAAATTCTATATAATCACCATCTTCATTATCACTCATCACAGTGTTTTATCGTCCACCTGACAATCAGTTGAACCTTATCCTCGAGTGGGCATTGGGACCTAATAAGTAGTGAAGGTTCTCTTCATCTATTGGTTAGCTTATCATGCATAAGTATTAAAAAACAGTTTTTTCTATGACATCATCATCATCATCATCATCACCAATGCAGAACACTATGCTGTAGGTCTGCTTCCTAGCTGGTCGTTTTCAATTTCAATATGAATAAATTCTGGTTGAGCTGTCTTCTTAAATAATCAAATTCTACCCAATCACCATCCTTATTGCCAATCATAATGGTGTATCACGATCCACCAACAATCCTCAAGTGGTTTTTGAGCCTTGATAAATGGTGGCCCATAGGTAAAAAACAAAAAAAGCAATTTTCAAAATTATCTGTGGACTAAAACAAGCTTGCACTCACTATCCGGGTTTATCATCTATGTTCCCTTGGACAAGAGGTTTGATGCTGTCTGGCTGTCCCTATGCTAAGTCTCCAATGATCACGATTGTACGAACTGACTCTGTCCATTTGCCACTGTTTATGGAATTGGTTTATGGTTTCTTTCCATGTCTTCTTAGTGCCCGGTTTTCTTTTTGCTGCCCAATCTTAGGTCTCTGCAATTGCTGACATATCTTTTGCTTCTATCAACATATCCGAACCAGTGAAGACGGGTTGGCCTTTCAAAAAGATCAAATTTTAGGATGGCCAATTTCTCCAGTAGATGTCTGACCTAATGTTTTGGATCTGGTCTGGTTTTTATGTTTACTTGAATAATATAAATATAGGTATTTTATATTAGAGCCTATTGTGATAAAATGATGGTCAATATTACAGGTACAACATTAATATAAGACAAATTGACAAGATAATAAATAAAATTTACAATATTTATTAATTTATCAAATATCCATTGTTTTCTTATCCAACTTTGAAACTTGAAATTTTCTTTGAAATTTTTTTTTCTTATATCAGATGGTAGAAATTTTTTTTACTTACATTACCTTGTAAGTAACTTGTATTACGATACTGCCCCCTGAGAGTGTTATTTCACATCGTAATACTGGAAGAGTTCATGATGCAGGTAAGTTTTGGTATCACAACAATTACATAAATCCGAAAAAAATCGGGAGAGTAGTTCCAATTGTGTTCTATGATATTCATACCATCTTTGGCATAAATATCATAAAGATTTTTCTTCTTAATCTATGGAGTCTCAAAATGAAACCCTTCTCATCAGAGGACATAACTAGTAAAATAAAAATGTTACTACTTTGCATAAATTTGAAAATGAAAGTAGAAAACTGCCCAGTTGAGGGTGAAGGAATTTAATGTTTTGAGCCAATTTTTCAATATTTGGCGTCCGAAGGGTCAAGCTTTAAAACAATTCCAATCTCATGAAAATCCGTCGCCTCTATCGAAAGTTTTCGGCAGACATATATACATACATACATGCATACATTTAAGCAGACAGGTGAGATTTATATCATGGATTATATTGGATTCAATAGATAGTAATGCTTTAAAAAGTTTTTTTTTTAAAATGAATCATGCGCCACCACCGAGAATCGAAACCAAAACAATTTACTTTTTCCTTTGACGTTAATGACTGAGTTATGAATATATGTTTGCTGCAAGGCTAAAAATTAAAACATGAACCAATAGCTATGACGTTACGCATGCATATTCATAATGCCGTCGTTTGACCATCAGTTGGCAAATTCCATTTTTCTTAATTTTCACACTTTGCACGGATTTTCCCTGGCTAAAACCCAATCATAAAGTTTTGCATGGGTTCGAATACCCTACATATTAAATTTCATGTCTGTAGACCAAAAACTGACAGAGGAGTTTGGTAGGCAATTTTTGTAAACAAATATATATACGCATACATAAATATATATAGAAATAAGTTTGTGTTTACTATAACCTTTTTACACAAATATTACGCAAGTATAAATCGTGTAGAATATCTGCATGAATATAATTACATGTAATTGTTAACTAAAGATGATCATCCCATAAGAAAACCGAAAAAACTAATAGGGAATTAACTAAGATGATTGTTTAAAAGAATATGCAAATTAGCTAGATCTTTTGCAAATGAATGCAATTCCACAACCCATATATAACAAAGTTGTATTTTCTTTTTAAATAGATAGAAAAAAGAGTTTTTAATATGAATATCAATACACAAATATATATATATATATATATATATATATATATATATATATATATATATACATGTATTTCAAATGTCGCTAGATTCAGCCACTCTGATGAGTCATAGACGATGAAATACGTGTTAGTGAATAATTATATATTAAAAATAATATATATATGCATGTATATATAGCCCAGTTGTAAAGTACGTTTAAATATGATATCTTTATTAATGCAAATTTCATACTTATTATTATAACGCCCAATTCTCTGTTTATTATTATATTGTACCCAGTAGTGATTTCAAAAGTTTAAAAGAAAAAAAGAATATGACTTGGGTGCCATCAGCTAGAATCGAAACCAAAACATTCAGCTCGCCAGTGTTATTCGATACTATCTGAGCTAAAAGGACGTGCATATCAAAGCTTATCAAATTAATGACTTAAATGTATAAATGTATAATTTGCACCTGTGTAGAGGAGGTGTTTAAGTCGACTTACGCCTGCCAAGTTTCAATTTTTCAATTCTGATCCCTTAGCAACTGTTTTTACCAGCTAAAAAAACAGGGCGAATTTATCACAGGCCCGAATCCTCTATATATCAAGTCTGTAAACCAAAAATTGACAAAGTAGTTTGTTTTTTGCTTTTTTTTTTTTTTTTACACAGGAATCACCACTTATCAAGGCCCGGAGGTCACTCAAGGATAAGGGTTAATTTGTATATATTAGTCAAATTGATTATAGCGTAGTAAACATAAGTAGTGGGAATTTTGTAAATTGGATTACTTAGGGGGACTGTTCATCAATAACTTGGTAGCACACACACACACACACACACACACAAAGAGAGAAACACACACACACACACACACAAGATCACATATACATAACTACTGACCAAAGTATAATCTAAATATTTGCTAACATATCTTTTCAATTAAATGAAAGCTATTATATAAAAATAAAAATCAAGTTATCCCAAAGTCTTATCAAGGGGAGTTAACTCTTTCTTACTTAAAAACTGCTGAGGCAGTTTATCTCGTTGCATAATTGTTGTATACTGAATCTGGTGTCGCTAGTGTAGTTTTTAAAATGATGATCATTTTGTTTTCCTTTTTTTTTAAGAAAAAACAAAACTTTTTGCTTTTTTTGTGGCTGAGGCTTTTTTAATGTATTATCATCATTATCATTTTGTCAAATTCCTATTTGATCCCACGAAATTATTTTTACTTTAAAGCATAATTTAGTAGCAACCCCCCATAAAAAAAACAATTAATTTAAAACACTAAGTGTAAAAAGAAAAGCAATTTTATAGAATCACTCCCGTTTCCAATTGGGTGGTTTTTAGCGTTTTTTCATGGGATTTTCGAGTGCCCTGAAAACAATTTTGGTATTGAAAACCACTGCAAATAAGTAGTCTAGTTAACTTTACGATTACTGTTTCCAATTTACTTCCGGTTGCTCTTTTGTTTTTTAATTGACTTTTTATGGTATCTTTTGTTTATAAAATTGTTAGGTGAAAGTTTGTTTTTTTAATAATAGCGTTATTATTTAGAGGGAAAAAATAAAAATATTGTTAACATAAGAGATGTAACCGGAAGTGAAGTGGAAACAGTAATTGTAAAGATAACCAGTAATCCTGTTCAGTCTTAGGAAGTGCGCCTTTCCAGACTTTTCCATTTTTGAGAAGGAATTAGTTTATTTCTAAATACCTGAGACTTGGCGATGCCGACAGGGCTGCTCAGGCATTTTTGTGGACCAGAGTTCGTTAATCCTCGTGCACTGTTTTTTCAACTATACACTTGACCTTGTGTCTAACCGTCTGGATAGGTAAATAAAATTAGTAGTTTGGTGGTTGTTCCGTTGTATTTACTGTCAGAATGAAACTTCCTCTGGAAACCACTGGAGACAGGAGTGATTCCATAAAAAATAACATTAGCGTACATTTCATCGTGCACATGGTCAAGTGGTTAACAAGTGGTGACGACCTGGTTGTCCCAAGTTCGAATCCAGCTTGTTCCACAAAAATCACTTTCACTTAAGATGTTGGTAATCTTCACGTAGAACACCCAATCATCCTTCATGTCTTTCTAGATAGAATTCTAACTAGAATATCGGGGAAACCAATGCCAACAATAGAATCTTCAAATTAACACGACGATGATGATGATGATGATGATGATGATGATCGTACACATGAAACGCTAATATGAAGAGTCGACAAGGAAAATATAGTCTCCATTTAGAAACAAATCAAGAACAAGGCTAAAGACAGATAAAGTAAATTTATAAATATTTAATTAAAGACAGGTAACCATTTTTTTGTAAAAAAAAAAAGGGATAGGTACAAAATATGCAGAAAAACATGATTTTATTATATTTTTTGCTGAAAACATTTAACCAAGTAATAATAAAATATTGCTTTTCGTGTCTGTATGATAACAAATTCTACCTAGATTTCCAATACTCTCTGCCTCTTTATGCAATCACTGCAACATACTTTTCGTTCTCGCAACAGCTGTTTACCTTTGAGTTTTACATATCTCGTTGATACAATGGTCATCAATTTTCTCTGGACATTGAGTGGCAAGAAGCCTCTTCAAAATTCCAGTACTAAATCTGCACTCTTCAAGTCAAAGTCTGGATGGTGCTATTCCTCCTTGGTCTTTGCATTCTCTAAGACAGGAGTCTCCAAACTATGGTCCGCAAGTCAAATCCGGCTCACCAACCAACTCTTTAACCTTACCAAACCGAATTACTGATATACCGGTAATTTCCGAAAATCCTATATACCAAGTTACCACTAAACCAGTATTTTTCTGACCACGTTTTAGTGTTGTCAAGAAGCTAAAAATAGCTACCCAATCGTTGCTTAGTCTCGATTTAGTGCAAACTTAACGATCTGCAAATGGCCTCCATTTGTTTTGGCAGAGTTGTGGGTTGTTTTGTAGACTAAAGTAGCCATGAAGCAAGCTAGTGACGAACCAAGCACTTCGACAGGTAAAAGAGCAAGACGAAGAAGTTTCGCGATGCAACAAGTGTTGGATAAAGTGACAAATTCTGATTCAGACGAAGACTAATTTGATCAGGAGTATGTTTCTGAATCCAGTAACGCTAGTGATGATGAATATATCGATGAAGGAGAAAGTGATGATAATTCAGATGATGCAGGTGGGCCTATGCATCAAGGAGGGCTGCACCTGTTAGGTGGACTGGCACATAAAGGCTGAGTACTTGTGGTAGATGAAAGGCAAAAAATTACTAACACGTTTAAATGTTTTTCACAATTCTGCCCAGGAGGTCAGGCACAGGGCAAATTAGGTTCAGTAGTGATAGGGTTAATCCAGCCTGCAGTGCTCCTCCAGAAAATGTAAAAAAATATCCAGGAATAATTTTTTTTTAATGGAAACGTGCGAAAATTTCACTCTAAAAAGTCAGCAATATGCCCCCCCCCCCATTAAAAAATATGGAGACCCCTGCTCTAAGACACTCACTGACCATTTTCTGTGACATCAACTGATGTATTTTTGTTTTGTTTTTTTGTGGGCTGGCAGAGGAGATGGATAATTATAAGATTTTTCTCATACAGGGCTGCTCATCATAAGTCACTTTACAGTTTAAAACTTTTTCTTAATTGACTATATTTAATTCATTCTTTCTTTTTCTTTTATTTTTTGACACAATTTAGAGCGTGCAATTTTGTTCTGACTTAATTACGAAAGATAATGTCTCTTAAGTAATCTCCATTCTCAGCTTCACAAAGTCGAGCTCTTTCTAAGCTCCATGGTAGTTTTTAACATCGGAGGTTGTAGGGAAAAAATTTCCTGTCGCATGTTTTCCTTAAGCTCTTGGATGGTTCGAGGCTTATTTGCATATACTTTGTCTTTAGATGTCCCCAAACCCAAAAGTCTGGTGCTGTCAAATCAGGTGAACATGGAGACTATTCAAAATCGGAAGTTCGAAAGATTTTTCAATCCTGAAACATCACAGTTAACAACTGCATTGTGGCTCTAGCTGTATGTGCAGTTGCTCCATCTTGTTGCCACCAATACCCTGGCATGTTGGCTAATTGACGTTGAACATAATTCACTAGCATATCTCTATATCTCTCAGCAGTTACAGTCACAGCATTTTCATTCGTATCTTCAAAAAAGAAGGGCCCAATAACCCTTTCCAAGGTTAATCCACACCATACTGCAACTTTAACTGAGTGCATTCGACTTGTATGAACTTGGCGCAGATTTTCAGTGCCCCACAATCTGGTATTCTGCTTATTGACATACTTATTCAGATGGAAATGAGTCTTATCTCCCATTATCAACTCGTGAATAAATTCATTGTTATTTCTTGCAGTTTCCTGAAACAATTATTTAAATTTAACATAAACATAATTTAGTCATTTCTAAAAGTCTGATGGTTGTAAAGATTGCACTAATTGAACCTTGTAAGGATACATGTGCAAGTCTGTTTGAATGTACTGTAGAGAACTCCTAAAATGGCAAATTCTTGAGAACGCCTTCGAGTGGATGCGGTTGGGTTCTCTTCAATGCTACACCTCACATCTTCAGTATTTTCAGGTGTACGTACCGAGTGACCTTGTCCACGTCTAGACCTATCATTTACAAAACCCTGTTCTTGAAAACGTGTCATTAAGTTCATTATTGCAAGCCTACTAGGAGGATGTCGAACATTGAAATGGCGCATATAAGATCTTTGCGTTGCAACAATTGACCGTCCATTTTCAAAGTAAAATTCAATTATCTTCACTCGTTGTTCTGTTATAAACTTATCCATATTAAAAATTTTCAAAGATTCTATTTTATAATCTTGAAAAGAGAAATTAAAATATATTAATAGAAAAAACAGTTATTTAATATTTAAAACGTAAAGTGACTTATGGACCACCTTGTATATATATATATATATATATATATATATATATATATATATATATATATATATATATACATGATTATTTTTTGTATTCACTAGGAGTTCTCACACAAGTCACATAAGAGATTACTCATTGACAATAACTGATGGTGTTCCCTGAAGCCTGAGTAACAACAAGCCTCCACAGATTTCCAGTACTCCTCAATTATTTTGATAACCTTTGCAAGTAAATTTGCATTATCACAACAGCCGCTTACCATTGACCTCTTACTGGCAATAAATATTGGTCTTCATTAAAATTTGGGTTGCAATAAGCCTCCCCAAGGTTTCAATCCTCTTTGCATTATGTCTGATTACTGGTTTCTTTTTTCAATATTTCCATCCTCCTAAACCCTTCATGACTATTTGGTCAAATTCATCACTCTGGTCAAATATGTTCATGAGTTTGGTAGGATACTATGATGACGACCGGACATATGTTACACTACCTTACTCCAAAGAAGAGATAATACCTGGAAGGATGGTCTTTAAACAATAAAACAGATACTATACTACCTGCCCCAGGCCCCACCCTAGCCCCCAAAATAGAGAAGTAAATGCCTGGAAGGATAGTATCATGATCACAAAACATATATTACAATACCATCCCCATTACCCCTAAAAAAAAAAAGAAGGAAGCAATGCCTGGGATAATGGTATTATGATGAACATATACTACTTTATAACTCCAGCTCCTAAAGGAGGAGGTACTGGAAGGATGATCTCATGGCAACAAAAGCGAAGCTACACAACAAAGGTCAAGGTAATGCCTAGAAAAGATTCCTTCCTCCCCTTCAAAAGGAAGAGGAGACAATGCTTTGCTTATAAAGATGGCATTATGCTGAACAAAAATATACAGGGTGGAAAGATAAAATTGTCGCCCTAAAGAAAACAACACTACAGCTTTATTTTAAAACTTTTATTGAAGAAATCAATTCTAGTAACTTGATTATGACCAAACGACATCTATTCAATATAGTCGCCTTCAGCCTCAATCACCGCCTTGATATGAGTGCGGGACTGGTGCATGCCTTTTCCACAAGCACCGGCGGGAGCTCGACAAATACTCAGCGGATGGTAGCGATCAGGCTGGCTTTGGTGTTGAGCAAGGTCATGTTGGTGATATTTGTCATGTATGACCAAATGAATTTGTCCAGCAGGTTCAGGTCAGGAAGAAGGGAGGCCAATGAAAAAAGGTTACAAAGTCGTAACACATCTTCCGAAGCCAAGCCTGGGTCTCTTTGGACTTGTTGACCGATGCCATATCCTGTTCCCACACCAAGGGTTTGCCAGCGGCCACCTGATTGCACCAGGGGATCACCACACTTTTTAACACATCAAGATACATTTTAGTGTTGACATTCAAGCCAATTTCGAAGATGTGTGATGGCATGATATGCCCCTCACTTGAAACCACACCAAAGACTATAACTGTGGCCAGAGACTTTATTGAGGTGTTCCCTCAAGCATTGAACCATCCGGATTTGCATTTTGAGGGTGCTGGCAATGGTCCTGTTCTCATAACTTGGATCAGTAGAGAGCATGAGTTGTACAGAGGGGCATCTCCGATCTCACTTGTTGAACATTGTGGCACTTTCAGACATGATAGAAGACTCCTATTGCTCTTGGGATTTGTACATAACTGGCCAACTAGTAGATGGTCTGCAACAAGAAAAGAAAACCGGTTTTCATCAAACGGAAATGGAGTCATGTCGTCTTTTCTAGGGCGACAATTTTACCATTCCATCCTGTATAACACTAACTATTCTCCTCTTAAAAAGGAAGAAGTATCTGCTTTCAATAATGATAAAGTTTAATGAGAATCTTCATGACATTGCAAGAATTCTTATCAGCAATGATTATCTGGAAAAAGTAGTTAATTAATGTATTCACCAAAAACGTATCTATCTTCATAGATTTGTTCCATGTCGACAACTGCTTTTTAGTGAGACCATGTGTTCCGTCATCTCTCGACAACTGCCGACCCCCAACACTGTTTCAATGGTCTTCTTCTCGTTGTCTTTTCTTGTTCTGGACGTGTTGTCCTCTTTCACACATTGGCTACCTGGTATAAAAAAAATTTTAAATGTAGAGAAACAAAAGAAAATACAAATAACACAAACTCTGACACATCCTGAGTATGTGTGTGACACCATTGATCCTCTAAATGCTCGTTTGCATGTTAGTCATCCAGTTTTCCTGATTTCAATTAATCGTGCCAACAATATATATATATATATATATATATATATATATATATATATATATATATATATATTAGAAAAAGTCAAGATATTATAGAATTAAATTTACAATATTTTATTCAAAACAAGGAATTCTAAATGAAGGGGAAAGGTTCCTTATTTCATGGAGTTTCAAAGATAAGATCTTCTCCTCAAAGGAAAAATGTTGCAAAAAGTATGTATGAATAAATATCTTCTTTTTTTTTACATAGTAGTCACTACTTATCAAGGCCCAGAGGCCACTCGAGGATAAGGGTCTAAGAATGTACAGTATCCAATGGGACAATATCGTAATAATTGTTAATAATGTTAATTTGGTAAATTGGATTATTTAAGGGGAACCGCTCATCAAGAACTTGTTTACATTGGACTTGAAGACAACCATATTGTAGTCAGCTGGAAAGCAGGCAAACGGGAGAGAGTTCCACAGGTATACATTTATAAGAAAGAAACTTTGTTCATGGAATCTACGTTTAGATTTAGGCACAGATAAAAAGTGGGGGAAATTATTGATAGTGTTTTCAGCTAGACAAGTGTTTTTCATGAAAGTTTGGCGGGGGGTGGGGGCAACAGATTGGAGCTCAGACGAGCACTTGCTGTGAAAGTAATAATAAAGCAGAGAGGCTTGCAACGTCTTTTTTGCGAGAAAGAGGTTGCAGGGAAGAGAAAAGGGCATCCCCTACTAGGCTACGATCTATTTTGAACTCTGTCAAAGCAGGATAAGTTCTTTCTAGCAGCTCCTGCCCAGATGTGGCAACAGTACTCCATCCTTGGCTGTACCTGGCTCTTATATAGGTAGAGAATTGCATCAGCAGTGAGATATCTTTTTCTTTTTTTTTTTTTTGCTGGTTAGCTCATTTTTGAAAACAGTCAAGAAAAAAGGTATTTTGAAAGAAAATAAAAGTTTATAGAAGAAATGAAAAAGTATATATATATATATATATATATATATATATATATATATATATATTTATATATATATACTAGCAAAAGTACCCGTCATTGACTGGGTTCAAAAACAGCATACAGAAAATGGACTCTGATTTATGAAAGTATGATAGGTTATGAAAAGGAAGGGTTGTAATGAAATAGCTTTGAATTTGGGGGTATCAAAACCAAAGCAAAATATGATAAAAGTAAAAATAAAATAGATAAACCCCATAATTTATTATACCATACCTGTTCACACTGAAACACTTATCACAATATTCTGTGGATCTATATTAAAAAACCTTGTTAAACTTTGTGACATATTTCCATTCTATGGAGGTCGGGCACGAACGAGCACCCCATAATTTTATTATACCATATTTCTTCAAACTGAAACATAATTTTCAAAGTATACTTACGCAGATAGATATGAAAAGTCTTTATTAAAGTTTGTGTCTATTTCCATTCTATGGAGGCCAGGCGTGAACGCAGACCCCACAATTTTATTATACCATCCCTATTTAAGTTAAAACATACTTATCAAAGTATTATTATGTACATCTATATCAAAAACACTTGTAAACGTTTTTTCTTTAATTTTTAAATTTTTTATTTCCATACTTTGTGGACCAGGCACGAACGCAGACTTCACAATTTTAATGAACCACTGTTCTGCCAGATCAAACATACCCATTCCTGTGTCTCGATACATCTATCATTATATGTAATCAGTTTTTTAAAATAGTCAACCATATAGGAGCTTATTCGTGACCAGACACACACACACACACACACACACACACACACACACAGACATTCAGCTTTATATTATAGATATATATACATAAAAAAAAAGCATTGAATTTCAACAAGATTGTTGATAATGCTCAATTTAAAGAGCAAGATACTATTTTATTCAATTTAGATAAACGAAATTACCATAAGTCACTACAATAAATTTACTGTTTCAGTCTTAAAAGACATCGTTAGGCAACAATATACCTCTGTTCTAACTCAACTTATGGTAATTTTGTTTACTTAAATCGAATAAAATAATACATATATGGTCAGCCTACATTTAATTTGTAAAAGTAAGCATAGGTGTTGTGGCTAAGTGTTTCAAATACTGAGAATATAAAGTCAACTCAGTGGTACACACACAAACTTGAAAAAATGACACCTATATATATATATATATATATATATATATATATATATATACAGCACACATACACATGCACAAAATCTTGATTTTAATCAGAGTACTGTATCTAAATGCTTAGTGGGTGGTAAATATTCTGATGAAGTTTATATAGATTCCAGCTGTTTTATGATGTGCTAAGCCTTTTATCCGTGTAACGTCTTTGTCTGCTGGATGCAATAATAACAGTCTGTGCTAATGGCCACAGCTACACAGGAAGATATTCAAAATATTGGCATGGTATCTGATCACGTTCGAGATAGACCACATATCGATTTGTGTCCATTTGTGTGAGACAGAGAGAGGGGGGGTCACATATTGTGATCCAGCTTTAATTACCTGTACATTTAATATTGAATCAGTCGAAACATAGTAATCGATATTTAATTTTTATTTACCCCCAAACAAGCTATATTGCTACTAAGATATATGAATCTACTGCAATTAGGGGTTAGATTTATAGGAGGTATCCAACGTGGGGAATGTACAGCAAGGATTTTGTTCATATTACATTTAGATTTCTGCATATTGGTACAGTTGGAAAACCAGGAAACAGAGGGAATTTAAGAGGCGAGGAGTCTGAAGAAAGAAGCAATTTGAATGGAAGGTTTTTCAGTACGTTTACAGTGAGGGGTGGGATTTTTATAGTTATTCGAGAGTATTTACATCACATGGGAAGTGTGTGGGGGGGGGGGTGAATAAGTGCAGTAAGTTCGTCAGAGCACATTCCTTGGAAGTGCTTGTAAAACAGGCACAGGGATGCAACACTGGTGATGGGACAGGATCTAGAGCTGAGTAGACAGTGCACGACCTATTAAAAGACTCTTTTTTGCACCCCATTCAAGAGAGAGAGAGAGAGAGAGAGAGAGAGCGAGAGAGAGATGTGAAGAAAATACTCCATGCATACTCCATATGATGATCATTCAATAACTAAGGTGAATTTTACCACTAAACAACTTATATTTTTTTTAATGGAAATCGCTCTAAACAAGGCATAAAACCATTTGATGTAAAAAACTAAAAAAATACCAATTATTATATAAATGGATTCAAACTCAAAAAAGCAGCAATTCTTTCCCCTTTATCAGAAACACCGCTCAGGGAATGTGAGAACTAAAGCTGAAAATAAGGAAAGCAACAGTTACAAGCTGCCAAGAATAAACGTGAGATCCACTTTTTTTCTCTTCATATGAAATAAATTTAAACGCTAAACATTTTTTGTTTTGAAAATTGAGTTACCTGCATTGTACATTGACTAACTACAAGGAGGGTGAAACAATAAAATTGTCGACCTAGAAAAGACGACATGATTACATTTCCATTTGATAAAAACCGGTTTTCTTTTTTTATTGCAGACCATCTACTAGTTGGCGAGTTGTGTACAAATCCCAGGAGTGCTATGACTTTCTACCTCTTTCTCACTGGCCTCTCTCCTCTCTGACCTGAACCCACTGGACTACTTCGTTTGGTCATATGTCGAGACCTCCCACAACACCAAAGCCAGCCTGATCACCACCAGCCACTAAGCACCCACTGATGCTTGTGAAAAAGGCATGCTCCAAGTTCCAGACCCGTATCAAGGCAGTGATTGAGGCTGAAGGCGGTTACATTGAATAGATGTCAGCTCTACTAGATAATGAAGAAGTTACCTGAATTGATTCTCCAATAAAAGTTTTAAAATAAAGCTGTTGTGTTGTTTTCTTTAGGGCAACAATTTTATCGTTACACCGTGTATATAGAGCAGTCACATGCCAACACAATCAGAAATGTAACTATAAATCAATAGAATCTGCCTAAGTAGATGGATAATAAATATTCTGTTATTTGTCTTAACTTTATTTGGTTCCATAGGACATGGCTGGAAGAATGGGAAAGATAGATTAGGAGTAGGGAGAACAACATCCAGATCTCTGTGCATGGAATAAACTGGAATCTTGAGGTGGTTTATTATAATTCAAAGTTAAAAGAAAACCAACAGCTGTTATCGTCAAGAAATTGGTGGTAAATGGCTAGGGTTTCAGCAGCCAGTGTGCTTTTGACCACTCTTCTAATGCGATTGGACTGCCAGGTTATTGGTGTATATTTGTGGTTATTGCTAAATAAAAGATTATGTAACCACGTTGAGATCCTCCGTCTGTCAGGTTGGTGAATGAGGCATCACTGTAGGCAACAATCTTGAGATGATTGAGATCTCCTAAGTCAGGAATATCTACCTGGGATTTTTCTTTCTGGGCTTTCTTTACTACTCTATTGGCATGTTTTATACATTCCACATTACTTTGTTTTAGGATGGAACTTAATGCACTGACACCATAGCAGAGATCAGGTCTGATCTGGGTAGCCAGCCAGTTAAGTTGGCCAATAACTTGCCTGATTTCAGAAATTTCCACTGTGGATATTTTGTCGTTAATATTCCTGCCAGTTTCCACTGGGATATATTTCAATTTCTTTACTCATTCTGTCCGAGTTTAATATTTTCCCCATTCTGTTTGATGTTTAATCCTATGTACTGAAACTCTGCAATTTCTTCAGATTTAACTGCAAATACTTGATAGATTTTGCCAATAACTTTTCTATGAAAAATCTCTGACCCTGCAAAGCAAAAATCATCCACATGAGTAGCATATATATAAAATTATACCTTGCAATTTGTTTTCGAAATGCCATGTAAATATAGCCTGATCATATTTTGAAGCTATAGCTCCTGACTTCATCAATTCCTCCCTGAGTGTGAGATACTAGGACCTAGAGGCATCGGTCAAGCCATATACACATTTGGAGAGTTTCCAAATATAGCCTTGGGGTACATTAGCTTCTTTGGGAGGATTCAGATAAACCTGTCAGTCCAACTTCTTGCTTTGCAGAAATGCTGTTTTGATATCCATGGATTTACATACCCAATGGTTGGATGCCATTATAGCTAATGCTATGCGTAAACCTTCTTTGGAGTATGTAGGAGAATCATTTCTTAGATTCTCAGCATCTTTATCCTGAAAACCTCGGGCAACGAGTCTGGCTTTGAATGTTTGTTGGTTATTGGAATTTTTGCTTGTGTAAATCCATCTGGTGGAGATATTTGGTTGGCCTTGATCCGATACTTGAACATCGACTTTATTTTTAACCCAGCTCTGAAGTTCCTTTTGTTTAGCTTCCTCTAGTTCCAGGCTATCATTGGCAGAGGTGATCATTACTTCTTCCTCAGTGCAGGAATCCTGGTGCTCTTCATTTTCTTCAGTCTCATCGGTTTGCCAATCAGAAACTCCATGTTCAAAGTCCAACCAAAAAGGTTCACCCTGTTCCATAACTACGTTCATCAAATGTTTATTTTTACCAGTGGCTTTGCCTGCTCTACTTATGATATTTAACTTCTTCCAGTCTGATTTTGTGTCATTGGCAAGCTTGCATTTGATGATTTGTCCAGGTTTAGGAAGTCTGACTTTTCTGGTGGTGGTGTCGCATTTATTGGTTATGTCTTGAGTAGGGCATTGTCGCATTTATTGGTTATGTCTTGAGTAGGGCATTGTTCAGTGTTGTCTGCTATTTTTAAATCTTCTTCTAAAATATTCTCTTCGAAGTTTGACACTCTTGGGGATCCTTCAGACTCTTGTAGGGTGCTCAATTCCTCATTGTTAATGCAAATTTCACAAGAATTGGGAATTTCCTGGAGTATCTTAATGAATTGCTTGTCTTTCATTCTGGTGCTCCTGACTAAGTCACATAGCTTTTTACTGCTAGGGTGACTAAATTGTCCATGAAGTTTGGTGGCAATTTTTATTTTTTTTGCCTATTTTTGTTGGAAATTTCTTTGGTAAACAAAATATGTTTGAACTTACCTCGGAGGTTTTGTTATGGAAATGTGGTAGTGCCCTGAAGAAGTACATTGCGGTGGGATTAAAATTAACAAGCCACGTCTTTCCCCATTGTACCATGTGCTGAAGATCAGAGAGTTAGAGAAAACTTGGTCATTTACGGCCTCTGATGTGTTGCCATAGATAGAGTGTCATCAACATAAATATCAATGAATGATGTAAGGATGTGATTTGGAAGATCATTGATGTACATCAGGAAGAGAGTTAGTTCCAGGATGGATCCCTGAGGGACTCCAGCATTAATACTGTTAGCTTCCTGTTTCTGCCCATCAACCACTACTCTTATGAAATTATACAACAGAAATGATTTAATAATTAAGAAAACATTTCCAGCTATACCACAGCTGGATATCTTATGAAGTAGACATTAGTGCCATACCCTATCAAAGGCCTTTGTTATGTTAAGAGCAATTGCCCTAGAAAGGAAGCCTTTGTGAAGAAATTCACTAATTCTATGAGATGTAACCGTTAGCACATCTGCTGTTGATCTAGCAGAACGGAAACCATATTGCATGTCACTAAGAAGATTATTTTTGCTGAGGTGGTTGACTACTTTTATATTTAACACAGATTCCAGCAACTTACTCATGACACATACCCATACACTGCACAGGCTGTGATTGTCCACCCATTGTCTTTGTCCAAATTTGAAGCTTAATTTCAACACTGGCCAGAGTGTGGCCTCAGTCATTACTGTAAGAAATGGATTTTTCTTCCAAACGAAATTACTAGTTTTGATTAAAAAAATGTTGGTTTTTTATTTCAATATACCGTAATATTGATATACTTTGTATCACCAGGGAATTTGTTTGTGTAAGTTCAGAAAAATAAGCCTTTCTTGTTATTCATTTTTATGTATATACAAGGAAGTCACTACTTATCAACGCCCGAAGGCCACTAGAGGATACGGGTTTATCAGTGTATGGTGGTAACCTGGACAACAACGTAGTAATCATAAGTAGTGCAAATTGGAAATAATTCGATTATTTAAGGGGACGGCTCAACAAGAACTTGTTTATATTGGACTTGAAGACAACCATATTGTAAGTCAGCTGGAAAGCAGGCCATTGGAACAGAGTTCTACAGGTGGGCAATTCTAGAAAAAAAGCTTTGTTTATGAAATTTGCATTTAGATTTAGGCATAGATAGAGAGATGGGGAAATTGTTGATAGTGGTTGTAGCTAGATGAGTGTTTTTGTGGTGGCAGTTTGGCAAGGGAGGACCACAGATTGAAGCTTAGGCAAGCACTTACCATGAAAATAATGATTGAGCAGTGACAGGCTAGCAACGTCGCTTTTGTGGGAAAGAGGTTGCAGTGAGGAGAAAAGGGCATCACTTACTAGATTGCAAAATCGATTTTGGACTTTGTCTAGACAGAATACGATGCTCCAAACAGTTCCTGTCCAGATGTGGCAACAGTACTTCATTTTAGAATGCATTTACATCTGTAAACAACAAACTCGAATTTCAACTTGAAACGGTTTCTCATTTAATATTTATTAATAATAATATAAATTAATTATATATAATGAAAACAACACCATAAAACTACTATTAATACCCAAACAGATTTTTTTCTTGCGTTCTTCCATGGCCGTCATCTTTATAAATTGCCTTAATCTCTTCTTAATTGTTGAAAAAAAAAGTTTATTTGCTTCCTCACAACAGCAAAATTTGACAAGGTCGTTTTTAATGTGGAGGAATATCCAGCTTCCAAGAAAGGAGCACTCTCGATTGATTAAAAATTGTCTTAGTCTAGAAAGATTTTCTCATCGGTAAAAGGCAGATTGAACTTAGTGTAGCATTTGATTCTATCCCAAAGGCTAGGTTTCTCACGAACATCTGCACACAGACACACAAAGCCATACGTAACGTCTTATAATTTTAATAATATAGACAATGTCTGAAAAATTATTCCCAGACTTTTATAACAAGTAAACATCTTAAAAGTAAACAGAAAACACCGGAAAGACAATTTTCTCACTATTCTCTCCCGCCCCTTCCCCTGCAACATTTTATTTGCTCGTTTCATTCTATTTATAAAAAATTATGAATCTTCGAAATCTAAACACATTTGTACGTCATGCTATACATCCTTAATATTATGCTTCTCATACTGAGAAATATCGACATTCAATAGAAGATAATATCTATTTTGCAATTGTTAGTCACCAATCTTGTTTTAACGACTTTAGTTTTAGGTATTTTTATAGAATCATCAGGTCTGTTTTACAATACACACTGGTATGAAAAGGTTGTCAAAAAACACATATATACCAAATAAATGTCAAAGGCAAGATAAGTTACTCTTCTACCTATCTAGGAAAATTTTTTTAGTTGTGTAGGATCGCCGTTAATTTATATAAAATAATGAACATTTGGTTCGCATGTGAAGAATATTAATTTGAAGTGTTAAGACATGAGTTTTCTCTCGGTGAAAAGGTTCAATAATGAAGGGTTATTTGGAGTAAAGTTTTTGGATGTATGAGTACGAAGGTTGAAATTACTGATTTTTGTATGATAAGTGTCCTGCATGCATACTTTAAGTCCATGTGATTATTTTTGAGAAGAACAGTCCATAAATTATGTAAGTGAATACATGGGTGTGTGTGTGTGCGTGTGCGTGTGTGTGTGTGTGTGTGTGTGTGTGTGTGTGTGTTCATATCATAAGAACAGTAGTTCGAAATAATATTGTTTGAAAGAAAATTTAAGTGTCCTCACTTAATGTGGTAAGTTTCCATGAGGATATTGAAGTTCATGTTTGCTGTGTGCAAAATCATGATGAGTGTTTGTACGTCTTCCGGGACGGAGTTTATTCAAACACATATTGATACTTGAGAAATTGAAGAGAAAACTTTGACTTTTCTGTGGTTTTCTTGCTGATGCTGTTCTATGTCTAAACAGATGGAGTCTTCTCAAGCATGTTCTGTTGTTGAGAATTTGGAGGGAAAACTAATTTGATTTTGGTGGGCAAATCCTTATATACAGGTGTTCTTGAACATGCCAGCCTGTTTACTGTATTCCTACGCAAAGAAGTGTAACATAGTTCCTTTTGTTTTATTCATACGGTGGTCGCATCATAGTGTCAGGTTCCAACGCATTCTTCATATGCGTGGGTGTATCAAAACAGTGATCGCTGTGAAATGTTCCTGACGGGCATTTGGTCCGGCCAGGCATTGTTTTACTCACTTTAAAATGTTTATTCGGTCTGAAAAAGAAATAGTAACAAGCATTATGTGAGAACATGAAAAATGGCTGTGATTTGACACCTAAATCTAGATAATGACTTAAAAATAAAAATAAAACAAAATAGTGTTAGAAACCCACCCAATAAATGTTATTGTGACATCTTTGTTTTTTTTACCACTTTTTCATGTGAATATGTATTGTAAAACAAACCCAAATCACTTTCCTCTCAAAGGTTCGAGTTTTGGTTTTAGGGATGGGAGTGAAATCTAATCGCATATGTTGACCCCATGACCTCAATTTCCTGCTTTTCTGATATCCTACGTCTTATTTGCCACGGTTTTCAAACATCAATGTCAAAATCGTTTTCAGGGAACTCGAAAACCCAAACAAACCACCTGAACATTTATTAGACAACAAACTGAAAAAGTGATTTAAAAAGAACAGTTATCTAATAAATGAATGCTACCAAAGGCAAGATAAGTTACTCTTCTATCTACCTGGATAGATTTTTGATGTTATACCTTATTTTAAAGCGTTTATTTACTTGGAAACGCAAGTGTTGTCTAGTCTTAAGTTAGAATGTTAACAAAATGGCGGACATGAGGATGTCATCTTTGGAATCTCGATAATCGCTCAAAAGTCTAAAGTTAAACAAAATACTGATAGAAATCCATCCCAATAAATATCATGGTGACATTTTCTTGACCACTTTTTTGGTTTGTTGTCTATACTAGTAAATGGCCAAATGTCTATACTAATAAATGCCCAAATGTCTATACTAATAAATGCCCAAATGTCTATACTAGTAAATGCCCAAATGTCTATACTAGTAAATGCCCAAATGTCTATACTAGTAAATGTCCAAATGTCTATACTAGTAAATGGCCAAATGTCTATACTAATAAATGCCCAAATGTCTATACTAGTAAATGCCCAAATGTCTATACTAGTAAATGCCCAAATGTCTATACTAGTAAATGTCCAAATGTCTATACTAGTAAATGGCCAAATGTCTATACTAATAAATGCCCAAATGTCTATACTAATAAATGTCCAAATGTCTATACTAGTAAATGCCCAAATGTCTATACTAGTAAATGTCCAAATGTCTATACTAGTAAATGGCCAAATGTCTATACTAATAAATGCCCAAATGTCTATACTAATAAATGGCCAAATGTCTATACTAATAAATGTCCAAATGTCTATACTAGTAAATGTCCAAATGTCTATACTAGTAAATGCCCAAATGTCTATACTAGTAAATGTCCAAATGTCTATACTAGTAAATGCCCAAATGTCTATACTAGTAAATGCCCAAATGTCTATACTAATAAATGTCCAAATGTCTATACTAGTAAATGTCCAAATGTCTATACTAATAAATGGCCAAATGTCTATACTAGTAAATGTCCAAATGTCTATACTAATAAATGGCCAAATGTCTATACTAGTAAATGTCCAAATGTCTATACTAGTAAATGCCCAAATGTCTATACTAGTAAATGCCCAAATGTCTATACTAGTAAATGCCCAAATGTCTATACTAGTAAATGCCCAAATGTCTATACTAGTAAATGCCCAAATGTCTATACTAATAAATGCCCAAATGTCTATACTAATAAATGGCCAAATGTCTATACTAATAAATGTCCAAATGTCTATACTAATAAATGGCCAAATGTCTATACTAATAAATGCCCAAATGTCTATACTAATAAATGTCCAAATGTCTATACTAGTAAATGTCCAAATGTCTATACTAATAAATGGCCAAATGTCTATACTAATAAATGCTCAAATGTCTATACTAATAAATGGCCAAATGTCTATACTAATAAATGCCCAAATGTCAGAAATTTATCCGACGAGAAACGAAAAACTTGTACATAAAAATAAAACGAAAAAATAAAAGGGAAGGGGTAAATGATTAAAGTAGAAAGAAGTCTTGTTTAAATGAAGAAAAGATTTCATTTACAAAATTGGTTGCAAATTATTCCCTTTACAAAACAAAGAAGGCCAAGTAATAAAAAATAACAAAAAAAACAAAAAACTGGTTCACAAATTGTAAATGTCGCCACAACAAACGACTACTATTAATAAAAAAATTAAGAACGAGTACTTCCAAAATCAAGCTCACAATAAATTCCATAAATTGTATGAAACGTGCTCACAAACGTGAAGATAGACTGTACAATCATTTGACTTTTCTTTTTAACTGTCAGCTTAAAGGCTTTAAAACTACTTGAAATTTCCTCCCCTCAAAATATGCGCATCAACAATTCCCCCACTATACAACAATCATGAGGGTGCGTCCACGGCAACCAAGAAGGCTAACATGCTTGCCAATTGGTGTGCCTCAAACTCTACACTGGACCCAGCAAACCACTCCATCCCTGATTTTCCTTTGTGGACAGAAACCACATTAGATGATTTGAAAATCACTCCTTCTCAAGTGCATAATATCATAAAAAAACCTAGACACCTCAAAAGCATGTGGACCTGATCTCATCCCGGCTGTACTATTAAAAAATACTCCGCTAAGGTTGCTTCAGTTCTCTCCAAACTCTTCAACAAATGTCTTAATGAATCTTGTTTTCCTCACTGCTGGAAAACTGCTTCTGTAGTACCAGTTTACAAGAATTCTGGTGAAAGAACTATTAAATTATCACTCCATTAGCCTCCTCCCTCTTTTCGCCAAAATATTTGAGTCCATAATTAATCAAGTGCTAGTCCACCACCTTACAGTTGCTAAATTTCTGTCTGACCAACAATATGGATTTAGGCAAGCCCATTCTACTGCTGATATCCTAACTGTAATCTCTGAACGTTTTTACCATGCACTGAATAAGGTAGGGGAGGGAAGTCCTAGATATATCTAAGGCTTTTGACAGGATATGGCACAAGAGTCTTCTCAGGAATCTTAGATCATATGGTATTACTGGACGGATACTTAACATAATTAAATCCTTCTTAAGTAAGAGAAGAATCCAAATTGTCCTCGATGAACGTATGCCAAAATAATATGATATAAATGCGGGTGTGCCTTAGGGGTCGATCCTTGGACCTTTATTATTCCAGATATTCATAAATGACCTCCCTGATAAAATTGTCTCTGAGATAGGTATATTTGTGGATGGCACCACGCTCTACGGCAGACACAAGGGGGAAACAAATGAACACATATCTAAGGAAATGGCGGAAACCCAAGAGGATGACCTCCAGTCTGTTGTGGAATGGGGAAAAAATGGATGGTAACATTCAATGCTGCCAAGACTAAGCTTCTTTCCTTTAATAATTACAAGAAACCTTCTCAACCACCAATAGCTATGGTTAATGAGACATTACCTAAAAGTACTCTGACAAAATGTTACATCCCTCTGTCTGTTTTACAAGTATTTTAATGGTATATGCTCCAACAAACTACAAGCCCTTGTACCCCTTGATGTAAATATTCCCAATAAACCCAACAAGCAGCAAAATCTCACCCTTATACAGTAGAAATCCTCAGATGCTAGAAAATCGTCTACTCTAATAGTTTCTTCCCTAGGATTGCTAAATTTTGGAATTCCTTTATGGGTTTCTGCTTCCTCAACTGTACTGACATGCAGAAGTTCAAGTTTAATGTGAACAGACATCTTGCTGCTCAACTCTCTTCATAGTACCCCTGCAACTTACGTCCCAGATAGTAGCCCCCTACTTAAAAGTGGCACTGAGCCTTGTTTGGGTTGAAAAGGTAATAAAAATTTTTTTTTTAAATGTAGAAACATACAGCGCTGGGTATTATTAAATTATCAGTTACCAGTGACCTCTTCTTTGAGACTGACCAAATTCAACATAAGAACAAAGTGTCAACATGGTTTAGAAGAAATTGATGTTTTACTCCTGATTATTAATTCTAGAACTCAAAAAAAAAAAACAACACTTCTTTAAAATAAAACAATGAAAAAGGTTTATGAAACATATAGGAAGTAGACGAATCAGGAATAAGTAAGCCGTTTTTTCGATGCTGATTGGAATGTTAAAACGCCCAGTAAGTCGTCAGCTTCCCCGGTGAGGGTTCATAAGCTGTTGTGTCCGGTAGACAGTGACGGTAGAGGGAGGGAAATGTGTGTTGCCTCTGATGAGTTGTCCGTGTTTCTCCAAGTGGCTAAAAATAGTTCCTGAGGGACCTGTAGCAGAAACAAATGGAACTTTTTTCTTCCTCGAATCAATGCCTCTCCCCTGTGCTATTTGGCCACATACTGACCAATCAGGGGTACGGCGCATTGATCTTTTCTATCCCCTAAGGAATTTGGCCAGCATCCAGTTTGAAGAATAAGAACTCTTTCTTACTGAGAGAGACAGGAACGGACCCGTTTTCTTCGCTCTCTCCACCTCGGTGTCATTTCAATTGACGATTCCACTGGAATAAATACTATGATAGCACCAGATAGCCAGAGTTCAGCATTTGACCAGGAACATATAAACCGGTACACATTCTCCTTAATAAACCTGTTCTGTGTTACATTTTACGAAGTTGTTGTGTTCGTCATTTCAGAAGCTTGTATTGAATTATTTATTTTATTAGGTTGCGCCCTAAATGCATCAAAACCCTAAAATGGTGACACCCCACGTGATAAACAAACAATTCTGAATGGCGAGCCTTTTTCTTAATTTTTTGTAAAACCGGGCACATCAGAGAAAAACCAGCGAGCTAAAATTCGGCCTCAAAAAACGAACTTTTCAACAAAGAAAAACAACAAGTGAACTACTACCGACAAGAATCTGAACAAGCAACAATGGCATTGAACCCCCTTTTCTTTCTTCGTGCTAATGGACCTCGTTTTTCCAGAACTCTTTTCCTTTTCAGACAACCGGCACATCATCCCGTTATTTGACTAAAGACAAACAACTTTGGGTATACAGACGGCGAGGGAAAAGAGAATTTCGCCGGCAGTGGATGAACAACAATGACGAAACCACTTGTCAGACAAAGAAAAATAAACATGGAGCTGTAGACTTCATATCGAATTAAAAAAAAATTCGAGCTCGACAAACATTTTTAAAGAAAAAAAAAAGAAAGCAAAAAAAGTGACTAAACATTTTTTTTGCTAAGAGGGACGCAAGCACGCATGCACAAATGCGTACACATACACACCCAAGCAAGAGACAATCTGCCATTACTAGTCATCACACGTAAACGATACAGAAAAGAAATATATATATATATATATATATATAACATTTCTCTTTGTCTCTCGGCCAAAAAAAGTAAGTACCCTTTAAATAGATTTATTTAACTTCAGGTTTTACGTACACAAACACACACACTAAAAAACTTGTTACATAATAGGAAAAAGAAAAATGAGCAAATCTCACTCAATGAGATTCAGCTTAAAGCTTTTAATGAAGTGAAAACAAAACTGGTAACAACATCTCTACTTGCACATCCTGTACCCGATGCCCAGTTTTCTCTTGTCATTGATGCATCAGGCACAGCTGTAGGTGCAGTGTTGCAACAGAAGCACCAACAACAGTTACAACCTCTCACATAATTTTCAAGACAGCTGAAATCGGCAGAACAACATTACAGCACGTTTGGCCGTGAACTGCTGGCAATGTACCTCGCAGTGAAACATTTCCAACATTCACTCGAGGGCCGTCAATTTGTGATCTACACTGATCACCGTCCGCTTACATATGCACTGCGTTCTAACCCTGACAAATATTCTCCCTGTGAAACGCGCCACTTGGATTTTCTTTTGCAATTTAACAGCGATATCCGACATATCTCAGGTGAGCAGAATGCTGCGGCAGATGCTTTGTCCCGCCTTCCCATTAATTCTTTGTCCTCACCATCGGATATCGACTTGCAGCAGATGGCCTTAGACCAACCAAGTCTGGACACGTTGGATCCGTCATCACCTGAATTTGAAACTTGCAAATTCGCATACCTGCCTGTGCCTACGTCTGACACGCAGATCATTTGTGACACTTCAAGGGATTCACCTCAATCATTCGTTCCATTGACTCATCGTAGAGTTGTTTTTGACACCCTACACAATCTGGTACACCTTGGATGCAGAGCCACAGTGAAGCTGATTACAGCTAGATTTTTCTGGCCAAATATGGTGCGTGATATCACTGCCTGGACATGTTCCTGTGTATCCTGCCAAAAGTCAAACGTGCACAAGCATATCCGTGCACCCCTTGGAACATTCACCACCCCAGACGCTCGGTTTAGCCATGTGCACATCGACCTGGTTGGACCTTGGCCGGTCAGTCAGGGATTTATTTATCTCCTGACCTTTATAGACCGTTTCACACGGTGGCCTGAAGCCATTCCCCTCACAGACAGTTCGGCTGAGTCCATAGCGCGACCTCTTATATCAGGCTGGATATCGTGTTACGGAGTTTCCACCACCATCACTACTGATCGTGGCATACAGTTTGAATCCCACCACTTCAAGGAACTCTCCAGTATTCTAGAGATCCAACGTATTCGCACTACACGCTATCACCCTGCTTCTAATGGGATGATTGAATGTTTCCATCGCCAATTGAAAGCAGCATTACGTGCTTACCCTGACCAACAGCGATGGAGCAAATATGTACCGGTTGTCCTTCTTGGCTGTCGTGTTGCTATTAGAGAGGACCTGGGATACTCTTCAGCTGAACTTGACTATGGAGTACCTCTATTGTTGCCAGGCCAAATGTTGAGCCCGATAGAGTTAACAACAACAGATTCAGCTCTGTATGTAAACACTGCGAGCTTATTTTAGTAAGCTCCCACCGATGCATACTAGGGAGCAACCATTAGATCTTCGGTCGCAAAGGACATTTCATATTGGACTCAGGTTTTTCTTAGAAAGGACGCCGTGAAAGCCCCCCTAACTCCACCTTATACTGGCCCTTATCGCGTGCTTTCACGTACTGATAAACTTTTTACCTTAGATATCAGTGGTAAAAGAGAAACTCTCTCTATTGATAGAGTAAAAAAAAGCCTTTCTTGACACAAAAACACACGAGCCACACATTCCCCCTACTTTCACACAGCATCAAAATATGCATACACCTGAAGTAAATGCTCTAAATGAAGACAATCATGCCACCACTACACGTAGTGGTCGACGGGTACATTGGCCAAAGAGACTGTGTAAAACTTTGTATTTCTGTTAAAACATTATATTCCTGGTTTTCCCTTCCCCCCCCCCCAAAAAAAAAGAAAGAAAAAATATGCTATTACAAAAAAAGTTGCAAATATTCCCCAACTTTTCACACAAAAGTAAAAACATTTTTTTTCTTTCTCGCAAAAATAAATACAATAAAAAGACATTTTTATTTTTCGCTATTTGTTATGCTACCTTTTTCTCTGTCGGCTTTCAGCCTAAGCAGGGGGTTCTGTAGCAGAAACAAATGGAACTTTTTTTCTTTTACAAATCAATGCCTCTCCCCTGTGCTATTTGGCCACATACTGACCAATCAGGGGTAAGGCGCATTGATCCTTCCTATCTCCTAAGGAATTCGGCCAGCATCCGGTTTGAAGAATAAGAACTCTTCCTTACTGAGAGCGAGACACCAAACAGAACGGACCTCCCTTTTCTTCGCTCTCTCCACCTCGGTGTCATTTCAACCGGTATTGACGATTCCACTGGAATAACTACCGTGATAGCATTTGACCAGGAACATATTACCCGGTACACATTCTCCTTAATAAACCTTTTCTGTGTTACATTTTATGAAGTTGTTGTGTTTGTCATTTCAGAAGCTTGTATTGAATTATTTATTTTCTTAGGTTGTGCCCTAAAAGCATCTAAACCCTAAAGACCAATGAATTTCATCCACTGCCAAACGATTATTAGTTGTGGCCAAATCGCTTAGTATGGAGGCATAAATTTGCAGAAGAAAATAGTTCTTTATTTACTGTTATAACGATTAAAGAGATTTGGGAGCATTTAAACTGCTGAAATAAACAGAAAGTAATTTCTAATTTTTTTAAATTCTGGTGCTTGTTGGGATAGAGTCGACGGATCGATTCTTTTTTTTTTTTTTTAATGTGTATTTACACTAAAACAACAGTACTTACGTGTTATGTCGAAAATAGTAATATATCCAAAAATTACGAAAATTCATCGAGTAGAAAATGATTTACAGTTAAAAGTATTTATGGAAAATTGGGGGAAATGGCATTTTCCTAAAATGTGAACACCTTGAAGATTGCGAATACAGGGGACATACTTACCTTCCTTTTCGCGACTTTAATAGCCGACATTTTTTGGGGGGGGGATATATTACTATTTTCGAAATTCTGTCAGGTTCTGATTACCAAACTGGACTCTTGATTTAGTTTAAAATAAATAAGCAAATTGACATGAAATAAAATATGTGAAACTTTTGAACACATTTTTATCTTTTTTTTTTTTTAATATATTTTACGGATTTATTGAAACCTAAAATAGGAAGTCCGGTTTGTTAATCGGAACATTTTCCCATCCAGGTTAGGTTCTCACCTGACACCGGTACGATCGCACTTAGAGTCGCTTATACTTCTGAATCGCCTTCCTTTTTTAAAATAAAAATTGATGATTATTTATTTGTAAAGTTTTGTTTTCTTCTCCCCGAAAATGCGTGAACCTTTCATTTGTATATAATTAAAAACCACGACATTCAAACGGATTCCTTAAATATTTTTCAATAATGACCTAGTTTAGTTATTTACGGAATGTCATAAGTGACAAAATAATTGAGATTGGCTTAAAAAACATAAATAAAATATTTATAGCTAATATTTATTTAAGAAAACGATATTATATGAGTTTTGTTTTTCTTTAACAAAGCGACCTAAATTAGAAATCTACCTCTCATCGCCGGTTAGTGTCTGGTTAACGCAGGTAACAACAAACGGCTTATGACTGTTAAGTTAGTAGCCTGCTTTCGATTTGAACGCTCAACAGGGCCGTGTTTTCCAGAACGCAAGATTTCCAAAATTATCACCCAATCTAAGTACTTGCCACGATCAGAATCGTTTAACTTCGGTAATTTCAAACGAACCGATGTGTAAACATGATTGGAATACAAATAATTGCTAACACTGCATTTGCATTTAATCAAGTGTTATTATAGCAATTTCGATCTTCCGTAGGAAAAAAAAGCACGAACGCTATTTCGATATCGTGTTTGTCGATGTTTTTGTACAAAATACTCGCTGCCATAATGTCGGTCGTTAAATTCCGATATAGTTCATTGTTTTAATATTTTTAGAGTATATAAAATTGTTATTTATTCAAAACGTGCGTTGAAAAAACGGAAAATATCGTTTCGGACAAGTAATAATCACACATTGCGTTCCTCGTAAGATTGGTTCTGGTTTATCTAGTTAATAGCGTCGGCATTTCGTACTTGCCCCGGTGGCACAATCGGTTAGCGCGCCGTACTTATAGACAGTACCTTCACCCGTACAATATTTACGGGACGAGGAATGCGGAGGTTGTGAGTTCGAACCTCACCCGGGGCATAAGTATTTTTACTCTGATTTTTGTCTCAAAATGAAGTAAACGTTTCAAATTGAAATATTAAGCAGATTGTAGGTTTATTTAATTTTTTTTTGTCTATCTAATTTTTAAATTTCTTTTTCCATAACCTATGCAGTTTATTTATTTTTATACTATCCTAAATTGAATTAAACATTTCGAAGTAAAACATTAAACAGCTTGTAATTTAAAATTACTATTTTTAATTTAATTTAATTCTTTTTTAATTTAATTTTTTTTCTGTAAGTAATTTATTGATTTTTTTTTACTATAATTTACGTATTTTATTTTATTTTTTATTTTTTTATTTTATAACTATACAATTTTTGGCACAACACGTATTGTACCATGATATTTTTTTTTAATTTAATTTAAAAATGTTATTTTCAAGTTAAATTCAAATTTATGATATCTTTTTTTATTATTATTAAATTGCTAGATGAAAGTACAGAATGATTACAAAACACCCTTCCCTCCCCATGTTAAGAATGACTCTCTAAATAATAACGTTATTATTTTAGCACAATACAATAAGTACCAATTTGTTTATAAAAATGTTTATTTCATTCAATTAAATTAAAAATATGTGAGGTCAAAACTTACAAAAAATGTATGTGGTGCCCATCTCTCAGCTTGGTTTGCATTGGTGATCTTTTAAACCAACACATTCCAGTGAAAACATTATTATGTACTTACGTGTCATGACGAAATTGATATAAACTAGCGGGACCTGTGGAAATTCCACAGGGGACTCATTCATACGTAATATATTGATGTTGGCATTCTGTAGATGTTCAGTGTAAATGAAGATGCCCTGATATTATTGTAGCTTTTTTGTTAAAACTGCAAAAGTATTTATCTAAGCTAGCACGAACGCACGCCAAAGTACGGTCGTAAAGTACGCTTAAATATGAAATTTTAATTTTTGCAGATTTCGTATATATTATTATAGAGTTAGTGTTTTATCGATTTTTTTATATTATAAAGTTGCGATTTCAAAAATAAAAAAAAATATATCCATATGATTTGGGTGCATTAGCTTCAATAGAAACCAAAATAAAAACTTATGAAAAAAAAAAAAAAAAAAAAATATATATATATATATATATATATATATATATATATATATATATATATATATATATATATATATAAGGGCAAATAGTTAATAAAACATGTTAAAAAACACTTTGAAAAAGAGTTAAAAAATATATTTAATTTGAAAAGGAAACACTAAATAAGTGGATATATATATATATATATATATATATATATATATATATATATATATATATATATATATATATATATATATATATATATATATAACTTGAGTTCCTTCAGCAATAATCAAAACCGAAACTAAAACTTATGAAGAATTCTTGATAAAATTATTCATAAAAAAAAAATAGATGACTTTATAGCCATCACCTATAAGCGAAACTGAAACCAAAACTTATGAAGAATTCTTAGCAAAATTATTTATGAAAAGAAATGGGAATACATAACAATTAAACAACCCGGATGTAAGCGTGCCACAAAAAATAACACGCGCGCTATCATATTAATATATAGATTCCAAACATTCCGAAAAATTATCCAGTAGAAAAAGAATTGTAATAAAAATAAAATTTATCAACTAATCAAGTTTTACTGTATTTTTATTATGTGGAAAGTTGTGCGACCAATTTAGTATAACAAACAAGGGAGATAACCCTTGACTTAAATGGACAAATTAAGAGTTTGCCATATATACATTAATGCATTTTCGAATGTAATTGTGGATGATATATTGTTAAAAAATATATTTAGCATATCTTCTACTGGATTATTTTATGTCACTTTTGAAATTTATATCAATCTCTCCATGACACGTAAATATGTAATGTTTTCACTTGAAATCTAATTTTGCATTTTAATGTTTTATGTATTTATTTTAACAAAATAAAAGACAAAAAGATGGTCAATGTCTAGATTCTTTCCAACTCCAAAAAAAAACCTTTACAATGATGACCTCATAGGTGTTAACCTAATGCTGTTTTATCTATCCTTGACCGCAGCTCTCTACAAGTGGAGGAGAGGCGTGTACTCTTCACCCAGACTACCGATTCCAGTCAACAATGACAGATATTTTCAACATGGCTGGATAGAAATATGTAATATACACTGACAGATATTCAGGTTGGACAGAGGTATCTTCAATAGATGAAGATGCCAGGATATAGAAATATGTAATATACGCTGACAGATATTCAGGTTGGACAGAGGTATCTTCAATAGACGAAGATGCCAGGATATAGAAATATGTAATATACACTGACAGATATTCAGGTTGGACAGAGGTATCTTCAATAGACGAAGATGCCAGGATATAGAAATATGTAATATACGCTGACAGATATTCAGGTTGGACAGAGGTATCTTCAATAGACGAAGATGCCAGGATATAGAAATATGTAATATACACTGACAGATATTCAGGTTGGACAGAGGTATCTTCAATAGACGAAGATGCCAGGATATAGAAATATGTAATATACGCTGACAGATATTCAGGTTGGACAGAGGTATCTTCAATAGACGAAGATGCCAGGATATAGAAATATGTAATATACACTGACAGATATTCAGGTTGGACAGAGGTATCTTCAATAGACGAAGATGCCAGGATATAGAAATATGTAATATACACTGACAGATATTCAGGTTGGACAGAGGTATCTTCAATAGACGAAGATGCCAGGATATAGAAATATGTAATATACGCTGACAGATATTCAGGTTGGACAGAGGTATCTTCAATAGACGAAGATGCCAGGATATAGAAATATGTAATATACACTGACAGATATTCAGGTTGGACAGAGGTATCTTCAATAGACGAAGATGCCAGGATATAGAAATATGTAATATACACTGACAGATATTCAGGTTGGACAGAGGTATCTTCAATAGACGAAGATGCCAGGATATAGAAATATGTAATATACGCTGACAGATATTCAGGTTGGACAGAGGTATCTTCAATAGACGAAGATGCCAGGATATAGAAATATGTAATATACGCTGACAGATATTCAGGTTGGACAGAGGTATCTTCAATAGACGAAGATGCCAGGATATAGAAATATGTAATATACACTGACAGATATTCAGGTTGGACAGAGGTATCTTCAATAGACGAAGATGCCAGGATATAGAAATATGTAATATACGCTGACAGATATTCAGGTTGGACAGAGGTATCTTCAATAGACGAAGATGCCAGGATATAGAAATATGTAATATACACTGACAGATATTCAGGTTGGACAGAGGTATCTTCAATAGACGAAGATGCCAGGATATAGAAATATGTAATATACACTGACAGATATTCAGGTTGGACAGAGGTATCTTCAATAGACGAAGATGCCAGGATATAGAAATATGTAATATACGCTGACAGATATTCAGGTTGGACAGAGGTATCTTCAATAGACGAAGATGCCAGGATATAGAAATATGTAATATACACTGACAGATATTCAGGTTGGACAGAGGTATCTTCAATAGACGAAGATGCCAGGATATAGAAATATGTAATATACACTGACAGATATTCAGGTTGGACAGAGGTATCTTCAATAGACGAAGATGCCAGGATATAGAAATATGTAATATACGCTGACAGATATTCAGGTTGGACAGAGGTATCTTCAATAGACGAAGATGCCAGGATATAGAAATATGTAATATACACTGACAGATATTCAGGTTGGACAGAGGGATCTTCAATAGACGAAGATGCCAGGATATTCACAGTATGCAATGTTTTATATAGATACTTTGTGAATTATGGTGTGCCACATGGAAATTGCTTGTGACAGTGGACTCCCATACAACTCCGATGAATGGAAGACATTTCTCAAAACATGGGACATATCTCTGCGCAAGTGTCATCAAACTATTACCTGCAAAGCAATGGCAGAGCTGAAACAGCTGTCAAGCACATGAAGCGGATACTAACAACAATGGTTCACTGGACATAGATGAAGTGGCAAAAGCACTTCTACTCCATCACAACAGACCACCACCCAACATAGGTGCATCACCTGCAGAACTTCTATTTGCTCATTCCTTTTTTTTTTTTTTTTTTTTACACAGTGATCACCACTTATCAAGGCCCAGAAGCCACTCAGGGATAAGGGTTATTGCAAGTACATTACGTTAGTGAGGAGATTTTATGAAGCGTTTAATTAGGGGGGGGGCGGTTCATTAGGAATTTGTTAACATTAGACTTGAAGACATCCAAGTTGTAGTCCGGAGGGAAGCAGGCAGACGGAACAGAGTTCCACAGGCGTGCAGTTCTAAGAAAGAAGCTTTGCTCATGAAATCCGCGTTTTGATTTAGGCACAGATATAGAGTGGGGAAAATTTTTCACAGTGGATTCAGCTAAACGGGTGTTTTTCATGAAAGATTGGCGAGGGGGGACCAGGGATTGGAGTTCAGACGAGCACCTGCCATGAAAATAACGATAAAACAAGGATAGGCTCGCAACGTCTCTTCTGTGGGAGAGGGGTTGCAGGGTAGAGAAAAGGGCATCCTCCACTAAACCACGAAGTCTATTTTGTACTCTGTCAAGGCATGATAGGCTGTTTTTGGCAGCTCCTGCCCAGATATGGCAACAGTATTCCATCCTTGGCCGTACTTGGCTTTTATATAGATAGAGAATTGCATCAGTAGTGAGATATCTTCTGGAGCGGTAGAAGGATCCCACCATCTTTCCAGCGACCTTGGCAACAGACTTGATGTATGTGTTCCATTTCAGATCAGGAGTAAAGGTCAAACCCAGAAGCTTGTCAAAACACGGGGCCTCACCCAGACGAGAGCCATCCATCACAATTGATGCCAGCTGGGGATCAGAGCGTTGATGATGTAAGGATAGGAGTTTGGTTTTGGATGCATTAAAGGTAACTAGCCACATCTTCCCCCACTGAACCACACGCTCGAGATCAGAGGAGAGAGAATCCGAGAGAACTTCGTCATTTACAGCCTTTGATGTGTTGCCGTAGATGGTCGTGTCATCAGCATAGATGTCAACGAATGATTTAAGTATGTGTTTAGGGAGGTCATTGATGTAGATGACCACTATCCAAACCCAACAAAATTCCACTGTGAATGGTTGGAACTCACCGATATGTGTGATAGGACCATCAACCAGTAGTTCACCAACAACACCAAATATACTGAAAACAAGCAACAACTCAACCAACTAAGAATCAGGGAACATGCGTCAATTCAAAATCAAAATGGACACAAGCTCCTACACTGGGACAACACAGGCACAGTTGTTGAAACCCTCCCTCACAGACAATAACATATAGTGGTCAACGACAGCAGGAGAACCACACTCTGAAACTGCCGTTACCTCCGCAAAATAAACACAGGTGCCCGCAACCTGGCCTATGATGACACCCTACCAGACGGGTTACCAAGTGACAAGATGGGCATCCATGCTTCACAATCGCCTATTCTACCAAACCCACTACACCTGGAAAGCCAAGACCTTCAAACACAAATAACACCAGCACCAGCTTCCGCATCCAGAATGCAAATAGTGAATGAAACCCCGCAAACGACAGAGATAATACAGAACAGAGGCTAGGTCTAGACCTGTCCGTAACGAATATAGCTTTTAAAAGTGGCGCAAAGAAATAGTTTTCATGATATGAAGAAAAGTGGGAATCTCTTTTCTATATAAATTTAACGTAAAATGAGCACTCCCTTTCTGGCTACCTAGTGATATTGGGGGTGGGGCTGTCTGAACGCTTTTTTTGGTAAATTTTTACTTACTTCCCACCTTAACAATCACTATTAAACTGACGGCCTTTATAGGTTTTCGAGTATGCTGAGAACAAATTTAAATCTGCTGCAAACAAGTAGTTTTCCGGATATTATGCAATGTAATTCCTTATGTTATCAGTGATGGCCATTTCTGTATGCACAAGTGCATACATATTTTTGCTGCAAACAAGTAATTTTCCGGATGTTAAGCAATGTAATTCCTTATGTTATAATTGATGACCATTTCTGTACATGTGTGAGAAATTCTCTCACATTGGTTGAAATGAAAGAAAACCAATCAGAAATTACAAGAGGCTCACCTTTTAAACTTCAACGTAAATTTTATTAACGCAAAAAGATCCAAGTTGCAAAAGATGTGTCATCTTTAGCTATCTGCCGTACTGTGCTGGTAACACCCTAAGAGGGTAATAGTTCCTCTTCCAGATATACTGGATACAAAACTCCACTGACAAAGAACATTACAACAGATTGAAGAGTTGAGGGATGTCTTCCAATATGGATACTGCTAGTCCGGTAGCTTCATGGAGTTCACTGTAGATAACCGTCCGAATGGCAGACAAATGACAGATCAAACTGTAGACCTTAATTTTGTCGTCTCTGATAGATTACATTATATAGTGTAATGATGAAAGTCAGTTGATTCACAGAGCACAACTGTGTGCAATAATATAATATTTTGCCCAACATAAAAGCATTGGTGTTTGCAAATGATAATAACATGTCACCACACATTTGAGCATTAAAACGTCTCAATGAGACAAAGTTATTTCCATGGCAGGTGCTCGTCTGAGCTCCAATCCCTCGTCCCCCCTCGCCAATCTTTCACGAAAAACACTCGTCTGGCTGAAACTACTGTCAATAATTTTCCCCACTCTTTATCTGTGCCTAAATCCAAACGCAGAGTCCATGAGCAAAGCTTCTTTCTTAGAACTGCATGCCAGTGGAACTCTCTGCCGCTTGCCTATTTCCCACCTGACTACAATTTGGACGTCTTCAAGTCCAACATAAACAAACTCCTGACAAACCGCCTCCTTAAGTAAGACACTCTATCAAAACCCCCAATACTAATGATTACTAGAATACTATCTCATTGATTACTGTACACGCAATAACCCTTATCCATGAGTGGCCTTTGGGCCTTGATAAGTGGTGACCCCCATGTAAAAAAAAAAAAGAAGTGATTTTGAGGTTACAAGCCTCAAATAAATTTCGAATGTCCATTTCAAGCTGTGTCTATGTCAAAACTGGTGATCTGAAAAGATAACTTAACCGGTTTAATATTACCTCAGAAAAGAAAGATTTCTGGCTACCTATATCCAAAAGACAGTAAAAATAGTCCGGGCACTCTTTTGGCCTTCATTGATATTTTGAATACAGGAAATATACATTTTCCCTGTCCTGATAATGATGTACATCCTACAAAAGGTTTGGGACTTTGGGGCACATAATAAAAAAATGGTTCTTAAACCCACAAATGGCGCAGGCATAAGGAAAAACCTTCTATCCACTTGCACAGTCTCAGAGTGCTCACCTAGGCACCTGATACATAATTTGAGTTCTTTGGCTCTTTTAATTTTCGAGTCAAAGTCCTGATATTTGGGACAAACTTTAGTCGGGTGATCAGTAACCCTAAATAATTTGCAAAATTTATTAATCTTGCCATTATTAGTGAAAGACATAGAGTTGCTACTACTCTTTCTTAATTTAATGTGTTTAGGCTCGGAACTCATTGCCATATTAGACTCTGGATCCGATGAAGAAGTCAACATTTTTGGGAAGCTATTTTCCCGTCGCGGCGCAACCAATAGTGATGTCATCATAATATCCAAAATGTCGAAAGTGTACAACATGATGGAAAAAAAGAGGGGAAGCGTTCATTAGATTTATTCGTTAACTCTCTGTGCACGCTGTTCAGGAAATTTAGCGAACAGAATGTGAGCAATCATTGTTCCTGACGTAGAATTACCAGAAAAAAAAAATCTGTATTAAAGGATTTGTCCATCTCTGTCAATTCTACCTTAACACACTCAAGAAGAATTTTGAAGTCTTTAATTGGCAAAAATTTCACTGATTGAGGAATAATATCCTCAAAAATTTGGTTCATAATCAAGAATGAATTTAAAAATTTTCCCTTCAAACAAGCCAAAGCCTGCTCGTAATTTTCGGGATTTATATCGAAATTAGATACGAGATTGAAAGCCAATTTAGATTTTAGTAAAACGAGTTTATCCGCATCATCCAAATTAGATGTAAAGAATTCAAATTTTCTAAGGAAGCTACGAAATTCACATTTATTTGACGACAGATCCCTGCTGAATTGAGACACTTCATAGGAATAATAGCATTAGACTTCCCAAGGTTGGGTCCCAAACTTGCCAATTCCTTTCTAACTTCGGCCATAAACTATGCTGAATCTTGACAAATATTCAATCTCTCCTCTACTGAGGATTTCAAAACTAACTGGTTGAAAAGATCGTCCAGCTCGGATATCCATTTATGCAAATGCGTAGAAAAATTCCTTTTATCTTTAGATTTTTAGATCTATCTTCTCTCTCAACCAAGCTAGGGTCGGCGTTATTCAAAAAAGCAAATTTGATTAGCCATGATGCTCCAACACTATTAATAACCCAATTAATGAAAGATCAAAATGGTCGTTCCTACATGGGAATAAAAAAGGCACTAAACTACAAGTTATAATTCTCCGATAACGTTAAATTATTGTCATCGAGAAAAACAAAAGAAGAATTTGGAGACCCAATCACCGGTTAAATAAAAATATCTATTAAACCAATGACAAACTTAATAGTGCAAGGGAGATAACCGAAACCTTTGCTAAGCCAGAAAAAATTTTGACCGCGTGGTGGAGCAATTTAACATGCCTGGTTATCTCCCACTCTACCGTAAGGACTCGGACAGACATATGCATGGACTTGGAGTCTATATTCGAAACACCCTCCCCCTAACTAGAGAAATAAAACTAGAATCAGAGGGCCAGGCCTTTATGTGCTTCAGACTAAATATGCAACACAATATTAGCTACTTATATTTTCTCTACCGCTCTCCCTCAAACCAAGACTGTACCCTAATAAACAAAGTCTCAGACAGCATAGATATAGCACTCTCCCTCGATACTAGCGCACAAATACATGTATTTGGTGACTTCAATGTCCACCACAGTAACTGGCTAGGATTCTCAAATCACACAGACGTAGCTGGTAGCGCCACATATAGCTTCTCTATATCTCATTCGCTATCTCAGATGGTTACATTTCCGACACGTTTCCCAGACCAGCACGATCAACATGCCTCACTTCTAGATCTCTTTCTGACAACAGTTCCCAATGACTGTACAACAAATGCCCATAGCCCACTCGGGAATGCTGATCACGCTGTGATAATGGTAGAAATCAGCCTAAATTCTCGCCCTAAAACTGAAGACCCACTACTCAAAACAACGAGGTATTACAAAAAGGCTGATTGGGAAGCCATCAGGGAGCTCATCAGAGATGCCCCATGGCAAAATATCTTTACTCTTCCAGCGGAACAGTGTGCAAATGAGACAACTGAATGGTTCAAAACTGCTATTGAAGCACATGTTCCCGCACGGAAATACTATAGCAAGCCCCACTCCCCCCAATGGTTTACTTCTGCTTGTGCAGCTGCCATTTGTCAAAGGCAGCATGCGTTCCGCAGATTCAACCGACATAAGTCCAGCTCAAATAAACAGAAGTTTATAGAAGCTAGAAATAATTGTAAGAGAGTGATAGACACAGCTAAGTCAGATTACTCTGAAACCACCAGAAAGCGCATCGAAGCACAGAAATTAGGAACCCGGGATTTTTGGAAAATCTACAACAGCGTAGTTAATAATGGACAGTCAATTATTCCCCCACTAACAAACAATCATGAGGTTGCTTGCACGGCAACTGACAAGGCTAATCTGCTTGCCAGTCGGTTTGCCTCAAACTCCACACTGAACTCGGTACACCACTCACTCCCTGATTTTCCTCTGCGAACAGACGCCACACTTGACGACTTGAAAATCACCCCTTCTCAGGTACATGCTATTATAAAAAACCTAGACACCTCTAAAGCATGTGGACCAGATCTCATCCCGGCTGTGCTATTAAAAAAATGCTCTGCCGAGGTTGCTCCAGTTCTGTCCAAACTTTACAATAAATGCCTTAACGAATCTTGTTTTCCCGACTGCTGGAAAACCGCCTCTGTGGTACCAGTCTTCAAGAATTCTGGTGAAAGAACTGACCCACTAAATTATCGCCCCATTAGCCTCCTCCCGCTTTTCGCCAAAATATTTGAGTCCTTAGTTAATAAAGCCCTAGTCCAGCACCTAACAGCTGCTAAACTCTTGACTGACAAACAATATGGATTCAGGCAAGCCCGTTCAACAGCAGATATCTTAACTGTAGTTTCTGAACGTATATACCGTTCATTGGATAAAACAGGGGAGGGTAGAGCGGTGGCCCTTGATATATCTAAGGCTTTTGACAGGGTATGGCACGATGGTCTTCTAAGGAAAATTAGATCATATGGAATCACTGGAAGAATTCATAACGTAATTAAATCCTTCTTAAGTAATAGAAAAATCAAAGTTGTCCTCGACGGACGTACATCCAAACAATATGACATAAATGCGGGAGTGCCTCAGGGGTCTATCCTTGGACCTCTATTGTTCCTGATATTCATAAACGACCTCCCTGATAATATTGTTTCGGAGATGGGTATATTTGCCGATGACACCACTCTCTATAACAGATATGAGGGGAAAACAAATGAACACATATCCAAGAAAATGGCAGAAACACTAGAGGATGACCTCCAATCCGTAGTGGAATGGGGACAAAAATGGTTGGTCTCATTCAATGCTGCTAAGACTAAGCTTGTTTCCTTCAATAACTACAAGAAACCTTCTCTACCACCAATAGCAATGGCCAAGAACACATTGCCTGAAAGTACTTCTTTTAAACTCCTCGGCCTAACGTTTACAGGGAATATGAACTGGAATAGATACATTGAGAGCATTGCCAAGGCTGCTGCAAGGAAGGTTGGCTCCCTCTACCGTGCTAGAAAACTACTTACGCCTGCCAGTATCCTATACCTCTATAAGGCAACCATTCGCCCATGTATGGAGTACTGTTGTCACATCTGGGCTGGTGCATCTGCTGCTTGTCTCTCGCTCCTGGACAGGGTTCAAAAAAGAGTCGCAAACCTGATAGGTCCTGAACTGTCATCTGGGCTTCAACCTCTGTCCCATCGACGAGATGTTGCATCCCTCTGCCTGTTCTACAAATACTTTAATGGTGAATGCTCTGACGAACTGCAAACACTTGTACCTCCCCGACGTAACTACCCCCGACAAACCCGACAAGCTACTAAGTCTCATCCCTTTACAGTGGAGATCCCTAGGTGCAAGAAAGCCTTTTACTCCAATAGTTTCTTCCCCAGAACTGCGGGTCTTTGGAACTCCCTTCCGGGATTCTGCTTTCCCAACTGCAATGATATGCAGAAGTTCAAGTGTAATGTTAACAAACATCTTTCTACTCTTCTCCCTTCATAATGACCCCGCTAATTAATTCCCTAATAGTAGCCCCCTGCTTCAAAGTGGCACTGTGCCTTGTTTGGGGTGAAAATTGAATAAAAAAAAAAAAAAAAAAAAATTTAAAAAAAACTAAATTCTCCAACACAATGTTTAAGCAACAGACAAATAACATTAATAAAAATTACAATTAATAATATTTTATATTATCTTCTGATCATGGAATATCAATAATATCTTCACTTGATGAATAATGAAAGAAAAAAATGTTTTTTTTTAAGTTACAATTTAATAAGATGGACATGTTTTTTTTACCATTTACAAATTAAATAAGATGCGCAATGTACCTTTTTTATATAATTTACAAATTACGATAATCTAAGAACGCTTCAATATTAAAAAATTGTCAAGGCTAGCCCTTTTCATGGCTACCTTTTTCTACATTAATATGCGATTCTCAAACCATTCTTATGCGATCCACAAACTACTACTGCTTGTCTGCTTCCTGAGACCTCCCTTCTCCAACCAGTGACCTTCGGATCACTCCAGCAGCCTTCCAGTGCCTGCCGCATTCTTCTGCAGCCTCCTAGTGCCTGCCGCATCTTCCTGGACCCTTCCAGTACCTGCCGGACCTTCCTGCACCCTTTTAGTGCCTTCCTAGTCTTCCAGCGTCAGCAACACCCTCCTGCAGCCTTCCTACATCCTTCCGGCGCCTGCCGCATCTTTCTGCAGCCTTCAGCAACACCCTCCTGCAGCCTTCCTACATCCTTCCGGCGCCTGCCGCATCTTTCTGCAGCCTTCCAGTGCCTGTCGCATCCTCCTGCACCCTTCCAGTACCTGCCGGACCTTCCTGCACCCTTTTAGTGCCTGCCGCAGCTTCCTAGTCTTCCAGCGTCAGCAACACCCTCCTGCAGCCTTCCTACACCCTTCCGGCACCTGCCGCATCTTTCTCCAGTCTTCTAGTGCCTGTCGCATCACCCTGCACCCTTCCAGTGCCTGCCGCAGCTTCCTACAGCCTTCCAGCATCAGCCACACTTTCCTACAGCCTTCCAGCACCACTTGCAGCCTTCAGCAGCTTGTCATTCTTGCTTATTTCTTTTTTCTAAATAAAAGGTGATTCGTCCTCATTAAACTGACCAGCTTTTTCGTCATTCTTCCTTTTGCTTTGCTGTTTCTTTTTTTTTTTTTGCCTCTGTGTCTGATATATTTTAGTTGTACGGTCAACTATTTTTTGTAACTGGTTGTTAAACCCTCTGCAACAAGAGTTCAATCGGCAGCTGACATAAACTGAAACCGCCGAATTATGCCGAGAGCTGATCAAATTTAATAATGCTACGAAACAAAAGAAATAACATTTATCGGATATATTACAATGAAACAAAACAAGGTACTTGTTTAGTTTAATCAAGACATAAAAAAATGAAAATATTGAATAAAAACTATATTGTACGTACTCGTTATGGAATGAAGTTTTACAAAAAAATCACTTAACTTGATCAAGCAGTTATTTCTGTGTTTTTTTTAATACAAAGGAAAATCCAATTTTCATGAGATCGATCGTGTCGCGGCCATCTTGTTTATTTTGCTAACGAGAAGAGGGTGTCTTAAAATGAAAAAGTGATTAACAAAGGACAAAATGAAACAGGGATTATGAAAGGCCAGAAAACTCCGTAAAAAAAAAGTGAAAAAAAAACTAAAATATTTATCTAGGTATTTTTTCTGTCCATGGTTTAAAATAATCTTGTCAAATTTTGATAAACTTTAAGCGGTAATTGGAGTTATCTCCCCTGCCCCCACCTTCTCCTCATCCGTGAAATAAACAAAATGGCCGCGACTGATCGATCTCATTAAAATTTGATATCATTCTGTAAAAAACAAACAAACAAAAAAATTTGATCAAATTAAATTATATTTTTTTTGTATAACTTTTTTCCATAACGAATACGTACAATATAATAATATATATATATATATATATATATATATATATATATATATATATATATATATATATATATATATATATATATATTCATTTTTTTAATGTCTTGATTAAACTAAACAAGTACCCCCTCACCAAAAATAGGGGGAAACACAATCAAATAAAATAAAACAACCTACCGTAGGTCTCATGAATAATTTTTTTTTTTTTTTTTTGTAAATCTTTAGCGTAAATAAATAGAAACTTTTCTTTTCACGAGAATTTTAAGGAAAAAATGATTTTCTTTTTTTTGTAACTTTTAATATTTCTTTTTTCTTTTTTTTCTAAGAAAAGTAGTGAGAATTATTCAGGAAAACTGTTCGCCTTCTTTTAGTGTTAGAGTTGGGTAGCATGCATTTTCTGCAACATCTGCATCTCAAATTGAACACAGTATTAATTTATTCATTGATTACTTGCTTCAGCGTCTGTAATAATTCATCCAAGCTTGTTAAATTCATTTTCGTTTTTTCTATTGACTAATTAAAATTAAAAACTATTTTTCTTTTTCTTCCAATTTATTAAAAGCGGTCTGCTTTGTTTTTTGTTAACCAAGTGCGTTTGTTATCTCTTTTTTTTTTTTTTTTCCTCCATTGGCTGATCAACTTGATCTACGCTCGGCATATTCCGACAGTTTACATCACCTTCCAGTCGAACCCGAGTAAACATTTACGGAAATCCGGTGCGCACAACGCGAAAGTACCACCTATTTTTTTTTATTTTTTTTTTCGCCAAATTTTTCAGTCTTCATACGTAACCGCCCCCCCCCCCCAAAAAAAAAGTATGATCTCGTTTGGTACTTATTCCGATTTTAGCAATATCGCGTCTCCGGCATCTTCCGGCATGATTACGGAAAATGCCGCCAACGCCATTAGTCTCAATCAGCTGTGAGCAGACGACAGAATTTCAATAAATTGTGTGAAGTCTATTGAAAGATATTTTTTAAAAAGTATTTTGTGTTAATGTGAAAATGCATTTCATTCATCACGTCGTGCGAACTCCATTAACTCTTCCGAAGGAATTATCGCTTTTTCTCAAGAAAAAAAAAAAACGATTGCGAAGGAGGTGCAAAGGAGACAAGTAAAGTATCATTTTCTTACAATTGTTATCATCTATTTCTTATATATATATATATATATATATATATATATATATATATATATATATATATATATATATATATATATATATATATATATATATTATGCAAATTTATTTTTAAAATTTATTATTTCCATGTTTTCGACGTAAAAAGTATTTACTAAGTGAAAAAGAAAAAAAATGAGAACTTAATAAGAAAAAAAAAAAAAAAAAACAATACTCACGCAGAAGACGGACCGTGCTGAAATAACGTTATTTAAGAAAAAAAATGGCTTAAAAAACTATCCTGTAATTTCACCAAACAATTTAATAAACAAAAAATTCGGTACTACTAGTGAGTGCACTAGTGCAGTGCACTTATTGATCTGTGCTTAAATAATAACGTTATTATTTAAAAAGCCATTCTTAACATGGGGAGGGTGCTTTGTACCTATTCTGTACTTTAACCTTACAATTGAATAAAAAAAAAAAACGGTCCACCTCCACAATTTTCTTTTAAATGACATTTTTTAAGGTTTTCGACTATGCTGAATACGGAAATCGCATTGAAATTTTGCAGAAATAAGTAGTTATCGAGATATAAAAAGTTGTATTATTTATTGTATTCTTTGGCGGCCATCTTTTTTCCGTGCGCGCGCGCCATAAACAAATCTACGCGCGTAACAAAGATGGCCGCCAAAGAATACAATGCATAAAACAACTTTTGTCGATAACTACTTATTTCTGCAAAATTTCAATGCGATTTCCGTATTCAGCATAGTCGAAAATCTATAAAAGTCGTCATTTTAAATGACGACTTTTACAGATTGTGGAGGTGGAGGTGGACCTAATCTAAAAAAATACCAAAAAAACATATCATAAAACTTTGATTAAACTTAGAAATATGATTTAAAAAATCGCGTGGATCAGTAAGTGCACTTACTAGCACCAAAAATTCTAGAAAATTTAGATTTAACTTGAAAATACTATGCTATTAAAAAAAAATGTAGCTCCGTATTCTGCATAAGTAACAAAATAAATTCATATTTCGTCGTAAAAATTATTTATTAAACAAACAAAAACAATCTATTTGAAACTTATTTTTCTTGAAAAAAAAAAAAAAAATGGAGTACTTTTTTGAACTTACCCAGCGTAGTATAAACCCCCCAACCTTCCCATGTTACGAACGTCTCTCAAGGTGCTTATTCCAAAAAACAAATACCAAAAAAACAGTCGGACCTGAACGAAAATCACCCCCTATAAGAATGGCTTTCACTCCCAACCTCCCCATGTTAAGAATGGCTTTCGTAAAAAAAACCCAACCTCTCCATGTTAAGAATGGCTTTCAGAATAAACATCTCCCAACATCCCATGTTAAAAATGACTTAAAGAATAAACACCCCCAACCTGCCCATGTTAAGAATGGCTTTCGCTTGTTTATTTGTTGTTTTTGGCATTTTTTTTTTTTCAGTAAATTATTATTGATTCGACAGTAATATATCGAGGGGGGTGATTATTCTCGTTCGGGTTCGCCAAAAAACATCCTTTCAGACAATTAAACTATTTTTTCTTGCTTTACATTCATTTAAAATTTTATTTTTATTTCTTAATTTTGTTATTTTATATCAAGTTTGATTTACAAACGCTGCGTTTTGAATTTAGCATCTCTGCAACGGTCTTTGCATTGTCGGCATTTTCCGTAACCGTTGCCGAAAAATGCCGAAGACGCGATGAGTTAAAATCTGAATAAGTCCCCTCTTTTGGGGGTGGGGGTAGTTTAGGGTTCTGATTTACAATAATTGAAAACAGGGTGGGGGTGGATACTATTTTGGTATTTATGCAGAACAATGACCGTCCTATCGTCGACATTTCCCGAGCAGTTTACGGAAGATGCCGAACGAAATTTTCGTGATTTTTTTTTTTTTTATTATTCAAACGCTGTTCATTTTTTTTTTTTTTTTTCAATGAAAATCATATTATTTTTAGTTCAATACGAAGACAATTCAAAGAAGAATTAACAGAAAAAATGCAAACAATTTTAATGGAAAAAAAATAACTTTCATTAGAAAACTAAAAAAAGAAAAATGAAAATATTCTTGAATAATTATTGGACAATTTTTATGAAACTTTAATTAAATTAAAATTCAAATCAAGAAAAGAAAAACATTCATTGTAAGGTAAGTTTCATCAATTTACAGAGATACGAAAAAAAAAAATTATAAACACAACGAATAAATGCTACCAAAGGCAAGATAAGTAACTCTTCTACCTATCTGGAAAAGTTTTTAGAGCGGTTTTATTCGCTTTAAAACGTTTATTTGGTTTAAAAATTGCAGTGTTTATCGATGTGTGTGAAAAAGGTAAAAATAAAATGTTTAACTTTCGTTAGCTAATCAAATTGCTTTACTTAAATATGACTTTTTTTTAGCTTTTAACAAATTCTTTTACAATAATTATATTTTTATAAAAATGTTTATCGATGTATGTGAAAAAGGCAAATGGCGGCGAGCTCTTGTTAAGTTTCAAAAAATGAGTTAAAACTAAATATTATACAAATTATTGTTAGAAACCTACAGAATATATGTCATCGTCACGGGTCACATATATTGGGTGGGTTTCTAACAGTATTTTGTATAATTTTTTCGTTTTAACTCATTTTTTTTTTTTTTTTACAAAATTCACATTTCTAACAGTCAGCTCGCCGCCATTTGTCTTTTTCACGTACAGCGATAAACCTTTTTATAAAAATATAATTATTGTAAAAGAATTTGGTACTTCTACAGTTTATCGCCGAAAATGGAGACGCCATTTTTTCGGGCACCTGTCATTAAAATAAGAGGGAGAAATCCGTATTTAAAACAATATATATATATATATATATATATATATATATATATATATATATATATATGTATATATATATAATCAAAATTACAATTGAATTTACCAAAATGATCCAAGATAGTAAAATTAAAGTAAATTATAAATATTAAAGAATTAATATTTATAAAATTATCTCAGCCAGATATAAAAGCTCGATAAAACCAAATAGGAAATAGAGCTTATAATATGAGCAAACAGCTAATAAAATATGTTAAAAAAACACTTTGAAATGCGTTAATAACATATTTAATCTGAAAAGGAAACACTAGATAAATGGATAGTCCTTAATTCGCAGAGTTTCGAAGAAATACTTTCCTTCTCATCAGAGGGTAGGAATTAGCAAAATGCAGGATCGGATTTTGCATGCAAAAGTATTTGATGAAACAACAAGTAAGTCAAAGATCTTACTTGAAAACAAAAAAAGTGAAGCAGAGGGAATATGGTAAAGAAAAATGTGATTACACACGAATGGATAGTCTGGTGAAAGATAAAAAATCCAGTGACGGTAAAATCCAAATGTAAAACTTCAAGAAAGTTAAAAGAATTTCCATTTGTACAAGTAAAATCCAAGGAAATCCCGTAATTGGAAGAAGATGGTCCATAATAATCCAAAGGCAGAAATCCATGGAATAATTCACAAAAATGTGTACAAGGAAAAAAAGAAAAGATTCCAGTAATATTAATAAAAGAAAAATAAGATGTGCTTTTCACTCTACTTCCGAGTTTTCAAGTAAGATCTTTGACTTACTTGTTGTTTCATCAAATACTTCTGCATACAAAATCCGATCCCGCATTTTGCTAATTCATACCCTCTGATGAGAAGGAAAGTATTTCTTCGAAACTCTGCGGATTAAGGACTATCCATTTATCTAGTGTTTCCTTTTCAGATTAAATATGTTTTTAACTCATTTCAAAGTGTTTTTTAACATATTTTATTAACTGTTTGCTCATATATATCTATAGTAAGTTATAAAATATAGATGGCGATTAAGCTACACTGAATATTCCGTGTTTCATCCACTCTAGGATTCTTCAGGCTTATGCGAGAATTTTGTGGTTGTCTCGCGTTTTTATACGGTTTTATAAGGTACTTATAACCACAAAATTCTCGCATAAGCCTGAAGAATCCTAGATTGGATGAAACGCAAAATATTCACTGTAGCTTAATCACCATCTATATTTTATAACTTACTAACTAGCTTTACCTACATATTGAGCACTGTTGAAGTAAATACTTAAAGTTTACGCATAAATTTATACTTTCGTATATTAATTTAAGTGAGTAAATGAAGTAATTATTTACAACTTCAAGTCAATTTTGTAATGTTATATATATATATATATATATATATATATATATATATATAACATCACAAAATTGCCTTGAAGTTGTAAATAAAAAATGGACTTAAAGTCAATATTATTATGTTTTTAAAAATCAACGTTTTTTTCTCCATATATATATTATAATAAGTTAAATTGCAACAAAAACAGAATTCTAAAAAATAATTAATTTTTAAAAGATATAAATAGAATAAAATTCCAATATTCTATGGTATGAAGTTTTAAACAAAAATTTTGGAGTAAGATTTTCCAATTTTAAAAATATTCTTAGATAATATAAAAAAAAATGACTGTCTATTGGCAATTATAAAATAGAAAATTTAACTACAACTTGAAATTATTTTAATTGTTAAAAGATGTTTATTTATAGGGGGGGGTCAACTTGATTTTAGTGCCTCTTTTCAAAAAAATGTACAAAGACCTCTAATTAATAAAATTAACATAAACAATAGCAAAAAAAAAAAAGAAAAAAAACGCGACTTCCCTGATTCAATTAAAACGACTAGCATCATCCTTAGTATGCACGATTATTGGTAGACACAAAATGATGATGTGAATGGTAATGCATAAAATGTTAGTGATTTTAAACAAAAATTTGAACACCTCTATGGCGACTGTTACAGGTTTTGGGGTCTGCTGGAAACGAATATCACATTGAAATTTGGGGCAGACAAGTAGTTTTCTGAATATTAAGACTTTTATTCTGCAATGTAATTCCTTATGTTATCACTGGTGGCCATTTTGTGCATGCAAGTGCACATACATGTAAATGAGACAACGAAAAACGAATCATATGACATAGCAACCAATTTTTTCAACTGAACAAGTACTTTTAGGTATGTTTTACAATCCATAGAGATTCGAAAAAGTGGTCAAAAATCAAATATACAACAAATAAGCCTGCATCATTGATTTTTTTTTTTGCCCATAAAGAGAATTCATATTTGAAATGAAATAAAAAAAACATTTAAAACTACTTTAAATTTGGTATAGATTTTTTAAAAACACCAAAAAATGGAGCGATAAGTTTTTTTTACAGCTGAGAGATTTTGAGAGTTGGTATTATGAATTACAGTTTAAGTAAAGAAGGGCTAGTACGAATTGCAGTATTGGTGAAAAGGAGTGCTGACAATTTTTTTTTTTCATTTACAAGCTATTTCGGTTTTCATTTACAAGCTATTTCGGCTTTCTTTTATTTTTACATATTTCTTATTGCAACACACATACAACCTTATTTTTTATATAATGGGGAAGTCCTTTTAGTTCATTTTTAATTCTGTTCAAAAATAAATATATAATATATTCAAATATGAAAAATAAAAACAGAAGTCATCTGAATCTTAAAATTTGAGCATGTAAAAAAAAAGGAAGCCATTTTTTAATTTTGTTTAAATGCCAAAGAAAAATATGTATGGAAAAAAAAATTAATTTTTACTTTGAAAAGGTGAGCTTGTGAAAAAAGGAAGCCATTTTTTAATTTTAATCATACATTCTCGTTCTAAAATATGTATATATATATATATATATATATATATATATATATATATGTATATATATATATATATCTGTAAAAAAAACAAATTTATTTTTGTTAATTAAAACAAACCAAAAAAATAGGAAATTTTCGGTAAATTAAAGTATTGTGCAAAAAAAGTAAAAAAATGTCGATTTTAATTTATGCATGTCTGAAAGTAAGTATGTAAAAAGTATTTGTAAAAAAAAAATACAAAGAAAATGTATGAAAAAGTGATTTTTTTTTATTTCAGTAAAAGTATTTGTCACGCATTTGTATGTTAAAATGTTAATACAAACAAAATGAATGCAGTTTAACGTCTTGCCCAGGACAATTTTTAATATATATTTGGGCTTGTGAAAAGTTATTTAAAGTCAAATTCAGACAAGTTTAGAGGCAAAAGGTTTCAATTTTATTTTTGTGAATAAATCGGCAATATTTTGTTCTGATGCTATGTACTTAGCATTATTAGATTAGATTGTAAATACAATAACAATTTTTTACTTCCTTTCTTATGAAGTGATTTTTTTTTTTTTTTTTTTTACAAAGGCATCACCACATTATCAAGGCCCAGAGGCCACTCAAGGATAAGGGTTAAAGAGTGTACAGTAGAAATTGGTCAATATAGTAATTATTAGTAATGAAAATTTGGTAAATTTAATAACTTATATGGAACGGCTCATCAAGAACTTCTTTACTTTAGACTTGAACACAACCATATTGTAGTCAGCCGGAAAGCAGGAAAACGGAAGACAATTCCACAGGCGTGCAGTTCTAAGAAAGAAGCTTTGTTCATGGAATCTACGTTTAGGTTTAGGCACAGATAAAGAGTGGGGGAAATTATTGATAGTGTTTACAGCTAGACGAGTGATATTTATTATCTATATGCTTAGATCTTTGGTGAATTATTGTGTGCTAAGGCTATGCTGGCTTGATTATCACAATTACTTCGGGGGTTTTAGTTAATTCTGGTTCTGAATTCCGCCTCACACATAGAAAGAGATACAATCTATTGCTTTTTAAATTTCCATGAAATAATAGGCCCATTTTCTGATAGTCTGAAACAATATCCAGATATACTTTTACGATCTTCATCGTTTCCTCAATCTGAATCTGAAAACTCTTCTAATTTTAGGGGACTTGTTGATTTTCTCAATACTAAATCCTGTTCCTTAAATAACTAAGGACTTTAAATCCTTCATTGTCGGTCTTGATAATTTTTGTGATAGTTTCATTACTGTGTAACATATGTCTGGTGTCATAGCAGTAGGTACGGGCAAAAATGGGCGGACAAAAATAAGGAGGCCTAGTTTTGAAAGCCAATTTATCATAATTTTTTTGTAGGTTTCCGACTACTTTTTGTATTGTATTTGAAAGATTAGAGACTAAACTTAATTTCCAAAAGAAAAAAAAAATATTTGTACACGTGAAAAAAAAAAGTTATGAAAAATGAAATGTTTTCATGGTGAGCTACTCAATTCTGCTAAATTTTGAAGTTAAATAAATTCATTGTAAAAATCCTTTAAAGGATAAATATCAGTTTTCTGGATCTATTTCAAAGATAATTAATAAAGTCCTAAGATATTGAATTAAATAATAAAAAATAAAACCACTTTGTTTTTACAAAACATACATTAATTAGCCCCAAACCGAGTGCTTTTGCCATCCGCAAAACGCAACAAACTAAAATTTTGTATACATGGAATATAGCCCAAAATTTCAGGCAGTCAAAAGACTTTGAACGTGACGTCATGTAATTAAAAGAGAGGAAGGGGTGTGATATTTTTCTTTTTTCCCCAAAACGTGCATCCATACATTCCTATTCTGAATGTTTGTATAAATTTTTCCATTTTTTAATTCAATTATTTTTCTATGTTCCTGTTTTTAAATTAATTTTTTTTACATCATCTAATGTGGCTTTAGTTCGCATAGGAAAATTTGGGAGGGAGTTGTTTGTTGGCTCTAAGTTGGAGTTGGAATTGGAGGTGAATCGCCGGGCAAGCAGTTCCGTCTTTTCCATTGTCGTGCATACAACCTTCTGGTTGTTGTTCAGTGGGCAAATTACTGATTGCCCTTTATTTATAACACTATTATAGATTTTCCAGAAATCACGAGTTCCTATCTTTTACGATTTAATGCATTCCCTGATTATTTCAGCATGCTTTCTTTTATCTGTTGCTATTTCACTCTTACAATGATTTCTAGCATCTATGAATTTTTGTCTATTTGTATTTGACTTATGACATACAAACTGGTGGAATGCATGCTGTCTTTGTGCAATGGCAGCTGCACAACCTGCGGTGAATCATGGGGGTGAGTGGGGCTTGTTATAATACTTCCGTGTGGGAACATGTGCTCCAGTGCCCACTTTGCACCATTCAGTTGTCTCATTGGCACACTGTTTAGCAGGAAGAGAGAAGATATCAGTCCATGGGGCATCTCGGATGTGCTCTCTAATGGCTTCCCAGTCAGCCCTGTTGTAGTAGCTTGTTGTTTTGAGCAATGGTTCCTCACCTTGAGGTTGGGATTTAAATGTGATGTTAACTGATAGCACTATGTGGTCTGCGTTTCCAAGTGGACTATGGGCATTAGTCACACAATCCTCAGGAGGCATCTTGCCATTTCAAAAAGTGTCCGCAATGATCTTTGAAAATATCATTTACTCGACTGCCGTCGGCTACTTCTACAAAGTGACTCTGAGGAGTAAAGTTAGGATCAAAAAAGATAAAATCCAATTCCTTTGAAATTACATGTGCCGTTGCACCACAATTGACAAGAAAGTTGTTCGTTTGTTAAAGCGTCAAATGTATATGAAAATAAAAATGTATGTTTGCTAACAGAGCTCTCCACATTTTTAATGGAGTCCCCTTTGAAATTTTTGTATCTACATTGGAAACTTGTGATTAGGTCACCCACAGTTATAGCAAATACTATTCTTCCTTTTCTTAAGAGAAAAATTGTTTTTGGAAAAGTTGTGGTTTTTATTCAAGTGAAAGGTATAATTTAATTTTGGTGTTTTTAAGTGGCCATTTTTAAATTTCATATTTGTAGATTTGTTTTTTTCTGTGATTATTTTCTCAGTTTTCTCATAACTTTTAAGTGCTACTTTGAATTGACTAAACGTCATGGGTTTTTCTTTCTGAGCTATCATAGTAATAAACAGCTTAAAATCACTCTGCAACCATTTAAGGACCATGAAGATTAATAGACTGTCATTAATAACTTTGCTAGACATTTTTAATGAATTTGCTGTTGTTTCGGCGCTTATAATATAGTCTGTAATCATTTCGGCTTCCATATAATTTAGAGATGTCAGTTCAGTATATAAAGATATAATTTTGGGTTTTCCTTTCAATAAATAATGCTGGTGCTATCAGATCAGGCTGTCTTTTGGCTTCCTGAGACGAAATGCACCTACATTGATGTTTTTTGTTTTCTGATCTTTTTTGTAAAACTTAATTTTGTTCTGCAAAACCAAAAACAAAAACAACAGCCCCTCTCCGTCCCTTTTTTATCTCCCCCCCCCACTCCCAGACCCTGTCGATGGAGTATCAGAATACACCGACTGCACCCCTGCAGAGAGTAAAAGTCCCGTAATGCCTTAGAACGGGATCCTGGTGGCTGAGCAACTCACGACCTTGGAACCAAATGGCCGTGATTTAGCAACACTCCACTTTGGCCCTTACTTCGACTAGACAGGCGGTCGGGCAGGCTCGACCCGACCAACCGGCTAGTCATAGCAGTCCCTAATAATAGTAAACCCCCATAAAGAGAAACACAAACACATTGTACTCATATAAAAAATTTTTTAAAAAAACACACACATACTATCATTAGAAGGCGATGGCAAGGGCCAATCAGATGGTGAAAACTGATGCTATTGACAACTAACCCTTTCTACACCTTGCTGGGTCCAAGGAAATGAAAAAAATCGTCATAAGCAGCTATACTCACTGTTTGAGTATATCATCATTGTATCCCTGAGATGCTTGGGCGAATTGGTTTCCTCCCAACCATCTCCCAATTTAGGGCTCCGAGGAGGGTGGAGAGCAAGGATGATGAAAAAAACAAAAATATTCTATGGTTTCCAAAAAAATTAAAAGGCCCCATCCAGAAAGCGATGAAGATGAAAACACAAACTTTCCAGAGTATATAATCTTGGAATCGCAAGATAATATACAAATAACAAAAATGTCCCGATTCAAAATCGAAAGAATTATCAACAAAAATCTGAACACAAAACAAATTAAAAAATTAAAAAATGGAACTTTACTCGTACAAGTATCTACTAAAAGTAGTGCCGAAGAAATTTTAACATGGACAAAGTTCCATGATATAAACATCAAAGCCTACCCTCACAAAACCCTCAACACCTCAAAGGGAGTCATCAGATGTCCAGAACTAAACACCTGCTCTCTAGATGAAATAAAAACAAACCTAAAAAATCAAAAGTTATAGATACTAAAAGAATTACAATAAAAAGAAACGAACAAACAATTAACACCAACACATACATATTAACTTTCAATACTCCCACTCCACCAACTGAACTCAAGATTGGATATATTAACATTAAAGTAGAAACATATATCACCAGACCACTTCGCTGCCTAAACTGCCAAAAATTTGGCCACTTCAAAGAATACTGCACCAGGAAAGCAGTATGCCCAAAGTGTAGCAGTAACGAACACCAGGAAACAGAATGCCAAGGAAATATAAAATGTTCAAACTGTGGAGAGAACCATCCAGTATACTCATCGCTCTGCCAAAACTGGATCAAAGAAAAAAAAATAAATGAACTCAAATATACCAAAAACATAAGTTTTACTGAAGCCAGGAAAATTATTGAAACAGCCACCACAACAGAACCAACTAGATCATATGCAGGTGCAACCAAAAATCAATTAAAAACAATAGAAAACACTGAACTAAAGGAAATCTCTACCCTCATAAAATCACTTTGTGAACTAGTTGAGACATTGAGGGCCACCTTACGGCAACTGCCGTCAACTCCAGCTGTACTTGGAAATAACTACCAAACAGTTGAGAGTAAAATCCCACCAGATCCCAAAAATCAAACACAATCCTCTAACAAAAAACCCACACAAACTGAAAACATCCCAAAATCAAAAGAACACTCACCTAGCACCCTCCGCAAAGGAACCAGAAAAGAAGAAAACCAAACAGTAGACATTCAAAATAGATTCCAAATTCTAGGAAAAATGGAAACAGGAAACACACTTAAAAGAAAATGACAAAATTATCATACAACACTACTCAATATACAACCACATAAACAAATTCTCATGCAAAGCCACCGGTGGATCATCAATACTGATAAGCGAAAACATTCCACACAGCAAAGTGAACTTAAAAACAAATATGCAAGCTGTTGCAATAACTGCAACACTACACAAAACAGTAACCCTGTGTTCACTCTATATACCACCAAACGAAACAATAAACAAAACAATTAAACAATATAATCAAACAACTACCTAAACCTTTTCTACTACTGGGAGACTTCAATAGTCACAATATATGGTGGGGCAGTAAAAAAAAAACAATAAAAGAGGCCAAACCATAGAAAAAATAATTAACCAAAATGATCTATGCCTACTAAACAACAAAGAGAATACATACATGCACCCACCAACGGGAACTCTATCAGCAATCGATATAACACTATGTGACCCAACTATATACATGGATTATAGCTGGAGAACACATAAGGATACATGCGGAAGTGACCACTTCCCAATCATAATAAAAAACGAGAATCCCAAGCTAGAAGACAAAACATCCCACTGGAATTTACAAAAGGCAAATTGGGAAAATTTCCAAAATACATGTCAACACAGATTAATACCTGAAGCAAATCCTAACTTAGAACACATCACATATTTCAGCAACACCCTACTCATAATAGCCGAGGAGAACATACCAAAAAGTTCCACTACTACAAAATATAACAAACCCTGGTACAATAAAGAATGCAAAGAAGCTATAAGAGCCAGACGTGCAAACCTAAGGAAATTCAAAAACCGTCCAACGAAAGAAAATTTGGACATATAAAAACAGCAAAGCCAAAGCACGGAAAACTATCAAAGAATCAAAACGGAACACGTGGAAAGACTATGTAACAAAAATTAATCAAAACACAAAACCCAAAAAAGTATGGGAGATGGTCAGAAAAATAGCAGGAAAAAATACAAAGAACACTATTAAACACCTTATATGCAACAACACGAAGATTACCGACAAACAAAATATCGCAAATGAATTAGCAGAATAATTCTCAATGAACTCATCATCAAAAAACCAAAATAAAAAATTCCAAAATATAAAGAAGAATGAAGAAAAAATAAAAATAAACTTCAAATCAAAAAATGAAGAAAACTACAATCAATTATTCAACAGCGCAGAACTAGAGGAGGCAATAAACAAATCTCACGATGCAGCAGTCGGCCCCGACGAGATCCATTATCAATTCCTCAAAAAACTACCAAAACCATCACTGGACTACTTATTACAAATTTACAATGAGATATGGATAACTAACAACATCCCCAAAAACTGGAAGCAGGCAACAGTAATCCCAATACCTAAACCAAAAAAAGATCATACAAACCCAACAAACTACCGACCCATTGCACTCACTAGTTGTTTGTGTAAAACTTTTGCGAGAATGATTAATGAAAGATTAAATTGGTACTTGGAAAGCAAAAATCTAATTACAGAAAGCCAGTCAGGTTTCAGGAAAAATAGAAGCCCCACCGACCACTTAATAAAACTGGAAACACGCATAAGAGAAGCATTTGCAAAAAAAGAACATCTCATAGCAATTTTTTTGGACATGCAAAAGGCGTATGACACCGCTTGGAAATACGGAATCCAAAAAGACCTGTATGAACTAGGACTTAGGGGCAGAATGCCAGAAAGTATCAGAAATTTCTTAACAAATAGAAACTTCCAAGTACGGATGGACAACACTTATTCAGTCCAAAAAGATCAAGAAATGGGTGTCCCCCAAGGCAGTATCCTGTCTGTCACCCTCTTCAACATTAAAATAAACAATATCATAAAAAACATAGACCCAGGAATTGAAAACGCCCTATACGTGGACGACCTACTTATATACTACCAATCTAAATATATACAAACAGCCGAACGCAAACTACAACTCTGTCTGAATAAAATAAACAAATGGGCCATAGAAAATGGATTTACATTCTCAGAGGAAAAACTAAATGCATCCACTTTTGCAAATTATGAAAATTCCACCACGACCCCAACCTGAAACTGGATAACAAGAACATCCCACTCACCAACCAACACAAATATTTAGGTATTATATTCGATAAAAAATTGAATTTCATAATACATATAAAATATTTAAAAGCAAAATGCCAAAAGACAATGCAATTGATCAAAGTCCTAGCACACACCGATTGGGGTGCAGACAAAGTCACATTATTGAAACTATACCAAACTCTAATCAGATCTAAAATGGACTATCAATGCTTCATCTATGGAGCAGCAAGGAAGTCCTACATAAAAGAACTTAATACAATCCATCATCAAGGATTAAGATTAGCCTTGGGAGCATTTAGAACCTCTCCAGTAGAAAGCCTCTATATAGATGCCCATGAGCCTCCTCTGATTCTAAGACGACAGAAGTTAGCGCTACAATATTACCTAAAGCTGGTATCATGTCCAACAAATCCTGCATACCAATGTACCCTCCACCCACAATACACACATCTCTTCAACAAGAAAGAAAATATCATCAAGCCCTATAGCCTCCGGATAAAAAAACCTTCTCACAGAAGCCCAAATGGACACTACAAAAATACATAAATATAACAAATCAAAAACTCCACCCTGGATGATCAAACAACCACACATAATATTAAAATTAAATAAATATCCCAAAACGAAAACCCACCCATCAACCTTCCATGAAGAACTACTTACCATCCAGAATACATACAAAGAATATACACAAATTTACACTGACGGATCAAAAGATGGAGATAAAGTAGGATGCGCAGCCATCCACAAAAAAATAAAACTAAAGAAAAGGCTCCCAAACGAATCTTCTATTTTCAGCGCAGAAGCAACAGTCATAGATTTGGCACTAAATATAATAAGCAATGATGACCATCAAAAATATATCATATTTACTGACTCACTTTCAATACTCATATCTCTAAAAGAAAAAAAAATGACAAACCCACTTATTACAAAATTGCTAAACAAAATAGATGCCATAACCATGAAAAAAAACATTATCTTTTGCTGGATACCAAGCCATCATATCGGCATCTACATGAATGAACAAGCAGATAAGGCAGCAAAGGAAACTCTGCAACAAAACCACATAAGTGGAAAAATCCCCTATACAGACCTAAAGACTAAAATAAACACATATTTGAAGAGAAAATGGCAAGAAAACTGGAGCTCATGCACCAAAAACAAATTATTCCAAATAACACCAAATATTGGAACAAGAGACACCAAAAAGTTAACCAGAAAGGAAGAGGTAGTAATGACCAGACTGCGAATAGGTCACACTCACATCTGCTAAAAGGGGAGGAGACACCAAACTGTATAACGTGTCAAGTCCCCTACACAATACACCATATACTAACAAACTGCATTGACCTTGAACAAGCCCGAACAAAGTATTACCAAGAAAAAAATCTGAAAACAATATTAAACAAGATTGATCCCCAAAAAATCAATTTTCTGAAAGAGATTAAAATATACTCAAAAATATAAGGAAAGACGCCCCCAAAACAAAAAAAAAACCTTAAGAAGAACAAACCAATATTTAACACAACATAACTAACCTTTCGGCATTAAATGACCCCAAAGTGGTTGATATGCCGTAAAACAGAACAAACAAACAAACAAACAATAAATAATGCTCTCTTAATATGTTCAATGCTTTGCAGCCATCGCCCAAGGTTTTCTCGCATTACCAGAGGTAGACTTCTGTCATCTAAGCACTGTATTAATTCCACAAAGATAGTTGCATTCTTTTCAATAAACTCAGTCTCATTTCTGTTTTCTTCAAGTTGTGCCTTAATTACCGTGTGTAACTTTTGGATTTGTAAATATCCTAAAAACTTCACTTGCCACAATTTGAATTTTGGTTCTGATCCATCGAAGTAAAGTCTTCCGCCGAGTCCATAACCTCTTGAATTGGAAGCCTTGTTTAATTTCAGAAGAGTTTCCGATGGACAGTTATTTTATACAAGTCCTGAAGATGAAGAATTCTCGGTGGGCAGCTGTTCTGTACAGATTCTGGACTTTATAATTTTGCAGCCTAAAAGCAAAAGATCCTTTTCGTGTTGACACAAAAAAACTGCTGGAATGCTAAAAAGATTTAATTTTTATGGAGCAATTTTGGTTTCTGATTGGCTGATAGCAGAACGTGTATTAATTTGATTCGTCAGTTCCTATCAGCAGTATTTATAAATAGAATTTCCCAAATTTGAGGGAGCATACCTCCATTATAAATCAAAAATATTGCCACATATCTCTTACCTTCAAGTGGCTTTGAAAAGTGGTGACTCTATACAAAAAGTTTTAAAATGAACAGATTCAACATCTGTTTAATAACAAAGTTTGATGGATCTGCCACTGAACCGTCAGTCATCAAATGAGTTGAAAAGGCTGGGTGTATTAGTCAATTGTGCAAAATAAAAGAGCCAGCAACAGTCATCCTGCTGAGGTTTACTAAAAGGGCCTATGCAGTGTACCAACAACTCAGAGATGAATCAGACTTTGACAAAATTAAGTACAGCCTTTATACAGCATTCGGTAGGGATTCTTTTGTTGCATAGCAGAAGTTTATTGGCCATCGATTTCACCCCAGGGAAACCGTCAACATTTAATTAGCTGATTTACAGGAATTGTCAGTGCCATATGGTGTTGTGAATGACAGAATATTAAAATGTACCTTTTTGATAGACTTACCTGTGTATATTAGTAGTCTTTTGTGAACGTCATCATGAATTGAAGAATTTTGAGCTCAAAGCATCCTTAAAGAAATGGAATCATTTAGAGTAGCAGCAAGCACTAGTCATGCAATATCTGAACATTATAGACAAGATGGATTCTTCCCCATCTAGCAATAAGTGAGAGGCCTGTGTGCTATAAATGTTGTGGTTCTAATCATTTTGCTAAAAAGTGCAAGCGTCGAAGTGGTATGAGGGATGTTTATCCACAAGCACAAAAAAACTATGATGTAATTGCTGCAATGAGTTGGATCAAATATCTCACAACTGTTTGAGAAATGAATTCATGGACAAGGTATGATCACCACCCTTGATCCTTGCCAAACAATGAATGCAGAATTGCCTGTTGTTGGTGTTAAAATTGATGGTGTGCATGTTAGACATGATATGTTTTTGGTCTTTAGTTAATGCAATTCACTGTCATATGTGAAGAAAGCAATGAGTGAATGTTATGACCACCAATGGCTTATTGTAAGGATGTTATGGTGTAGGGACTGTCATGATCTGTACTGAGAAAGGTGACACAGCTGAAGTTGACATCCTGGTGATGCAGGACAAACCTCTTGGTTATGACATTAATTGGAATCAGCACAATAAGAGTTTTAGGAAGTGTCATCATCACAGTGACTGGAGGTGTAATACTTTGTAGAGGAAAAGAAGTCTGTACAGCCATTTTTATTAAGGAAAACGACTTCTGTACTACATTTAACCAAAAAGAGAGGACATGAACTACAAGATAGAAGTGGGCCATGAGCGGAAACAAGACAATTTCATTTTCCATAATTTACTTATAAGAATTCTTCCCCAAATTGTAATGAGAAGACAAAATGACATCAAAAGTTTCATCACAAGGGAACTATTCGACATGACACTTGAATATATAACTCAAGATAAACAGACTAGCCCAAAATAATAGATTTGTATTTAAAGGTACACAAATGGTCACCATACTTGAGGAAAAAGCAAAATCTATTTCAATCCTTTTCAGTCCTTAACCTGACTTGCGAAAAGACTTTCTTGAGATCTCCCAGAAATAAATACGTTTTTTTTCTAAAGGCTACTAACAAAACCAACAGTTTTGCTTTTGTGTTCACTCTAGCATAAGCATCTTCGTTTAGAGACATCATCAATTAAATACCAGTCGATCTTAGTGGTAACTTCTGCATCATGTTTAATCACTAGATGATGAGGGATCCAACAATATTTTGCAAAGTCTTTCCAGGATACATGTATCAGTTCAACCGCCTATATCCATGACAAATAACACCCTACCTGAGAATTCTTCTTTCAAACTCCTTGACTTAATATTTGCAGGCAATATGAACTGGATAAATACATTGAGGAGATTGAAAAAGTGCTGCAAAGAAGGTGCATTCCTTCTATCGAATTAGAAGACTACTCACACTTGAGATTACCCTGTACCTCTACAAGGCCACCATTCGCCCATGCATGGAGTATTGTTGCCACATTTGGGCTGGTGTATCTACCACTAGTCTCTTCCTCTTGGATAGGGTCCAGAAAAGATTTTCCAATCTAATAGGTTCACTTTGTCAACTAAGCTCCAACCTCTGTCCCATCGCTCCAATGTTGCATCTCTGTACCTTTTACAAGTATTTTAATGGAATGTGCTCTGATGAACTTGTTGCACTTGTGCCCCCTCGACGTACATATCCCCAACAAACCCGTTTAGCAATAAAATCTCACCCCTTTATTGTTGATGTCCCTAAATGCCAGAAAGCTTTCTATTCTAATAGTTTCTTTCCTCGAACAACTAGACTTTGGAATGCTACCTGCTTCCCTAGCTGTACTGATATGCAGAAGCTTAAATGTAACGTAAACCAACATCTTGTTAATCTTTCCTAGACATGATTCCAAATAGTAGCCCCTTACGTCCAAGTGGCGATACGCCTTGTTAGGAGTGAACATGAGTAAAAAAAAAGAAAAATTGCCATCTCTTTATATTTTCTGAAGACATTGCTATAGTCTTTATGAATTGCCTTTTTTTTTTCTAGGAAATCTGCCACTCTCTCCATAATTTTCAAAATTCGACTTGAGATAATTTTTCCTCATCCCATGGTAAATCAACATGATATCTCCCCTCCTTCATAACAAGTGTTTCTTTAAAAACTTTTAATTTCGTCCTCATCATAGAACGACAATTCTGATTCTCTGTCAAGAAGGAAAAAACCCTCAATTCTCCTCTCTACAGAGGATTCCTCAAAGAAAGGTCCCCATGGATCAGAAAAAAATGGGACAGGATTCAACACTCCATCAATGAGGTAACTCAAGCATTTAGGAAGATTACTTATAGAATTTGTGAACGAAGGGAAACCACATGGTTTCCTATTTTTCTTAAAACTTTTTTCCCAAGAAGGTACTTATGTGTCTTTAAGGAATGATATCATTTGAATTTTGCTAGGCAGATCCGTCCAGTCATTTAATTAAATTAAAATTCTTCATGCATTAGATCAAATCTATACCTACAAATCCATCTAAGGTGGAATGGTTCAAATTATTATCACCTGAACTTAGGTGGAATCTTGCCTCATTTATATTGTGTGATTATCTTGTCAAAGCGAGGAATATTAAATTTCAGGTTCACCCCTTCAGTGAACAGTGTATCAAAATAAAAGGGTTTCTGAGATTCTCATTTTAAGTATACTTTGTGTTATCAACGATTTATGTTTTTAGTGTCTATAAAGGTACTTATGGGCATTTTAACAGGTTTTGAGTGTATTTTATTTTTATTTTTTTTACATGGGCATCACCACTTATCAAGGCCTTGAGGCCACTCGAGAATAAGGGTTAAAGAGTGTACAGTAGAAATTGGACAATATAGTAATCGTTAGTAATGGAAATTTGGTAAATTTATTAACTTATATGGAACAGCTCATCAAAAACTTGTTTACGTTAGACTTGAAGACAACCATATTGTAATCAGCTGGAAAGCAGGAAAACGGAAGACAATTCCATAGGCGTACAGTTCTAATAAAGAAGCTTTGCTCATGGAATCTACGTTTAGGTTTAGGTACAGATAAAGAGGTGGGGGAAGTTATTGATAGTGATTTCTGCTAGACGAGTGTTTCTTGTGAAAGTTTTGCAAGGGGGGACCATAGATTGGAGCTCAGCCGAGCACTTGCCATGAAAATAACGATAAAGCAGAGACAAACTCGCAACATTTTTTCTGTGAGAAAGAGGTTGCAGGGAAGAGAAAAGAACATTCCCTACTAGGCTACGAAGTCTATTTTGAACTATATCAAGGCAGGATAAGTCCTTTCTAGCAGCTCCTGCCCAGATGTGGCAACAGTACTCCATCCTTGGATGTACCTGGCTCTCATATAGATAGAGAAGTGTATCAGCAGTGAGATATCTACTGGATGGATAGAAGAATCCCACTATTTTTCCAGCGTCCTTGGCAATGGATTTAATGTATGTGTTCCATTTAAGATCAGGAGTAAAAGTCAAACCCAGGAGCTTGTCAAAACATGAGGCCTCCCCAAGACGAGAGCCATTCATTTCAATTGATGCCAGATGGGGATCAGAGTGTTGATGATGTAAAGATAGAAGCTTGGTTTTAGATGCATTAAAAGTAACAAGCCACCTCTTTCCCCATTGTATCACTTGCTCAAGATCAGAGAAGAGAGAATCAGAGAGAACTTGGTCGTTTATGGTCTTAGATGTGCTACCATAGATAGTAGAGTCATCAGCATAAATGTCTACAAATGATGTAAGGATGTGATTTGGAAGATCATTAATGTAGATCAGGAAGAGAGTTGGGCCCAGGATGGACCCCTGAGGGACTCCAGCATTAATACTGAGAGTTTCTGATTTCTGCCCATTAACCACTACTCTTATGAACCTATCAGAGAGAAATGATTTAATAATTGAGAAGACATTTCCAGCTATACCATAGCTGGAGATCTTGTGAAGTAAACCTTTATGCCATACTCTATCAAAGGCCTTAGATATGTCAAGAGCAATTGCCCTAGAAAGGAAGCCTCCGTCAAGAGATTCGCTAATCCTATGAGATATAACTGTAAGCATATCTGCTGTAGATCTAGCAGAATGGAAACCATATTGCGTGTCACTAAGGTTATTTTTGCTGAGATGGTTGATTACTTCTCTATTTAACACAGATTCCAGCAACTTACTCATGACGTACAGGAGACTTATTGGCCTGTACTGAGAGGGAGATGAGCGATCACCTGAATTCTTAAATACAGGGCATACTGATGAGATTTTCCAGGGTGATGGGAAGCAATTCTCCTTAAGACAACGCTTAAACAGTTTTGTAAGGATGGGCGCTAGTCCTGGTTGAAGTTTTTTGAGTACTATAATTGGAATACCATCAGGGCCGGTTGCTTTACTGGAATCAAGGTTTTTAATTAGCTTGGCAACATCACATGCAGATATGTGTATATCACATAGCGTGTAATCTGATACAGGAGGAAATATTGGAGGTTGGCGGCCTTGGTCACAAAGGGTAGAATTAGCTGCAAAGTTTTTGGCAAAGAGTTTGGCTTTGTCTGATGCTGACGAGATTACCTCAGGTCCATTGATGATAGTTGGGATAGAGCACACGTTTCTGTTCAGGATTCTGTTTGCTATTTGCCAAAACTGGTGGGAACCAAGCCGCTGATCAACTACTTTGGACAACGGACTGAGCATATAACTCTCTTGCGTTCTTTATAACTTTTTTACAATGGTTGCTGGCAGTCCTGAAAGCAGCTTTAGCCTCAGTACATCTATTACATTGGAAGCAATGGAAAAAGTGATTTCTGTGCACAATAGCAGCAGCACATTTTGGAGAGAACCACGGCTGGCTGTTAGGTTTTTTCTGGAATTTTTTCGAGGATATGAAACAGTCTATACCTACAATTAACCATTCCGTCAGGTCTGATACTATAGAGGACACATCCTTTTTAAACATGGAACGCAGAGGTAGATCTGATATAACTGTACGGAAGCTATCCCAGTCAGTCATAGAGTATCGATATACTGTACGATGGAGAGATACATCTGAGGATTTATTACATTTCATTTTTATCTTGACTGATACAACAGAGTGGTCGAAAGATCGAAGTGAAGACAGAACGGAAGCTGAACACAGTTCAGGGCAAGTTGTGAGAAAAAGGTTTAGGAGACTTTCATACTGGCCGTCAGTATCAGGCACACGGGTGGGTTCGTGAACAATCTGAGTGAGGTCATAAGCAATGGAGAAATCATGTCAGAACCTCCCCTCATCATCGGTCTTGTTTGAGTGAGTTAACCATTCCACATTGTGAACATTAAACTCTCCACAGACATGAATATTAGCTGAAGGATAAGCAGATAGGATGTTGTCAATTTTCTCAGATATGCTTTTAAAGAGAGTAACTCTGCTGTTGTGGGGGCGATAGAGAGCAAATATAAATGCAATAGTTTGAGCAAGAGTGTATACTCTCCTGAGAACCTAATTGTTCCTACACAGGTCTAAAGAAGAAAGAATGTTGACTACCTGTGCCGATGAGACGATTCAAATATATAAGTAATCCTTTTCTTCCTTTTACTGACATATGCAGTACAAAACAAATACACTCATTTAGGCCTAATGGCAAAGAAGTTTTCCTCACAGAAGATTGAAAAATTTTTGGACACATTGCCAAAAAATGCGAACGCTGCACACAAGTAATGCACAGGTAGGGAAATCCCCTTATTCCCAGACAATTTACCACATTATGCAAACCCAAGCAGCTTTTTTTATACAAATTGAGCTCTGTTGCTCGTTTAAGTCTTGAAGGATTTGAACTTAGGGAATCCTTTGTTCTATGTTCATTTGTATTGCATAATTGACATGAATATTATTATTTCCTGAAAGAGGGTTTATTTGAAATAATTTCTTTTTATTATTTTAAGGATTCCTTAAAAGGTTTCTTATTTCTACATTGCTGCTTATCAGACTGTAGAAGTAGAATCAAACCCAAGACGCTCAGTTACAAGACTGGAGTCGTCTTGGCGTCACACCCTCATAGAAGTAGACTTGCCTGCTTGCATAAGAGGCAAGACCAGGCTACTTAAACAAGACATTCATGGCAACTGGAGTGCTTTCAAATATACGTCGCCTTGCTGACACTTTACATGGCGTCGCCAATATAGGAAACCTGCTACAAACAACGTTGAAATATGGACGAACAAACACAGCAGACATTGCTGCAACGGATCCTCGAGCTACAGCGAGAGAACATTGCCCTGCGAAGAGATAGAGGACAGTCCAGCAAGCCACTTACAAGGAGACCTGACAGACCTACCATAGAACCAAACTCAAGTGATGGTGACTGGGCGATATTCATTGACTGCTGGAATAGATACAAAGAGATGTGTGGGTTGACGGAACCAACAGCGTTAAGAAACGAGCTGAGAACGGCCTGTTCCCCAGAAGTAAACTGGCTATTGTTTGACATGGTAGGAGCAGAAATACTGAATTCCATCACGGAAGAACAGCTGTTATGACACATAAAGCTCATAGCCATCAGAAGTTTACACAAAGAAGTGTACCGGCAAGAATTCCACTCCTTAAGGCAGAAGGAGGGGGAAATGGTTACAGACTTTGTGTCACAACTTCGATCAGTCGCAAGATTCTGCGACTTTTCAGTGACTTGTCCGAACAGGATAGGATGCGGTCGGAAAGTCAGCTACTCCAATGATATGGCAACAGGACAAATGGTGGCAGGGCTGGCAAACCTGGAGCATCAAAGCAAGGTGCTGTCGAAGGTTGCGACACTTACGACACTGGAAGAAAAATTCAACAGGCTTGTCAGCATAGTGACCATGTCTATCCCCCCATCTCAACAGTAGAGTATACCCTATTACAATGAGTATACAGAGGTCGGGCCTTAGCAGTGGCCTCCGGAGAACCAGACCGTATCAACCCCGAGAGACACTGAACCCTGTAAATGGTGTGGGAAGAGTTCACACCCTCACGGCTCAAAAGGACGAGGGGGCTGCCCAGCAGCAAAGATGACTTGCACAATTGCGGCTTGACTGGACATTTAAAAAGGGTGTGTTGAAAATCGAAGCAAGGGTCCAGCAACAGATCTACAGCGGGAGTGGTCGGAACAAAATCTAGAACTCTCACTACCCAAGGACACAAAACCGGATGATTTGCCAAGATGGACAAATAAAAAAGAGAGGTGAAGCCAACCTGACAAAACCGAAGGGCATGCCGCACCTTACTTGGAACAAAAATAAGTTCCAAAGAGGTACTCCTGATCCAGCACCAACCTTTACGGTAGAGATAACTCCGATTCCAGAGGCCCATGCAGAATTTGGGCGCATCTCCATAGGGCCAGCTCGCCTCCATACTCATCAGATTGATGCGACCGCAGGCACTAGGGCACAGACATGCTCTAGCGAATCAGAAATTAAAACAATTCTGAAGTTTCCAGACAAATATCTAGTACCGACCAGTTACCGAATTTCGGAATCACAGAAAACCTACTAAACATAAAAGGCGTGATATTTGCTAAAATCAGAGTAGGATCGCAGGAAACACGTCAGATTATAAATGTATCAAAAAATACATCAGATTTCTGCCTGTCCGAGTCAGCCCTAAAAGACCTTGGTCTGGTACCAGAGAACTTTCCAGACCCAACTTCACAGCAGAATGTGGCAACTAGCAACGGCGGAAAGGCACCATGTGGGTGTCCACAAAGAACTAATGTCCCACCTAAGCCGGACAGTATCCCTTTTGCCCCTACAATTGGAACGATGGATGAAGGAGCATAAAAGTCCAGTGCATTCAATGTATGCCCACATCAACGGCTGCAGGCAATGAAAGGAAAACCCATGGACATCACGTTCATCCCGGGGGGGCCAAACCCTCAGCTGTCCACACCCTAATCCCAGTCCCACACCATTGGAAGAAAAGAGTCAAGGAGGACCTTGACCGAGACGTGGCATTGAGCATAATAGAGCATGTACCAGTGGGTACACCTACAACATAGTGCTCCAGAATGGTGGTTGCATCGAAAAAGGATGAGTCACCGAGGTGTACAGTAGACTTACAAAAGATCAATGCCGCTACCCTATGAGAAACCCATCATACACCGTCTCCTTTCAATCAGGCATCGCTGGTACCTGCAAAAACTAGAAAAACCGTCTTGGATGCATGGAATAGCTATCATAGCCTAACCCATCAGCAAGAGATGCAACTACCTTCATCACGGAATGGTGTAGATACCATTATCTTCAGGCACCACAAGGATTCCAAGCGTCAGGAGATGCATATACACGCAGGTTCAACAATATCACTGTAGATATACCCAAGAAAACAAGATGTATAGGTGACACAATACTATGAGACGACTCTATTGAAACATCATTTTGGCATACTATGGAGTACATAAATAACTGCAGTAAAAATGGTATCATATTAAACCCCCAGAAATTTCACTTCGCAGGAAAAGAGGTGGAATTTGCCAGGTTCTTGATAATGGAAGACAGGATAAAACCCACCAAAAAAATGACTCGAGCAATACGGAATTTTATGACACCAAAAAATATAACTGACATAAGATCTTGGTTTGGAATGGTAAACCATGTAGCCTACGCTTTTTCTCAGGCCAAAGTAATGGCCCCATTCTGGGAACTGCTGAATACAAAAAATCGAAAGTTCTACTGGGACAGCACACTTGATCGAATCTTCAAAGAGTCAAAAAGAAGGATTACAGAAGAGATTGCGAACGGTGTAACAACCTTCAAAGTGAACAGACCAACTTGTTTGTCGACGTACTACGGTAAGGCGGGCTTGGGATATTTTCTTTTCCAGAAGCACTGCAACTGTGCCACCAAAGCCAGACTGAAGTGTGGTGAGGACCACTGGAGATTAATTCTGGCTGGCTCACAATTTACTAATGATGCAGAGTCCCAATACGCACCAGTTGAAGGAGAGGCATTGGCATTAGTCTACAGACAGGAAGCATACTGCATGTTCGTTTTGGGATGCCCAGAGCTGTTAGTCACCATGGACCATAAGCCTTTGGTGAATATCTTCTCTGGAGGACATAAAGAACCTAAGACTGTTCAACTTCAAAGCACGGTCCTTGATGTACAAATTTCGAATAAAACATCTCCCTGGCAAACTCAATACGGCACCAGACTGTGCATCGAGATGCCCAGTAACGTTAAGCCAGGAAGAAGCAAATGAAAAGGACATTGCACAAACCATGGATAGTGCCATAAGAGCGTCATTTAACTCCACCTATGAGCAGGACCCTAAATTAAGGGCAATAACATGCTACTGACGAGTAATGCCATTCCCTCGCCGAATTCATACAAAATGGTTTCCCTAAATCTCGGCACAAACTGCTGGAGACAATTCGCCAGTTTTGGCCTATGAAAGAGGAGTTATATTGCTTGGAAGCGGTGATGATAATGGAAAATAAAATCCTCATACGCAGAAAACTATGTGCGGAGGTACTGAAATCGCTCCATTCTGCACATCAGGGTGTCAATGGAATGTTGGCAAACGCCAGACAACAGCTGCTTTGGACACAGGCAGTCGTCAAACCCGGCCCAGTGCAAAGTATGCAACATAATGGCTCCTTCACAACTTATGGAACCCCTAATGCTGCCCTTGAACCCCAAGTTCCCATTTCAGAAGACAGTGACGGACATTTTTGATTTACGAGGGAAGAACTACGTAGTATATGCGAATGGGTAGAAGTCACTCTGATGTTGTCCAGGAATGTCAAGGCTACATGTGATGTCTTACGAAACTGGTTCTGCACGTACGGCATCCCGGAGAAACTGTCAACCGATGGTGGACCACCGTTTGACTCCAATGAATATAACTGGTTTCTTGGGGCATAAGGAAATGAATATCATCGGCATATTACCCTCAAAGCAACGGGAGAGCAGAATTCGCCATTAAAACGGCTAAAAAGGATACTTATTGATAGGAAAGACAGTTGCGGTCGCCTATGATATGACCGGGCAGCTAGGTCCCTACCGACTCATCGCAATACCCCGGTACAAGACCTACATATGTCTCCTGTGATGATGCTAGTTGCGTGATAAAGGACCATCTCCCAGTGTTCCAGGACCGATATCAAATCCATAAACGCTGGAGAGAAATCAATCATTATAGGGAAACAGCGATGGCAAAAAGACACTTACGGAATGAAAGCGAATACAATCTAAAATGCCACCATCTTCAGGAGCTGAAAATCAGGGAAACAGTGCAGGTTCAAAACCAAGTTGGTCCACACCCACGCCGATGAGCAAAGACAGGAAGTGTGGTGAAAACGCTGGGTAACCGGCAGTATAATGTACGCATTGATGGGAGTAACGGGGTAATCCGTCGCAATCGCAGATTCCTCCAAAAAATAAACCCCGTCATTCGATACCTGAGGAGCCATCAGGAATGTTGGATACCATAGACAACCTAACAGGGCCCGAAATACTGGCACAATGGTCCCTCACGTGTACAGATCAACATAAGCCCGAAACATCTGACACTACCAGTACAGATGGAGGTGGATGACACAGCATCCCCTGGGATGATGGAGGTTGAGGAAGACCAACTGGTGCGTCGTAGCAGAAGGGTGACGCGACCACCCAGGAACCTATCCTCATAGGTATGGGGCACGTTGCACGACTATTCTAGAGTCTCAAATCATTGGACCACAACGTGAGTATCTTGTGGCCCCGGAAGGGGGAGGGCATGTAGCAGTGGAATGGAACCCAAGACGCCCAGTTACAAGACCGGAATGGTCTTGGCATCACACCCCCATAGGAGTATACTCACCTGCTTGCATGAGAGGTGAGAGTAGGCTACTTAAACAAGACATTCACAGCAACCAGGGTGCTTTCAAATATACATCGTCTTGCCGAACCTTTACACAGACAAAATGAAAAGCAAATTTGTCTGAAGGCAGATTATCTTAAAAAAACTGGACAATCAATATCCAGCCAAACCAGCTTTAACATGCGGGTCCGTATTCCCTGTTAGAAATCAGCACTTCAAATTTTGCAGTATTTTCACGCACACCTCATGCTAATGCTAAGTCTTCATTGCAGATAGAGGCATGCCTATCTATCTGACATTTTATTAATATTTTATCGACCAGACCTCCTCAATCTGATAGCCATTTCTTTATGTCAGAAACATAAGAACTTATTATGAAGGGAGAAATATTACCCTCATTTAATGTCCCAACGGTTGTTTTGATCTGAAGTTTCTTTGCTTCAAGAGTTACTTCAAGATCCTTCTGCGTGGGAGCCATTTTCAAAAATACCTTTCAAAGTTAATTTAGAAGCAAATGTCAAGTTTAATTTAACAATTCAATCTGATTAAATTACGGAGTTACATGAAATATCAATGCCTTACAACAATTACAAGTTCAAACTTATTGACATAAGACAATTTCAATTCTATATTTAAATTCCAAGAGCACATTTTCTTTCAAGACAATTTGAACATTAAGCAAGCAGTTTACTTGACAGATTATATTTTTAACAGGAATTCTAATTCATTAAATAATTAGACATTTAAACATATACAGATATATGTAAATTTCTCTTTTTATAAGTTTATTAAACGACCTTAAACTTCAAGGTCAGCTATAAATCCTACATGAATGTTTTTTTGTTATCAAATTAATTAGATTGACAAACTGAGAGAATAAACTTATTTTTTCAAGAATTTAACCTGCAAAATTTATAACATGTTGCAAGAATTTAACTTGCAACCAATAAAATGGTTTTTCAAGAATTTAGCTTGCAATATACACTATGTTTTTACAAGTATGTTTTTGCAGGACTGCGTGGAAATTATTCTGCATAGCTCAAAAATTCACAAACCAAAATACTCACTTTGACAGTCGTATAATTCAAGTTTTGTATTTTGCAAAAACATTTGTGCATTTTGCGGGCTTCCAGATCTGTTAGGGGCCACGAATAGTTCTTTCTTTAACAGTGGCTAGTTGAAAAGTCAGTAGATTAGCACTCCTATTATCATATTATAGTAGAAGCTTAAAAGTTCAGTAGTTTTTTGTGGGTAAATATCATCCATCAATGTTCCAAACAGGAATATATTGGGATCCTTCTTGACTGAGGAAGGAAAGGAGTACGAATCTTGAAGAATCACAATTCAATTATTGTAGCAAGTTAAATGCAGAATAAGTCCAGGTACATTTTCCGAACAGAAATATTAATCCATATCCCAATTTTAGGAAATTTCATCCAGTCGGACAATGGAGACATTGGCAAACATGTCACATTTCTTTGGGTTTTTTTCCTCCTTTGCTATACAGGTTCGAGCCTGCCTGCTTTCACGTTAAAAAACGACCCTGGTGTCTAACTCTGTCCCGTGGGGAGGCATAGTAAATAGGTACTACCACATTTTTTTCTCTCTCTCTCCACCCAAACTGCCTACTGTTGTTTCGCCTCCCCTCCCCGCTACTACCGGTGGCAGGGTTCTTTACTTAACCCAAGCAACGCTGGGAAACCCCGCTTCTACTATATCACCTTTTTTTAACACCTTTTAATCCCTCCCAGAGGTCCTTGATATACCTCCAGACACTCAGGCAATGCCAGGAACCCCTGCTAGTCGTCTATGAAAGTAGATTCTCATATTTTTTGAGGGGGGATGATCAATGGCGGCTTATGCATGGAGCTGTGGGACTGCAGCACTCCCAAGTTATTTCTACACAATATTAATGATAAAATTAAAAATAATACATTTGTTTTTTTATTATTATTATTTTATTTTTTCTATGTGTACATTATAAAATCATGAAGTTTAATGTCGGTATCTCCAAATTCATATAAAAATAAAAATAAAACTTGCTTGGAGCTGTGAAATTCACAGTTACACTTTCTGAATGAAATTCTCTTGTGCGCATGCGCGCTTTAGACAGCCAATAAAGACTGCTGAGGAACTGTCCCTTCTCACAGCTCCTCGTCTCAGACGCTTGTGAAATTCGGCGTTTGCTTAGAGTGTGCACCTGTGCTTATAGATATGATAACATGTTATTGGGATGGGAGGGGCTTATTTACAAATTTTATTATTATTATTATTATTATTATTGTTGTTGTTGTTATTGTTGTTGTTGTCGTTGTCGTTATTATTATTATTATTAAAATGTGCATATAATAAAATATTGTGCTTTTTTTTTAAGTTACGCACACTTTTAGCGTTGCGATTTAATTCGGTAGCAGACGGAAATATATAATATGCAGAACCTGTTTTTTTATTAGAAGTATTTGAGGATTTAGCAGTGAAGCTAACACGCGACTAAGGGTAAAAATCAAATCTACAATAAATAAATCTTACCATAAAAATAAAGTTACTTTTCCATCTACCTGTCTTTTTGTTTGTTTGTTTTAAGTAGTTTTAAATGCTATTTATTATGCAACAACTAAACTTTACAAAATAAAAAAAACTGTTTACATTTTTTCCTAGAAGCAAACAAGCGAAGAAACATTTTATGTTGACAATACATTTTAGTTAGAAATCTTTTTAACTTGTATGTTTTAGATATAAAAAAATTAGCATTTATTGTCCTCGAACGAGGACAATGTTAGAAGTTTTACACTTTGAAAAATGGGTTCTTTACACAAGGTTTTTTTTTTAATTAAAATGTGTTTGTAAGTAAAAAAAAAATCAGTTTTTATAATTATGCATTTTTAAACTTGACATTGAATTTGTTAGTAGATGGGCATTAAAAAAAGTAGGGTTTGTTTTATTGTACACATAGATTCAAAAAAGTTGTCACAAAACAAATATAGAACAAATAAATGTTATCTAAGGCAAGATAAGTTACTTTTCTACCTAACTGGATATGTTTTTAGTGTTTATATTGAATGTAACATGTTTATTTAGCTCAAAAAACATACAGTGTTTACCGATGTATTGGAAAATTTAAAATGGCGGCAGACTCTCTCTTTGAGGCGGTAAGTTTGGGAAAATGAGTTATAAATAAAAAAAACAGTCAAAATACTGTTAAAACCCCGCCGAATAATATATGTCAGCTTATGTCACGGTAACATATATTGAGCGAGTTTCTAACAGTATTTTGTCTGTTTTTTTATTTATCACTCATTTTCCCAAACATAAGCACCAAACATTTTTATGTTTTTCGTTCTTTTTTTGCAGGAGGGGGATTCAATTATAAAACTTGTGTGGCTTAACAGGTGCTTCTGCAGTTTAATTAACTGTTTTTCCGTAAGTAATGCACCGGCATTTACCGATTAGAACACCATTTAAAATTTTTCGGAGATTTTACTGTTTACATTGGGGGGGCACGCACATAAACGGAAGCTGTAAAATGGCGGAAAGTAGTTTGTGGGTTCAGGGGTTAATACCATGCAAACGGTAAATTAACCCCGGGTTTGATTATCAGATTCGTTGTCAGCGACCTCGATTACCCCTAAAAAAACAAATTAGAGTGGTCGATGTTCTGTTGTAACATATCCCTACATTATTAAATAAAATGTATTTTTAATAATGTTTTTCGTTTGTTTGAAAAAAAAAAAAAACGCAAACTTTTATTTAATCTGAAAAGTTTAAAAGGAATAAATATATATATTTATTATTATTATTATTATTATTATTATTATTATTCTGTAAAGTGTACACAATTAAAAAAAATATTTTTAATACAAATCTTTGTGCGCATTATCCATTTCTGATTGATTATTTGTCTTTATTATATATTTGAATATTTATTTGAATGTTTGTTTATTGTTTGATTAAATATTTATTTATATATTCAAATTTCTTTTACACGATATTAAAACAATCCGTAAAACTTTTGAAGCAGCACCCCCACTAATCTCAGACACGAGCCGCCACTGGGGATGATGTAATGTACAATAAAAATTGGAAAAGTAAGTTGAACTAATATCCAATACATTCAGACATTTTCATAGGTGTAAACTGGAAATGAGAACATTTTCAACAAATAAAACTTAGAAAATAATTTTAAAAGAAAGAAGAAATACTTATCATAACTTCAAATTCTTTCAACAATATTTTGATTTTCCATCCAATAAACGAAATAGTTTCTAATTAGAATCTCTGATTTTAGTTCCGAATGTTCAATGGTGTGAAGATGTTTCCTAGAAAAAAAAACAACATTTTTCTTACTCAGAAGAAAAGTGAAAGTAAAACTGATGAATTCAGTTATTAGAATTCCCCTATCCTGTGAAATATGAATTCAGTTATTAGAATTCCCCTATCCTGTGAAATATGTATATATATAAAAAATAACTGTAAGAAAGAAATAGCGACAGCTAAGAGAGAATTTATTGAAACCACCAAAAAACGCATCGAAGTACAGAAATTAGGAACCCTCGACTTTTGGAAAATCTACAACAGTGTAGTAAATAATGGGCAGTCAACGATTCCCCACTATCCAACAATCATGACGTTATTTGCTCTGCAACTGAGAAGGCTAACATGCTTGCCAGTCGGTTTGCCTCCAACTCCACACTGGACCCTGCCAACCACCCCCTCCCTGACTTTCCTTTGCAGACAGACGCCATACTAGACGATCTGAAAATCACCCCTTCTCAGGTGCATGCTATCATAAGATATCTTGACACTGCAAAAGCATGTGGACCTGATCTCATCCCAGCTGTGCTATTAAAAAAGTGCTCCGCTGAAGTAGCTCCAGTTCTCTTCAAACTTTACAACAAATGCCTTAATGAATCTTGCTTTCCTGCCTGCTGGAAAACTGTTTCTGTAGTACCAGTTTTCAAGAATTTTGGCGACAGAACTGACCCAGTAAATTATCGCCCCATTAGCCTCCTCCCACTTTTCGCCAAAATATTTGAGACAATAATTAACCAAGATCTAGTCCATCACCTTACAGATGCTAAACTTCTGACTGACCAACAATATGGATTTAGACAAGCCCGTTCAACAGCAGACATCTTTACTGTAATATCAGAACGTATATACCAGTCACTGGACAAAGCAGGGGAGGATAGAGCGGTAGCTCTAGATATATCTAAGGCTTTTGACAGGGTATGGCATGAAGGTCTTCTCAGGAAAATCAGATCATATGGAAGAATACATGACATAATTAAATCCTTCTTAGATAAGAGAAAAATCCAGGTTGTCCTCGACGGTCGTACATCTAAACAATACGATATAAATGCGGGAGTGCCTCAGGGGTCTATCCTGGGACCTCTATTATTTCTAATATTCATAAATGACCTCCCTGACAAAATTGCCTGTGAGATGGGTATATATGCTGATGACACCACACTCTATAACAGACACAACAGGAAAACAAATGAACACATATCTAAAGAAATGGTAGAAACACTAGAGGATGACCTCCGATCAGTCGTGGAATGGGAACATAAATGGATGGTCACATCCAATGCTGCCAAGACTGAACTCGTTTCCTTCAATAATTACAAGAAACCTTCTCTACCACCAATAGCAATGGCCAATGACTCTTTATCTGAAAGTACATCCTTTAAACTCCTCGGCCTAACGCTCTCAGGAAATATGTGTTGGAACAATTACATTGAGAGTATCGCCAGGACCACTGCGAAGAAGGTGGGTTCTCTCTACCGTGCTAGAAAGATACTAACGCCTGAAAGTATCCTATACCTCTATAAGGCCACCATTCGCCCATGTATGGAGTATTGCTGTCATATTTGGGCTGGTGTTCTACCACTAGTCTCTTGCTCCTAGACAAGGTTCAAAAGAGAGTCGTCAATCTGATAGGTTCTGAACTGTCATCTAAACTTCAGCCCCTGTCCCATCGACGAAATGTTGCATCCCTTTGCCTTTTCTACAAGTACTTTAACGGTGAATGCTCTGATCAAATAATAACATCCAAATAAGATGTGATTTTTTATTTGTGTAAAATAAACAAAACAAAACTTGAAACTTTGTGAAAATTTGCTAGGTAACCTCTAGAAAATGCAGTTTATTTCCAAGGTATCAAAATAATTGTTTAAAATTAAAGAAATATTTTATCAAGAATTATTGCTAATTAAACCAAAAGTAGAATATAAAAAGTGTTGTTTTTAATCTTTAATTTATTTATTTTATGGGTTTATGCTTTTGTTCAGTTAGGTTTTTGTCTACTTCCTCACTCAGCATCAACAAATATGACAAAGAGTGGACAAAAGGTGTGGAAAAGCTTATCTTTGAATTGAATTTAAAATGGATTTGTGAATTATCATGCTTCTGTGTGAAAAACTTTTTCTTTTCTTTGATTTTGCCTGTATCATTTACTTATGCTTAGATTTAGCGATTCCTAAGGCGCCAGAGGCCGTCTGAAGCCCACTTCCTACTATCAAAAGTTGAGTTGGAAGGAAATATAAACCAATAAAAGCCCAGACTACTAAAAGTATGTTGGCTAATTAACATATTTGATACCTTTTGGCTTTGACAATTTAGTTTTCACATTTCCCATTAACTGATGTTATGCACACTACAAAAATTTACCATGGTAAAAATGTAAGTGTATTTAAAAAAAAATATTTTAAAGATATTCAAAATGTGTTTCATGATTTGAAAATTAATTACTAACATATTTTTATTTATTTTTGTTTAATATTTAATTTAATGTAATGCAAAAGTTCAAATTGTTTTCATTGTAAAAGTCAAATATATTCATTTACTAGGTAGAAAAGTAACTTATCTTGCCTTTGGTAACATTTATTTGGTGGATTTCTACCAGTATATTGTTTTATATTTTCATCTTTGAGCCATTATCGACACTTCAAAGTCGCGTGTCGGCAATTTTTCTTGTTCTCACATAGCACCAAATGAACATGGTGACATTTCTTAGATGCATTTTTATCAGTGCTTTGTTTAATTTCCGATTTCTGAGCGATTATTAAGGCTCTATTATAGCTCGAATGAGACCACCATTTTGTTTTTCATTTTAACTCAATAGGCTTTACACTATCATCATTTTTAAGTTAAAAACACTTTAAAATAAGTTAAAATCAAAAAAGAAAAAATTATCCAGGTAGTTTGAAGTAGTAACTTAGCTTGCCTTTGGTAACATTTATTCATTGTATATTTATTTGTTTTGCCCTTTTTTCTTTCTTAGTTATTCTGAAAAATCATCTGCCAAGCGAGAAGAAAAAAAAACAACAAAAAATAAATTTAAGAATTTAGTGTCTGTTTTACATGTTATTTTAACGTAAAACGAGCCTCCATATCTGAGTATTTCTAGTGTTTTAGGGCAGTTAACCAAAAATTGCGATAGTAAGTAAGTTCTGTGCGTTTTTTTTTTTGTATGGAAGGTTACCTTTTTTAAGTGATAATGTGTGAATTTTATGAACATACCAGTCGAACTTAGGGTTAGTTGTAAAAGAATTTAATGAACAACCATAATAATTTATAATATGAAAACACTTTTACTTTAAATATATATACTAAACTGATCCCATACTCTAAATTCTAAATTATTTTTTTTTTTTTCAAATTTAAGCTTAAATCCATATTGATGGTCGGACAGAAGTTTAGCAACTGTGAGTTGGTGGACTAGAGCTTTATTAATTATGGACTCATATTTTGGTGAAAAGAGGGAGGAGGCTTATTGAGTAATAATTTAATGGGTCATTTCTTTTGCCAGAATTCTTGTAAACTGGTACCACAGAGGCAGTTTTCCTGCAGTCAGGAAAGCATGATTTGTTAAGGTATTTGTTGAAGAGTTTGGAGAGAACTGGAGCAACCTCAGCTGAGCATTTTTTAATAGTACAGCTAGGATGAGATCAGGTCCACATGCTTTTGAGGTGTCTAGGTTTTTTATTTTATCATGTACTTGAGAAGGGCTGATTTGTGTGATGTCTGAGGCAAAAGAATTATCTAATTTTTTGACATTATATCTATGGGAGAGGAACCTACCTTCAATTTTTCTATAAAAGACAGTAGAAACTTAATGTGTATGTTTATTTTTCCATAACTACTTAAATTTATAAACAGATTGAACCGGTAAATTCAATTATTTTTTTAAGGAGCCTTCACTTGGGAATGGCAATCACCGTGTGATGTTGGTTGACATCACCCTTAGTTCTTGACTCCAAGTTGAGGAGCTGTTGCTAAAAATGATTAGATGTTTGAAAAAGGCTTATTTAGCCTGAAGTACATGTTCCCTTACAGAAATACTATAGCAAATTGAAGTGAATCATTGGACCCCCACTCCCACTCTCCCAAATGATGCACTTCAACTTGTGCAGCCCCCATTGACTAATACAACACGCTTTTTGCTGATATATTCATCACATCGACAAAAATTTATAGAAGCTAGAAATAATTGTAACAGCGAAATAACCATAGCCAAAAAGAAGCATACTGAAGTTGTGATACTATAAACGTTGCCCCCTCCCTGCCTCACAAGTGTTGGAATGTAGATGAGGAGAAAGAGAAAAAAAATAATATAAGAGGAAATAAATTTATTGGGTAAACAAAAGTATAGGAAATAGGGTTTATCAGCAGAACAATGAGGAGAAAGTTGTTCAGCTGGGGTAAACAAAAGAAAGCTGAGGTGAAGTTGTAATCAATGTGTGTGGCACTGATGATAACAGAAGGACTGAATTATGGATATATTTAGAGTCAGTTTACAGGCAGTTTGGGGAGTGGCTATGAATTTATGACAGTATGGATAGTTCAGGAACAGTCTGGAGTTTGCAATTGTTCAGGAGAGTGTCCAGTTGATGGCAGCAAGGTCAAGGGTAGATCATGGCTTGGACCAAGTTAGGAGAGCAAGTCGAGTTGGCATTAACTAATGAACTCTGCTTCGATAGAAAAACTAAGATATAGACGTTCCTGCTTAGAGGGTATTTTCCTCTCAACAATGTCACACACACACACACACACACACACACACACACTGCAACAAATATTTACAGAAAGTGTCAGTTTGTTTTCCTTTAAAGTTGTTTTATTATTTTTATACATGTGAACCTGTATGTGCACCCTCAACAGTTACTAATGCTAATATGATGACACAGCCAAAAAAAGAAGGAGAAGAGAAGAAATCCATGGCACATAGCATTGGTGTCGGTGGCAATGTTTTCAAGCAGGGACCACATGGTGTCAGATCCTGGAAGATTCAAGTTGTTTGACCAAAATCGACTAACATAATAGGAACATAAACAAAAAAAGAATAGAGATAGAAAGAAACAAAAAGATAAAAACCGAAAATATGATGCAAGGTTGAATATGAAAGCAAAAAGAAAAGAAAGAAAAAGCTAAACAAAGAAAAGACATGGAAAGAAAAAATAGCTGTGCACAGGTGAGCGAGGTTGCTTTCTCTTATTTTAAAACTGCAAAATGTTGGCTTATTGTAAATTTTTTCATTTTGAGGAAATATTTTGCTTTATAATTTTTTATATTTACTTTGTATAAAAAAGGTATTTATATTTATGTTGCTTACTCTCGATTCACTGAGAAAGAGAGTGATAAGAAGCAAAAGAGAGAGAAGGTTGGCAGAAAAAAAGTAAATGAGACAACTTTGCATGCTCACTATCACTTCACAGAAATTTGTTCATATATATAATTCATTGGGGAAATGTTTGTTTTCCAAGACTAGTGTGTGTTTGGTGTAGAACTTGAAATATATACTGTTTTCTTTTTTACTTTTCCGTAAATTATCTTTTTTTTTTTTTTTTTTTTTTTTTACACAGTGATCACCACTTATCAAGGCCCGGAAGCCACTCAGGGATAAGGGTTATTGCAAGTACATTACGTTAGTGTGGAGATTTGATGAAGTGTTTACTTAAGGGGGCGGTTCATTAGGAATTTGTTAAGGTTGGACTTGAAGTCATCCAAGTTGTAGTCCGGTGGAAAGCAGGCAGACGGAACAGAGTTCCACAGGCGTGCAGTTCTAAGAAAGAAGTTTTGTTCATGAAATCCGCGTTTTGATTTAGGCACAGATATAGAGTGGGGGAAATTTTTCACAGTGGATTCAGCTAGACGGGTGTTTTTCGTGAAAGATTGGCGAGGGGGGGACCAGAGATTGGAGTTCAGATGAGCACCTGCTATGGAAATAACGATAAAACAAGGATAGGCTCGCAACGTCTCTTCTGTGGGAGAGAGGTTGCAGGGTAGAGAAAAGGGCATCCCCCACTAAGCCACAAAGTCTATTTTGTACTCTGTCAAGGCAGGATAGGCTGTTTTTAGCAGCTCCTGCCCAGATATGGCAACAGTATTCCATCCTTGGACGTACTTGGCTTTTATATAGATAGAGAATTGCATCAGTAGTGAGATATCTACTGGAGCGGTAGAAGGATCCCACCATCTTTCCAGCGACCCTGGCAACAGACTTGATGTACGGGTTCCATTTCAGATCAGGAGTAAAGGTCAAACCCAGAAGCTTGTCAAAACAAGGGGCCTCACCCAGATGAGAGCCATCCATCACAATTGATGCCAGATGGGGATCAGAGCGTTGATGATGTAAGGATAGGAGTTTGGTTTTGGATGCATTAAAGGTAACCAGCCACATCTTCCCCCACTGAACCACGCGCTCGAGATCAGAGAGAACTTTGTCATTTACAGCCTTTGATGTGTTGCCGTAGATGGTCGTGTCATCAGCATAGATGTCAACGAATGATTTAAGTATGTGTTTAGAGAGGTCATTGATGTAGATCAGGAAGAGAGTTGGGCCTAGGATTGACCCCTGAGGGACTCCAGCATTTATATTGCAGGCCTCCGATTTTTGTCCATCAACCACTACTCTTATGAGCCTATCGGAGAGAAATGATTTAATGATTGAGAAAACATTTCCAGTTATACCGTAGCTGGAAATCTTGTGAAGTAGACCCTTATGCCATACCTTGTCGAAGGCCTTTGATATGTCAAGAGCAATTGCCCTAGAAAGGAAGCCTTTGTCAAGAGATTCACTAATCCTGTGAGATATAACCGTCAGCACATCTGCGGTAGATCTTGCAGAGCAGAAACCATATTGTGTGTCACTAAGAAAGGTTATTCCTGCTGAGGTGGTTGACTATTTCTCTATTTAATATGGATTCCAGCAACTTACTCATAACACACAGGAGACTTATTGGTCTGTACTGAGAGGGTGATGACATCACCTGAATTCTTAAATACAGGGCAAACTGATGAGGTCTTCCAGGGAGTCGGAAAGCACTTCTCCTTAAGGCAACGCTTAAAGTTTCGTAAGTATGGGAGCAAGTTCTGATTGAAGCTTTTTTAACACTATAATTGGAATGCCATCAAGGCCAGTTACTTTACTGGAATCTAGGTTCTTGATTAGCTTGGCGACCTCATGCACGGATATTTGTATGTTACCTAGCTTGTTCTGTGTTATAGGAGGAAACATGGGGAGTTGATGGCCTTCGTCGCATAGGGTAGAATTAGCTGCAAAGTTCTTTGCAAATAGTTTGACCTTGTCTGACACTGACGAGATGACCTCTGGTCCATTGATGATGGTTGGGATAGAACGCACACTTCTGTTCAGGATCCTATTTGTTATTTGCCAAAACTGGTGGGAACCAAGCCACTGATCAGCTACCTTGGATTTAACAGACTGGGCATATAGCTCTCTTGCATTTTTTATTACTCTTTTACAGTGGTTGCTGGCATTCCTGAAAGCAGCTTTAGTCTCAGTGCATCTATTACGTTGGTAGCTATGGAAAAAGTGATTTCTGTGCGCGATAGCAGCAGCACATTCTGGGGAGAACCATGGCTGGCTGTTAGGTTTTTGTTGGAATTTTTTAGATGGTATGAATTGGTCTATGCCTACAATTAACCATTCGGTCAGATCTGATACTATAGAGGACACTTCCTTTTTAAACATGGAATGCAGAGGTAAATCAGATATGAATGTACGTAGGTTATCCCAGTCAGCCATAGAGTATTGGTATACAGTACGGTGGAGGGGTACATCTGGGGGCTTCTTACATTTGGTTTTTATCTTAACTGATACAACAGAGTGGTCGGAGGATCCTAGAGGAGAATGAACGGAACATGAACATAGCTCAGTGGGAGTTGAGAGAAAAAGGTCTAAGAGGCTTGCATATTGATTGGGTGTATCGGGCACACTGGTGGGTTCGCGAACAATCTGAGTGAGGTCATAAGCAATGGCAAAATCATGACAAAACCTCCCCTCATCATCTGTCTTATTTGAATGGGTCAGCCATTCCACGTTCTGTACGTTGAAGTCACCACAGATGTGGATGTTAGCCGAGGGATGTGAAGACAGTATGTGGTCTATTTTCTCAGATATGCTCTTAAAGATAGTAACTCCGCTGTTGTGGGGCCTATAGAGGGCAAATATAAATGCAGTGGTGTTAGCAAGTGCAACCCTGAAGCACATATAGGGTAAATTAGGATCTTCTCTAGTGATATCCCTGCCATACAGGAAGCCATCCTTAATGTAGGCACATATGCCATGCCCATGGCGATCTTGGGTGTCAGATTTAGCTGTTAAATTAGAGTATCCGTTAATTATGAACTCATCTAGGGAAGTGGTCGGCCCTATTCCAGTTTCACTAAGAAATAATATGTCCGGTTTCGTCTCCTGTAATTGGGTTTCAACCTCTAGAAGGTTGGAACGTAGACCCCTGATGTTGGAGAAGGAGACCTGGTAGTAGGGGTCTACATTGGAAGATGGGGTTCTAGTTTTAATCGAGTTTTTATTTTGGAGATATTTCATGTTGAGGTTTTGGGATTTGTGGAATAGGTCGGCATACTTGGTTAGAGCAGTACAGAGAGGGAAAGTAAGAGAGAAAAAGACAGGAAAATTTATCTATTTTTTTTTTTTTTTTGTAGCACACGAAAAGGTAAAGCCGTAACAATTACCCACTAGTATGGCATCGAGAGGCCCCACCAGAGACTACTGCATGGTCCAGATCCACTCACCAAATGGCAATAAGCAGTCCCAGTACTTTGCGCCTGCTGATAGGACAGCCTCCTTAGTGGTTAATCCAAGGTTCGGGTCCCTGACTATTAGGAGGATAACGTCAGCCCAGACAAAACGTTTACCTCCAGCACCCTTACTAGTGACATCGCCACAAGGACAGACAGAGACAGAAAAATTTCCGACATCTCAGACTACTGATCACCAAGTACTACCGACCTTTAAGCAGCTTTTTCTTCACCCTTTGTCAGAAAAATCACTCATTGAATGAAGACTGAATGACAAAATAGGAGAATATCTGAATATTGTGCATGAGTTTATAGGAATTGCTTTATTTTTTAATTGTTTAAAAAAAAAAAAAATGTACAGAAATGAGTAATTAAGATGCATAGAATGAGCTTTGTTTTCTTGCTTAAATTTACTTTAAGTCATGATATTAGAATGTTTTTTTTCTTGCTGTCTGTTGTGTTTCTGTGTGCAAGGAGGATAATTTTTTGTGAGGGATGCAGATTGCCGGGTGTTAGGGTGGGAGAGGGCCAATACTTTCATGAACGTTTAATAAGGAAGACAAAAAAGGTGGAAATTCAGGAAATATTGATATCAGATCAGTTGATTTGTTTTGAAAGGGTCAAGATAAACTTAGATCAGTCCAAAGCTTTCGATAGGGTCGACCATCGTTTCCTGGCATCTGTCTTAGAGGCCGCCGGTTTTAAACCGGACTTTTGCAAGTGGATCTCCATAATGTATCGACAGCCCATGGCTGTCGTGCAAGTCAACGGAAAGCGCTCGAAACCCTTTGTTATCTCTCGGTCGGTTCGTCAGGGTTGTCCACTGTCGCCCCTGCTTTATGTCCTGGCTTTGGAGCCTCTTCTCCGCAAGCTGAGACATGGGGAGGCAAATTCGGCCCTGCGCGGAATGGCTCTGCCTGGCGGCTCAGCTGCCAAGGTATCCGCGTTCGCCGATGATGTCACGATCTTCGTGTCGGGCTTCAGAGACATTGAGGTCGTGTCGGAGGCACTCACACAGTACGAAAGAATCACGGGGGCCAAGATAAACCGCAACAAGTCGGTAGGACTGCGGTTGGGCGCATGGAGTGGCAACGCAAACCTCCCTGCGCCCTTCAGCTGGACAGATGGCCCGGTCCGGATCCTCGGCGTGTGGTTCGGACCGGGTCTCCAGCTTGACAAGAATTGGTTGGAGGTACGGTCAAAGGTGGAGGCTGCAGTCAATTCGTGGCTACCTAGGAAACTTTCCTTAAAGGGTAGAGCTGAGGCGTGCGCCACTTACGTCTTTCCTCTCATCCTTTACCGACTGGCCGTACTTCCCCTGCCTGCACAACACCTAAAAGCTCTTGTCGAACTCTTGTCCTTGCTCCTCTGGGACAGAGGAAGACACTGGGTGAGCAGACAGGTCTGTATTCAACGTCCGTGTGAGGGAGGCTTGGGAATGCCGGACTTGAAGTGTCATCGAGATGCTGAGAGGCTGGCCTTCCTGAGCCACTATATGCAGGATGACCAACCTTGGCACCCCGTGGTTACTGCCGCCTTTCCCGACCTCGTTCTCGACCCTTCCATCGAGAGCCGTCGCAGGCCGCGGGGAGAATCTGCCTACATGAAAGAGTGCCGAGCTGCGCTAAAACGACTACCAAGGTCCAGTGACCTTGTGACTGCTACCCGTAGGGAACTCCACTGGGATCTAGTGAAGGGGGCCGCTGACGACCCGCTATGCGCGCGTTTGGGGTGGCAGCAGAGTGAGATCCGCTCCGCGTGGAGCTGGACGCCAGGTTCGAGTCATCTGAACAATTCGGAGTTCTCTCTGACCTGGCGATTGGCCCGAAATGCACTTCCACTCAACAACATACAATGCAGTTCCGGGTTTTTGGAGTCGCCTGATTGTCCCCGTTGTGGGACAACGGCCGTAGAAACTACCGATCACGCTTTCTTCGATTGCCGCGAACTCCGCCAGTACTGGTCGTATGTCAGCGGAGTGACGGCTCGCATCGATACTGAGCATCCTCGCCCAATTACTGTATCCAATGTTGTGGACAACGTGAGGCCGCCGTGGGACCGGGAAAGACAAATGGTCTACATTACGATCCTGGCCGTGGCGAGAATGGTGATCTGGACGTCGCGTCTGCAAGGTTGCCGGGGGGTGTTGCCTTTTTCTGATCAAGATCTGATCGCTTTCTTTAAACACCAACTACGGGTGAAGATCAGATGTGATAGAAGAAGGCTGCATCGCGCGGCATTTGACAGAAGATGGATACATGTGGCAAGTCTGTGTGTACGAAGAGGAGCCAAATTTGAATACGTGTTCCCCGCCTAGGTGTGGAACGCGCAGTTCTGTAAAGTAAAATTAAACAAGTAGTCTCTCAGCTAGCTGAGTGTGTGTTCCATCCCTCCCCGATTGGGAAGCCTCCAAGACCCCCATCCCATCTTACCTGCAATTTTTGTTTTCACCCCTTCCTCTAAATTTTACCCATCTTGGAGAAAAAGAAATACAAACTAACCTCCATCCCTTACCCACAAAAATTTTCTTTTCTCCATTCACCCCCATCTAGAGGGCATCCCCACCTAGAGACTGACCCGCAGAAGCGAGGTTCCTTTTACAAACCTAGTGGAACGGGCAGTCTATCAACTAGACGGGGTTGGGAGGGTCCTACTAATCACCTTTTGTTTTTTCTTCCCCCGCCCTCGACACAAATGAATTACTGTATCATTTTATTGTTATCTTTTGTTTTTACACGTCAATAAAAAAAAAAAAAAAATGTTTTAAAAATTGGGAGTTAAAATCCCCCCTTTTGAGTTGGCCATGTGCCTAAGTTTTTTGTTCATCGTTGATTTTTTTTCTGTATTTTTTAACATGAATAAAAGATTTAATATCTCAAAGTGTAGTATCTGTTCTTCAGATGCTGCACTTCTATTTCTTGTTCTCTTTCGGTGGAGGAGAAATCCTTCACGATTGAGACAATTTTTATTTTTGTACCTTTTCTCCACATTAAAAAACGACCCTGGTGTCTAACTCTGTCCCGTGGGGAGGCACAGTAAATAGGTACAATGATTTGACAAAATGAGACATAAATTCTTGTACAATGTGTACATCCAAGAATTAGGATATTAGATAGGAATATGACACAGTGAAATCCTGTGAATGGGGCTGTGTTCTTCACCTAACACAAGATGTGTGAGAGGTTCTTTGACCCAATGGCAAACAGAGAATGACTGAGAATAATATTTTTAGAAATAGAGGGAAGATGTGTGTCATGCATCCGGAACTTGAATAAGGGAATAGAAGATTGAGGTAAATTTTAATATTTGGAGACTGGTTAGAAATAATGTTAACTTAATTGGTGATTGTGGTAATTGGGATAAGTCAGGAATCTCAGCGTTTTAATTTTTTTTTTTTTTTTTTTTTTTAAATGGTGGGAAAAGTAAAAATAAGGTAGGCAAGCCAATGATCTGTGCAGAGGGAGAGAGAAAGCCCCTCAATTAAAAAAAGTAAGACAATCAGAATGAAAAGAAGAGATTTATGTGTTACATATTACAATTGTGTTTTCTCCATATGAAAAGCCAGATTGTCTTAACCAACATTGTTGTTAATGTGTTGTAACATATATAACTTATGTACAAAAATGTCATTTGTTGCTGTAATAATTGTTTCATCTTTTTTCCATATAAAATTGTATAAGGACTTTGTTTTTATTGGTTGTCAAAGAAATGAGAAAGATAATCAGAAGGAAAAAGTTACTTATGTGTTATATGTTCTAATTATACTTCATAGTCTGAGTTTTCTTTTGACTAATATGGTCGTTTAGGTGTTGTTAAAGAAAAAAAAAATAGAAATGGTAGAAGTTATATTTTTCTGCTCTGGGTATGAGTTGAAAAACAATCACGATTTTTTTTTTTTTTAAGTTGAAGGGAAAAAAAATATAAATTGACATTTTGCAATTTTCCTAATAGGTGATTAAAATATCCTATTGATAAGATGTGAAAAAAATTCCTCATTTCTGGGAGGGAGGGTGGGGTAGTAGGTGGTTAAAATTCCTGCTGTTTTTTTATTTATTACTAGTCTGAGTGCCCGGGTGTGTTTGGAGGTGTGTGTTGAGTGAAAAAAAAAAAAAAATTGGTAGTAGGCAGGCAGGCTTGGACCAGTACAGCGAAGGAGCAAAAGAATGTGAAAAAAAAATGTGATTGCATCCATTGCCAAACCGGAAGTAGCGAAGATTTAAATTAAGGCGAGTTAATCGAAAAGAGGGGATGGCTTTCAAAAATATTGGCAAAAAAAGCGACCGTTCTTGTAGAAAAGTGCCCAGTTGAGGTGAAGGAATTAATATTTTTAGCCAATTTTTCAATATTTGTCGTCTGAAGGGTCAAGCTTCAAAACAATACCGACCTCGCAAAAATCCATCTCCTCTTGAAAATCTTAGGCAGACATACAAATATACATACATTTAGACAGATGAGATTTATATTATAGATTATTGTACCTCGATGCAAGAGTGAGGTTGATTTCCTCAGTCAGTTATGAGAAGCAAGTTCCTGTCTAAAAGGAATTGCTTTGCTGTATATCCTTTGGCTGGCAAGAGAGTTAAATGCACACACAAATGCAGAAATCTGCATAAAAATATAATATTCATACATATTTTATGACCGGGTAATACCGGTGACTTGCTAGTCTATTTCTAAATTGCAAGTCCAAAGAGGAGTCACATTTAAAGTAAATAAATTCCAAAATTACCAAAATGTTTATCCTTTTTTGTAAGAATTAATGAGAAAGATTTTGTGGATACAAAATAATGAAATGTTTTTAGGTTTTAAATAAACTTTGCAAGGTGATAACGAGTTAGCTAAGCCAGCTAGTATTCTATAAATTTCATTGATAATAGTTATTGAAGATTTCAATTTTGTACATATTTTATGAAATCTCATACCTCATAAAATTGAAATAACTAAATTATTAGTCACAGAAATTTCAGGTTTTCTACACACTTTACATGAAATGGTATAACATGTCAATTTATTATAATTGAGATATATATATATATATATATATATATATATATATATATATATATATATATATATATATATGGTAACAAAACAAATGAAACAATAATTTAGGGGAAAACAAAAACAAAGTAACTTTTTAAAATTTTTATTATACAATTAAGAAGTAAAATACATTGCAAACAGGTACACAAACGGGGAAACATCGTTAACAGATGACATATTTACATGGGCATGCACTATGAATGCACAATACATATGCAAACCGGGATAAACAATAACACAGTAATAAAATTTTCAGTTCATATTTTCACAGACTAAGTGTTGCCAAGCACAATAAATGGTATAACCCATGCAATGGACATTTTCACTTGCATCAGTTATAACAAAAATAAAACAATTTAGTGCTTCTTGCAGATAACAACCCTAGGTAACTGAACCCGGGGAGGAGAGGGGAGGGGGGATTAATATATGTATTTCTTTTCTTGCATACAATTTTTATTCTTTTTATTTCAGTGGCAGTGAAGACTTCTGGAGTTATTGGTCTTTGTTTGATGTTCTATAGGATCGCATATCGGTTGAAGGCTAAGTCTCACTAAACCGAGTGCCTCTTGCAGCATCTAACTAGCTGTAGTGCTGGTCCCCTCCCTCATTCTATCTTTAAGAAACTATTCATCTGTTTGTATAAATTTTGCCTTTTCCTAAGTAGATACTTTTATAGAAGATAAGATATTTTAATTTAAAAAAAAAAAAAAAAATTTTTCCCTTTCATTTGAGGCTAGCAACTTTTAAACTTAATTATAATTCATGTTTATAGTCATCTCCCCATAAAAGTTATGTCTACTTAGATGATAATAAAAACGTAGTTCTTACAAAGCCTTTTCAGAAGAGGGGAGGGGGTTAAAATATTACTTTTCTACAAAACAAAATTAGAATCTTATTCAATTTAGTGACCGAGGATTGTTATCCTAAGCAGCAGCAGCAACATCTTTAAAAGCATTGTTTTATTTAAATTTTAATAAAATAAGCTTATGACTAGATAATTAACTTTATAAAAGTAACATAAAAAAAATGGTTTTGATAAATCTAAATTTAATTCCTTTCTAACTGGAATGTTAAATAAATATGATTAAATAATATTTTTATAGTACAAGTATGTGTGTAAAAATTATATAAAATGCTAATAAAAAGGATCTTTAGTCCAGTTTCATCGTATCACTGATCAGAAGTGTGTGCGCCAAACTCATATCAAGCAAAAAAGTTGGATAAAATTCTGATCCGTGACAAGCTGAAACTGTACAAAAATGTTAATCTAAGTTACACATTGATATTTATTAGCTATAAAGCTCTATCCAATAGGATATTGAGCTCTGTCCACAATCTACTATCTTGATTGAATTCTGTTCCTATTGAGAGATTGGGATTCTTAAAATTTTCTCCCAACTGATGGGTTGAGCTCTATGAGGAGAGATAATGATTTACACTTAGCATAAAGATGAACTCTAATTAGAAGTAACCAGTCACGCAAATGTAAAAACACATAAGTGTTATAATTTTTATTGTCAGAACAAACAAGGTAGTATTGGGATAAAATGCCAAATTGCTGATTGGGTTAGTTGTCAGGATTCAAATCTCAGCATGAAAAAAAATTGTCACACTGAAGAGCTGTAGTATGGCAAAATAGCTGTTTGTGGAAAACCATACACACAATGTATAACGCTGTATAGAGAATACCATTATAAAAAGCAGAAAAAATGAGATCCGTTACACAATTCAAATCGTGTCTATAAAGAAGGGCAGTTTTTAACCAACATTGGTTTAACCAAATCAGCTAGCAAAACTGAATTTTCTATGTTCACGGCTCCATAAAATAACTAAATAACTGCTTAATAATGGTTGTTATTAATGTAGACATAATTATCAAAAAAAAATAAATAAAATAAAAAAATAATGGCGTTTTGTACATTTTCATAAATAAATTCATTTATATATATGAAAATACAGATTGAGTTGATTACACAAAAACTAATTGTGTTTCTTCCTTATGAAATCTTCAGGCAGTATCCATAAATACCCCCCTCCCCACCAGTATAAAGTTCTCCTTCATCACACTCCTAGCAACTACTTATATGTTCACACCATTTCTTAGCTTATTTTTGTCTCCCCCCCCCACCCCCCACTATAATTTTTGCATTAACTTTCTGCTGACATGGGGGAGAGGAAGTGGGGGATCTAGAACATTTTTCACTACTGTTTTTAAAAATTTGTAGAATTAAATGGGTATATATATAGGGAAACCGAAAATAGTGTTCAGAGACATTTGGCTTTTATTCAAATACTTTCTCAAGATGACTGAATGACAAAACGTCAATGAACATAAATAATTTTTACTTTTTTTTTTCAGTATGTTGGATTATTAATTCCATAATAATCATTGTGTGTGTGTGTGTGTGTGTGTGTGTGTGTGTGTGTGTGTGTGTGTGTGTGTGTGTGTGTGCGTGTGCGTGCGATGTAAAAACCGGGTTGGATACGTCTCAGACAAATCCATTTAAGAAAAGGAAACTTATGCCAAATCTTTAAAACATGATTACCGGTCATTTTGCCTTGGCATGTCACCGGGTGATAACAATGGTGGTCTACAGTGGTACTTTTGTCATACAAGCATTTTCCACTATAAACCAATAATATACAGATGTCTCTGCAATCTCATCTGTCAACCAAACATTTTTGAAGACATAAAAGTTGACAGTGGGGAAACATGAGATGGCAATTAGCTCTGTATGAGGATGTAGATTGAGTGTGTGTGTGTGTGTGTGTGTGTGTGTGTGTGTGTGTGTGTGTGTGTGTGTGTGTGGAAAGATAGGCGGGGATGAAGATACAATGTAATATTTAAAGAACTGTGAGTAGAGAAGTTAGAATGTTATTACTGTAAGTATATCAATTGGTCGGTGTAACCAAAAGCTTAGCAAGTTACATTAAATTATATGAAGGATAAAATTGGGAGGGTTTATTAAGGGATACAAAAGCTGGACTTGGAATAGATCAGTTGCCTGATGCAATCAGAAGTAAAAAGCACGATTGCATTTGTGTAGCCACTCAAAATTGTTTATTAATTTAGATATTTTTTTATCACAATATTAACATGTATTTCCGTTTTGTTTAGAAACAATTTTTTATATGTCAATCAGAGCACTCTTGCTTTGACAGAGTACACAGAATTAAAATATTCAAAATTGGGTTTTTTTTTTTTTTAACGAGAAAAATAGCAAAAATATAAACAAAGAAAACGGAAAATAGAAAAATTAAATAAATTAAATAAAGAAAAAAAACAAATAAAAATAGAAATAAAAATAAAATAGAAATAAATAACAGAAACAAAAATAAAATAGAAACAAAAATAGAAACAGAAATAAAATAAAAATAGAAATACAAAAAGAAAATACAAACACAAAAAATAAAAATGGAAAAAAACAGAAAAGACAAAACAGAAAAAAACAATAAGACAAACAGAAAACAAGACAAACAAAAAAAAACAATAGAAAAGACAAACAGAAAAAACAAGACAAACAGAAAAAAACAATAAGACAAACAAAAAAACAAGACAAAGAAAAAACAGAAAAGACAAACTGAAAAAAATAAAAAATACAAACTGAAAAAAAAAAAACAATAGAAAAAACAAACAGAAAAACAATAGAAAAGACAAACAGAAAAAAACAATAGAAAAGACAAACAGAAAAAACAATAGAAAAAAAAAAAGCAAAGAAACAAAAAAACAAACAGAAAGAAACAATAGAAAAGACAAACAGAAAAAAAAACAATAGAAAAAAACAAACAGAAAAAAGGATGAGATAGTAAAGGCAACAAACAAGAAAATAAAGGGAAAAGAAAACAAAAGAAAAGGAAGTAAAAAGGAAAAAAAAAAACCTCTCGGACCCAATAGTTCAGATTTTACATTCTGTAATCATACATGAAGCCTAATGTCCTCAGGAGTTTATATCTAGACCTCAGTTTGGATGTATGACCCACTACTGACATAAGCACATTTCTCTAATTGGTAAAATTTGAAAATTGTATCTTTTATTAAAAACAACAAATTGCCAGGATTCAATGTACTTGCCAGAAAAACAATCTATATCAAGAAAATTTAAGGTTTTCCACTCGGGTTATTTTATTACTTTTGATTCCCAATTAAAAGTAAATAAGTATTAACAGGTATCTTCCTAAAGTTATATTTATATGTATACGATTCATTCCTAAACTAACCAATTATCATGCATTTTGGAACACAGCTGATCTGAGTGAGGATGTCGAAATGTGAGGATGTCATTTTAGACAAAGGAGGTAAAATCAGACGCTCTTTAAGACTCAGATACCTCCCAATTTTTTTTTGTGTGACATTTTAATATTTGACATCAATAAATATTCCACAAATTACAGTTTCTTTGGAATATTTTAATGTTTTTTAGGGGTCATAACATGGACAACCTAAACATTTAAAAATTCAAATATACCAGATTTGCATTGAATTAGATTCATAGTCATTAGACACCAAATAAACAAGATTTCATGAATTTCAATTTATTATTAAGATCTTTTGTGCTTAAATTTTTAGACATTTTCTAGAATTAAAATCATGCAATGGATTTGGATCAAAATTAAAGATTCTAAACATAAGGTTTAGTATTGTTAGTATATGTAGATTTGAATCTTTACAAACGAAACAAAACTAGTGCAAAACTTGGGAATTCATTTTTTCTTTACCTGTCCTGGGTTAGGTATTTTATTCCGTTTATTTGTTCATGAATATTGGGGAGGAGGGGGGGTTACATAATACATTACTATAAGTACTTGGATTAGTATATTTCACGTTGATCAAAGAAAGGAACAACATTATGATGCAGACTGCATTTTTGATTAACATCCTTAAAAAGGAAATATGATTTATAAGAGTAAAATAAAAATGTAAAAATAATCATTAAGGAGTTTAAAGCTTGGAGTGCACAAGGACTCATTCATTCCTGAGAAAACGTCGGTTTGCCTTGTGGGGATTCAAGCAAGACCACAGTAACAATGGTTTTAAGATGGTCTTTATTGGGTGATTTAGGGTTAGAGGTAGGGTTGAAGGATAGGTGGAGGGGGCTTGTCATTTGTAAGACATCTTAAATGAAAGGCACTTTTAGGGGATGGTTTGTCACTGAAGCCTTTAGTATAAAAAGCTAACTGGTTGAAAAGCTAGAAAATGAGGGATCATTTTACATTAATATATGCAAAACTCATTCCCCATCCTAAAGGGTTTTTTTTTTTTAGTATATTTTTAGAGTGTTCATGCGTAATCGCCTATCAAAAAAAAAAAATGAGTAAATGAATTAGCACCAGTTGCTGAGGATTAATTAGAAGCAATTATTTTGTATCCCAAAAAAAAGATTTTAAGTGATACATTTCCTTTTTATGAATACCAAGCATAAACACAGACAATAAATATGCTTTCCACACTTTTTGGGGGGAGGGAGAAGAGTCAAATGAATTTATTTTATTTATTTTTTTTTTTTTTATACAGTGATCACCACTTATCAAGGCCCAGAAGCCACTCAGGGATAAGGGTTATTGCAAGTACATTACGTTAGTGTGGAGATTTGATGGAGTGTTTACTTAAGGGGGCGGTTCATTAGGAATTTGTTAACGTTGGACTTGAAGACATCCAAGTTGTAGTCCGGGGGAAAGCAGGCAGACGGAACAGAGTTCCACAGGCGTGCAGTTCTAAGAAAGAAACTAATATTAAATTTATTTTCTTCCCCCCGAAGAAGGTAAAATTAAACAAAGATAAAATGAAACTTAAAAAAAAAACAAAAAAAACAGACAATGAAACAAAAAATCAGACACTAGAGAAAAGAGACAAACAATGAAAACAAAGAAACGTCAGAAAATAAGATAAGGAGTGTTTACAAAAATCAAGGGAGTCAAAAAAACAGAAAACAGATTAAGTAATAATAGACACACAGTATAACAAAGAGTATGACAATATTAAAGGGGAAAAAACTTGAAAATTTCAGAACATTAACATTCTTTTTTTTAAATGCTAATATAGTTTTCAAAACTTTAGATGAGTATAATGAATGTGATGTCCACAATATTCATGGCAGTGTTCAACCAATGATAAAAAAAAAATTTTAATCTGAAAGAGATGAATTTCTCAACCAGCTTTCCCATTTCCCAATCTAAGAAGCCAAGGTGTTCACTCATAATGTTCTTAAAAAAAAAAAAAAAATCACTTTTTTTAGGAGGAGTAGGAGGGGAGGGGGACAAAGTTGTTTACTGGTTTTATGTTGAATCGTCAACACCACAGGAAGAGGTTTATTGATGTAACAAGTCTTCTACCTCCCCTAGCAATGAATCATTTGAACCATGACAAAATGAATATTTTCAGAGAACAGGAAAAAAAAAAAAAAAAAAAAAAAAAAAAAAAACAGGAAACAAAATTGAACCAAATGATTCATAGTCATTAAAACAAAATTTAAAAAAACTGGAAGTTAATCAGTTATGCATTTTTTTGAACACAGCTGATATATGCAAAACTTGGTCATTTTATACATGTAAAACATTTCCTTTTTATGAATTATGTTTTTCAAAAAAAAAAAAAAAAAAAAAAAAACTGATCCAACCAGCGAAGTAATGCATTTTTTTGCAATGATCAGAAGAATAAGAGACTTCCAATTTTCTTTGAAACCTAATGTTCTCAGGAGTTTATATCTAGACCTCAATTTGTCGAGAATTAATTAGAAGTAATTATTTTGTATCTACGCTGGTTGGATAGAAATTTTAAGAAAAAAATTGACAAATGTCAAGTTTTAATTTTAGAGAGCTGGAGGAGTGGAGAAGGACATTAACAGCCAAATTAATGAACAAGACGCTAATATATATTGAAAGAATATTTCAAAGAACTATTTTTGAGGGAGAGGGGTCAAATTTTTCCGTTTTCTATACTACACTTATGTTTATCGTTTCAGATACAATTTCAGTAAAGTGCATAATATACAGTTCAGAAATAGTGTAAAATGTATCGAATATAGTAGAATCTATCTACAGACCTCTATACTGTTAAGGTTTCTATTTTCAGAATTTTATTCTGTTCAAAGCAATCTTTCCAATTTCTCAACTGTTAACTATTCTGTATTTTTAGCAATTTCTTATTTAAAGTTTGTCTTACTAAGTTTCTATCATTAGGCTTACTTTTCTTATAATTTATGGCAATGTTTGATATACAAAAAATAAATTTCTATTTCAATTCCAATTCTCAATTTTTAGTGTTTCGAATGTTGAACTGTATATTTGTCAATGGATTTGTTATTCAAGAGATATTTTAGATTTTATGTTTGTATGAAAAAGTGAACATCTTTGTTGTGAACATCTTTTTTCGTTGTGAACATCTTTTTTCGTTGCGAACATCTTTTTTTGTTGTAAACGTTTTTTTTTCATTGTGAACATCTTTTTTCGTTGTGAACGTCTTCACCAATTCAAGAATGAAAAGAAAATGTTTTTAATTTTTTAATTTTTTTTAATTTTTGGGATTTAATTCTAAAATGCATGTAGATTTTGTAAATCTACCGGTCCAAAATTACGTTTTTAAATTAAAATGTGGAGATTGCAAATTTTAAATCTCACCGAAATAATTCTCATTAAAATACAAACTCTTAATCCTTAATCAAGATGGTTTAAATACAATACTTCTCTTTAAAATGTCTATGGGCATAGTTTCCTATACAAACTTTCGTATGTTAGGGAAAAAAAAAAAAAAAGAAAGTTAATTAAAATTTAAAATAAAAAAATGTTTTAGATTTAGATTTGAAATGACCTAATTTAAAAATATACGAAAAATAAAATCCCATAATTATCAATAAAACAAAAAGGAGATGGACTCCTTTTCTATATAAAAAAAATTACACCAGCAGCATTTGTTCTCATTATCATAAAGCGTATTGAACACAGCAAATAAAACACAGAATTATGTATAAGTTACATCAAGATTTTCAGGTTTGTCCAAGAGTTGAAAAACCAGGCTCTCATCTTCCATGGTATTTCTTCTGATTGAAGCAACAGATTTTATGGTACATGAATCTAAAAAAAAAAAAAAAAAAAGAAAGAAAAAAGGTGAATGTAGTTTGCTTGAAGCATTGTATAGTATGCAGTTAAATGTAATATGTAGAAAGCAGTACAATACAGAGGTAACGGAAAGACAAAAAATATATAAAATAAAAGTAAAATTTAAAAATATCACTTGCAAAGGAAAAAATATTACAGTTAATTAGTCAAACAAATTAATTTTATTGAAATACGGACATCACTTTTCTATAACTGGCTATATCCGTTTTTCCAGTTTTATAGAATCAAATATTTACAAATGATTGTCCATCTTAGTACTGGTCAACATTGTACAATCTTGGTTATCTACAAGACATCAAAGTTTTAACATGATATAACCAAAATGAACTAAAACTATTAAGCAAAAATATATTTATAAGCCTTTGTATGCCTATTGTACTTTTTAACATTCCAGATTATTTTAATTCTTACTTTACTGTTTTTTCTGAGTAACTAAATAGGGATCAATTAGGCTTCAAGACCCCTAAAAATAAACCTCATATGAAAGAGATGACGGTACATCAAGAAGACTAGTTTCTTTCAGTTGACCTGCACATACAGTAAACAAACGGATAATGAACTGTGTTTGTTTTTAATCCTTTTAATAACGCGAAATTTTTCTTGCCTAATAATGAATTTATATCCACTTTTTTTTTTACACAAGTTTTTATTTGCTAAACATTCTAAGAAAGAAAAAAAGGAATGTGCACACTCTCAGCATCTTAAATTCTTATTTTCACAATTTTTTCATTTTCTGTTATTAGATTTAGATGTGTTGAAAACTTTGAGTCATTAATAATTTTTTTTCTTTGGAATACCTTAAAGTTTTGGGTTTTTTTTTTTTTTTTAAATCTAATCATTTGACTAAATACTTAAAATATCCATTTCACAAGCAGTGAAAGCTGAATTAATTTAAATAAGAAATACATAAAACCTTTTTTGTAAAGTGTTCAAAACTTGTGTGGTATGATATCTATAGGATACTAAACAAAATTTCAAAGTTCTTACATGTACAACATTACAAAAAAAAAAAAAAAAAAAGAATTAATGACATTAGGTGTTATAAATATCAAACTACCTCTATTATGAACATTTTTTTGATTACCGGAGTACCTAGAACACTATTTACAGCAGAGATAATTCACATGGCAAGCTTTCACAGAATAAAGTTGAATATTTGAAAGGATTTTCTCAAAATATGTGAGACGTATCCCTACTATCTAATGACAAGATTTGGTCTTAAAACTTTCACTTTTTGATTTGTCTCCTCTTGTTTTCAATCACACTCATTATATAATCACCTTTCGATTATATATGCATCTTTGTTTTAAAGTTTCTTTCATGACACACACTCTTATGGGATTCTTGAAATGTTAGTATTACCTTTTCATCTAAATTACTCCAAAATAAAATAGATTTTTAATCAAAATATCAGTGTATACTAAAAATAACTCAAATTTTTATTTTTTAGTATAAAATGTAATTGATTTAATAATTCTAATATTAGTATTATTTTATATTTTTTCAACAGGATGTTCCACACAGCAGAAAATTCCATCTTCTATGGAGACAAAAGCAACATTGGGACATCTTTTGCAGGTGGCTGTGGAAATTGAATCTTGGCACTGGGTGAAAAAGTTCTCAAAAAGTAGGTTTACGTTTTAGAAAATTTTAATTTTATAAACAAGAATTATTACTGAAGAAATACTATTTTCATTTCATCCCTTTAAGAAATTCAAAGTTTGCTTGTTTACTTCATAAATTATGAGGATGTAAATTTGTCAAATGTATATAGAGACACCCCATATATTAACAAGTTATAGGAACAATTAATTGTTAAAATATGTGGCCATTCAGAAAAGTTAATGACAAACAAAAGTAGTGAGAGTTTAGGCCTGCACGGAGTAAATTTTTAATTGCATCATGTTCTGCCTAATGCATCTGGAAAAAAAAATGAAGTTTTCTTTTCCTTATAATACTTTGCTGCAATGGGTTTACAAATTTTTCAATATTTAATACAAGTTTTGCATGCTGGCACGTGTTGGACATTGTTTAAAAATTGACTCCTGAACTAAACTATTTCTAGTTGGGGTTTTACAACTCAAACTTTTTTTTTTTTGTTTTCCTTGACTTCCCCTACAACCTCAATTAGCAATGTCAGTTGAAGCTGTAGAATATGTTAACTATCTTTACAGAGGGGCAAGACTCATACCCCCTCAAAGGGCCATTTGCTTAGTTTACGGTAAATCAACCATCTACGGATTATTTAATAAAGTTTTCAAACATAATTCTATAAAGTAAAACTATTCCCAAAAAAGCACAACTCATAAAATTTCAGTGACAGTGGGAATGTTACTTCTTTGAAAACCTCACTCTTTGGCAATAGTTTTGTTTAACATAATTGACTCGTAGTCATAGCCTTTCGACTCAAAAACATACAAGATTTTCAAATGTCATATATATAATCTGCAATACTCAATTATAAATATTCTTAATTTTCATATTTTTTTAATAATTTCTAAGATATCAATATTCTGTAATATACATCTGTATTGTCATATTTTATTAAATATACACACAAGACATTCAGTGATAGTAAAAGGTCTGAGGTTTCTTTCATCATATCATACGCTCAGGCATTAACTTGAGGAAGTGGTAACGTTTATTATGATATAATCCTTTCAGTTATTGCCTAATCCTTTAAGGAGTTCAATGTATTTTACATTCGTTCACTATATTTTTCTAGCCTAACAAAAATGTGATTGAAGGAAGCATTTTTTTTCTTTACTAGTAATACATAAAAAATAAAACACACACACACACACACATATATATATATATATATATATATATATATGCACACACACAATATAATATATACTTACACTGAACACCAAGTCCCCTGATAGTTGTAAGGACATGAAGAATCTTTGTGAAGCTCTGGCTACCAGCACGCCGGATATGGATGTAATCCAAGAAGAGGTCAATCAGTTTGTCTTGCCAATAGTCAGCTTTTTTTGGTTCAATAAGGCGACCAATTTCTGAAATAAGAAATAAATTGGATGAAAATGATTGCACAAATCAATGAAACTAAACTGAAAAATTACTTTAAAAATAAGCTTTTCATTGTCTGTCGCTAAGCAAACGTCCATTGAAGGTTTCCCATTTGTTATTCCATTATTGTCTTGATAAATGCAAGGGCCCATAAATTTGCTTTCGAAAATGTTTTCTTGATCAAACTAAGAAATTGTGCTATAAGTACAGAATAGTTTGCAGTTGCAAAATTGGAAAGAGTGCTGTGAAAAGAATAAAATTTTAAAAATAAAAACCTTTAGTTTCAGTAACCACTTCTCAAAATGTTATTTTCTTCAAGAGAGATAACTTAAAGGGGAAGTAACTCTTTGCTCTTATACTAAACATTCAATTTTTCTTTAGCTGATATCAGTTCCATCCAACAAGAAAAGATGCTTTGTTTTTTTAGTTTGAATGAAAAATTTTAATATTTTCATTTAGAACGAAATAAATGGTGATCTCAAATTCATAAGAATGTTGGATATCACAAAAATCGAACATAAGTACATTTTAGAACATTTTCGCACTATTTATGACATTTGTTGGATATAGAGGCTCGATTACAACTAAAGAGACCACCATTCAATTTCCACTAGGACTGCATAGGGACCACCATTCAATTTTGATAATGACTAATGAGACTAATGTTCCTATTTATTTGCCTCCCCACAAGGGCAGAGTTAGATACAAGGTCGGTTTTTAATATGGAGAAAAACTAGCTCCCCAAAAAGGCACACTCTGAATAAGAACAAAAATTAAAATTGCCTCAATCTAAAAGGATTTCTCCTGCACTGATCGAGGTCAGAAAAGATGAAGTATAGTATCAGAATAGATAATTACACTTTGATCCTAGCCAAATGAGACTAATGTTTTTAAATTGTGGTGATTGAAGGGAAGGAAAATGCAATTTATAGTATCGCTACTAATATAAAAATATAAGATCAGAGGAGGAAGAATCAGAGAAAACTTGGTAGTTTACAGCCTTTATTTATTTTTTTTTTGATAGGTATGGCATAAAGGTCTACTCCACAAAATCTCCAGCTACAGTATAGCTGGAAATATCTTTTCAATTATTAAATCATTTCTCTGATAGGTTCATAAGAGTAGTGGTTGATGGGCAGAAATCAAACTCACAGTATTAATGCTGTAGTCCCTCAGGGGTCCATCCTGGGCCCAACTCTCTTCCCGATTTACATCAATGATCTTGCAGATCACATCCCAAGATCATTCATAGACATTTATGTTGCTGACACTACCATCTATGGCAACATTTTAAAGGATGTAAATGACCAAGTTCTAATTCTCTCTACTCTGATCTTAATCACATGGTGCAATGAAGAAAGAGGTGACTGGTTAATTTTAATGCATCTAAAACCAATCTTCTATCTTTTCATCATCAATGCTCTGATCCCCGTCTGGCATCAATTGAAATGAACGTCTTGAGGAAGCTCCATGTTTTGACTTTTACTCCCGATCTGAAATGGAACACATACCTCAAATCTATTGCCAAGGTTGCTGGAAAAATGGTAGGATCGTTTTACCGCTCCAGTAGACATCTTACTGCTGATGGAATTCTCTATCTGTATAAGACCCAAGTACGTCCAAGGATAAAGTGCTGTTGCCACATCTGGGCAGGAGCTGCTAGAAGCATCTTATCCTGCCTTGAGAGTTCAAAATAGACTTTGTAGCCTAGTGGTGGATGCCCTTTTCTCTTCCATGCAACCTATTTCCCACAGAAGTGACATTGTGAGCCTGTCTGTTTTATTATTTTTATAGCAAGTGCTCATCTGAGCTCCAATCTATGGTCCCCCACTGGACCGACTTTCATGAAAAACACTTGTCTAGCTGAAACCACCACTCTTTATCTGTGTTCAAACCTAATGTCGATTCCATGAACAAAGCTTCTGTCTTAGAACTGCATGCCTGTGCAACTGTTCTGCTTTCCAACTGATTACAATATGGTGGTCTTCAAGTCCAACATGAACAATTTCTTCAGGAGTCGTCCCCTTAATCCAATTTAACTAATTTCTACTATTAATTATTACAATATTTTCCCATTAACTAATGTACACTCATTAACCCTTATCCTTGAGTGGCCTCTGGCGTTTGTTAAAAAAAAAAAATTATAATGACAAAAATAGGGTTCGTTTAAAGTTTTTTTTAAGTATCAATAATTGTATGAAATAAGGAATCTTCAGTATGTACAACACTAAAAATTTATACATTCAATTTAAACGGCTTCATAATTATCATGAATAATGATGTAGCAAAGGTAAAATTAAGGTGACTGAAATAGGAAACGTTTTTAGATTCGGAATAAAATTAAAAGCCACTATGTACCTCCGCCCATAATATAATTGTTGGCATAAAAATGTAATTTAAGAGGATTCATTAAAATTGTAGACAATGTAAAATATAATGGGCTTCTACTAGAGCAGCAAACAAAACAAAAAAAAAAAAAAGGATGAAAATATACAACAAAATTAACAAAGGTGAGCTATTATTCTTTTTAAGTCTTTGTTTTAAATTTATGCTCAAGATTTTTTTAATTTTAGTACAAAAAAAAAAAAAAAAGTAAAAGCTGTCAATAAAAAATGAAATAAAATATGGTCACAAAAGATCCATTGTTGGGCCTTGATAATTGTTAATAAGCAAAGTACTTGTTGAACATTATGTTTTCACATGATTTGTCACATTCGATATTGAGGCTCGACTGACTATCCACCAATCTTGTCTGTTAACACGTTAAAAAAAAAAGTATCAACATAGGTAAAAGTCGTTTCTGTTGGTTCTAGTGGCCAAGGAAACAATGCATCTTTGTAACATGCATCAGGTATTGGCAGGAAGTGTGATCATATTGAATTTATATGGGACATCTATTCCTATGTTTTTTTTTTCGAGGGGGAAAAACTGACTATTTTATTAATATAGAAATGTATACATATTCCTCCAGATTGTAATAGGTTATGAATAATGACTAATAAATTGTGTCAATAAATAATTAGGGATAAATGATCAAATAGAAATGAATTTCAACATGAGTGGCTTCAAATTCACTAGTTTCTCAACCTAAAGAGTTATGGCATTTACTCACTAGGAATTTAGTGAATGATGTCACTCTACAATGTTTTATATATTGAAAATATATGGAGGGGGAAGACAGATATTGAAACAAAAGCCTTCAATCTCTCCTACCTGTGAATATTTTGAAGTATGGCAAAATCAACATTTACAGGGAGAGCATAAAGGTAGGCAAAGCAAAACAAGATGGAATGTGATGAGAGAAAGAAAAAACAGGAAAAATTAAATGATAAAGTGAGAAAGAGGAATGAAGAATATAAGAAATAGAACCAAATGGAGGCAAAATAAAAATGTAAAGCTCTAACGATTTGGTCTTTGCTTATAAGTAGAATTCATTTTGAATTACAAAAAAAAAAGCAGAGTATTCATCTCCCCAAATAATGTTCCTGTTACAAATACTCACCGATCGAATAAAAGCTGAGTGCGCAGAGAACGGCAAATTCTGCCTCATCCAAATTGTAGGAATGTAATTGTTTTGCAAAATCAAATATTGCAGACACAATGCCACCAAGTCTTGCTTCCCGGAAGTTTTCTCTTGTTACAACAGAATTGTTAGACAAATGAAGGGTGTCTTTCAGTGGATTGTAGCGACGGCACAAACGAAATATCTGAAAAATATTTAAAAAAGTAAAAATCTGCTCCAAAGTATAAAAAAAAAAAAAAAAAAAAAAAAGTTTCTCCTGGTGTTAAAAAGCAAGGGGTACTTTGCTAGTATGTAGGAGGACTGAAATTCACAGAGTAATATTAACACAAATCGAGGGGGGGGGGCTCAATATACACTCAGATGTCACTTCAACCTGCTGTATACCAGAAACAAATATGATATTACATGGCTCGAAGAGAGAATGAGTGTTGAGAGTAGTGATTTCATAGAGAAACTTTGAGTGGATATAAAAAGAAAGGACTTAAGAATTCATGATATAGAAATTTATTGATTAAATAAATATAGCAAATGTGGATATGCAAGTACTTCTAAAAAAGTTTACAGATTTTTCAGAATAAGTTGTCAGGTGATAATGCCTACCATGTCCAGGTTTAAAGTCACCTTGGAAAAACATGCAGATGGTATCTAGATGCAATATGTTCTTTTTTTTTTTTGCTGCACTTTTAATTTATTTAGCTTGAAAATAACAAAAATTTAAATTAATGTCAATAAAAGGTCTTTGTGGTGGAAATAACTAAAGTTAAATTGAGCTTAAAACTCACCATAATTTCAACTGCAGCTCCTTTGGCAAAATGTACACGATCAGGTATGCACAAGTCAGAAAATCCTGGAATTTTCTTGAAGAATTCTAGAATGTTCTGGGCAGACTCAATTGAAAATTCCCATACTTTGTCATACTACAAAGAAAAAAAATGCATTTTCACATTTTTGACAGAAAACTGATTTAGAAAAGAAAATGACCATAAGAAAATAATGCAATAAAATATTTTAAAACTTCAGAGAAAATATGAGTATAAAGAATTTTATTTATACAAACATTTGGTTATACATTTTACAAAATGTGTATTATATAGTAATCCAGGTCGAGTTTACATCCAAGAGAATCTTAACAGTGTATAGATAAAAGTGCTTAATATGTATAAAAGTATAGATAAAAGTGCTGTTTAATATGTATAAAGTTTATCTATACAAACGTTTGGCTACACTTTTGAAAAACATGTTTCTGTTAAGGCTATAGAGCAGCTAGACTTCAGTCAAAATATCTTTTTCTTAAAGTTTCATTTGGTGAAAATGAAACTTTAAAGCATGCCCTGAATTATACTTGTCTTCAATCTTGTCTCAACTATATTCTTCTGACCACTCAATTGTCTCAAAGATAAAAAACAGTATAAACAAAACCCAAAATATCCCTCTCCATTGAACAGTATCAATACTCAATGATTGACCGAGTTTTTGAACGTTCATATAACTACCTATACACTCCATCTTTAAAAAAAAAAAAAAAAAATGATGCATCGCATCCAACTTAACTCATTGGTTAACCGTCAACATAAACTATATTCCAACAGAAACTGAACAGCAAACCTTAGTATGTTCCTGAATGTGCTGCTGCCAATGCTCATAGGAACCACTACTTTAATTGTTTTCAGCACAATAGATGCTTTGAAACTAAAATAACCGTGCCAGCAATCACTGCAAAAGGATGATAAAAATGTGAGAATATCATATGCTCAGTCCATCAAGTCCTAAGTAAAAGAACAGACTTGGCTCCCATGAATTTTGGTGAATAACAAACAAGGTCCTGAACAAATGTGCATCTTCAATTATAATCATCAACGGGCTTGAGGTAATTTTGTCGGCATCTGACAAAGTCAAACTCTTTGCTGAGAATTTAGCAGCAAACCCAACCCTGCGCGATCAGGACCACTTATCCAAATTTTCCCCCAAAGACCGATAAGAATCTGAACGACATCCACATATCTTCATAATGTTGCCATACTTATCAGGAACCTTGATGCTAGCAAAGCAACTAGTTCCAACAATATTCCGATCACAGTACTCAAAAAGCTGCAATTAGAGTTTGCACCCATCATTGCAAAGCCGTTCAACTACCTAAAGGAGAAATGCTTCCCAACACACTGGAAAACCTCATTAATCGTCCCAGTATTTAAAAATTCTGGAGATCAGTTTTCTGCATATTCTTCTATGTATGCATACACACATGCATTTAAATTTTATTTTTAATATTTCAAAAGTATTTCAATAGTATTTACTTGGATTTTCTTGGTATTCTGACAAATTTTTACTGAACATCAAAAAATATGATTTTCAAAAAACTTAAGACAAAACTCAACATTTAAGCCTATACAAACTTTTTTTTTTTTTTAAGGAGTCATCATTTATCAAGGCCCAGAAGCCACTCGAGCATAAGGGTTAATGAGTGTACAGTAGTCAATGGGAAAATGTAGTTATTGTTAGTAGTGGGAATTGAGTAAATTGGATTACTTAAGGGGACGGCAAATCAAGAATTTGTTTACATTTAACTTGAAGATGACCATATTGTAGGCAGTTGGAAAGCAGGAAAACAGAACAGTTCCACAGGCATGCAGTTCTAAGAAAGTTTTGTTCATGGACTCTACATTTTAGTTTAGGCTCAGATAAAGAATGGGGGAAATTATTAATAGGGTTTTCAGCTAGACAAGTGTTTTTCATGAAAGTTAGGCCAGAGTGGGACCATAGATTGGTGCTCGGATGAACACTTGCCATGAAAATAAGTATAAAGTAGAGATAGGCTCACAACATCTTCTGTGGGAAAGAGGTTACATGGAAGAGAAAAGAGTACCCACTACTAGGCTACAAAGTCTATTTTGAACTCTGTCAAGGTAGAATAAGGATACTTGACTTTTGTATTTTAAACTTTAATTCAAGTCATTCAAAAATAATCTCAAAATCAACAACAAGTCACTAGTTACATCATAATGCATCCTTGCAGACCAGCTGATACAAATGCATTACAAATGGTACAATGCCACAAAGGTGGGTGCTGAGCTCATTGGTCGAACATGCACTGCTATAGTAAGCATAAGGAGCTAGCAACAGACAGAAGACTTCCACATGCAAAGCGGACATCCAGGTGTATTTTATGAGATGTATGAATGCAACAGTGGCCAAACAAGTCATTAAGCACAGTAAGTGGTGATTGTTAAATGACCCAGCACCAGTACAATGGCAAAAAGGATGATTGGAAGCAAGTAATGTATGGTAAAAGATGGGACTAACATGAATTACAATTGCAACCAATTTCTTACTGGCATTGACTGTGGCCACACTCATTTGGAGGTTAGTGACCAATTTCGCAACAAGACTCGTCAAGCATTATTCAACAACTATTATCAGTCTTACGAAAAGGGAGCATTGCATGAAATTTTGGCCGATAACAACCCAGCCTTTTGCAGCTAGTAAATCAGTTTTTGTATGAATGGGGAGTTCAAGTGACATACTCTCAAGTAATGGCATCACAGAAATAGGTCGCAATATAAAGAGAATTGCTGCCAGAAGTGTTCCATTGGGGGAGCAACATACTGGTAGAATGTTACCTCAAAGAATGGAATGTCCCATCAAATAAGTTCAGATAAAAAGGTCATTTTTTATAGCATAACATGGAGCATAATTCCATGTGTCTAAGAAAAAAAAGTTACAGATCAGGAGAAAAAAGCTGTACACTTCATTTATGATTTGGCATAGAGTGATAATGTGGAATCAGGAAGTTTTGGAATCTAAGATGCCCAATAAGAAAACATTTCTCCTGTGTGAATATGGGACCTTCAAACCTTGTAGTGGCAATATAAGATGGCCAAAGTCTACGATGCTAGGACAAGAGGAAGCAATACTTAATAGCAAAGAGGATACTCTTCAAAATCAGTACACAACAGGTGGTATGTAGCTATTCCCCATTTAATTGTTCCCATGCCACTTTCCAAATAGCGGTTTGTACTCTTATCACCTACAATGTGTACAGGTGTGGTTACAGATTACTCTACAGGAGTAATGTTCTAGCAGTAGTGTGTTAGAATTGCTGACTTTAAGTACACTTTATATGATGAGGTTGAATAATAAACTCTCACAATTACTATATATATATATATATATATATATATATATATATATATATATATATAAGTAGGTAGTTTGTTTTGAGAACTGATTTCTTCAGTTGAAGACAATTTTTTTTTCAAAGTTGCCTGATGAGTACTTGCGGTTTTAACCAACCATCTGTCCAAACATTAGCATGTCCAGTGTTGCGAACTTATAAATTTGTTTATATTAATAAAAATATGTCTTGCTCTTTTATTGAGCAGTCTTATAACCTTGTTAAATTCATTAGTTATCACTCTTGAATACCTATAACTTGGTGTAATATATATATTATACGGAGTTCGTGTAATTCAGTAAATTTTCATATAGGAATAGGTTTCAAGCCAAAAATGGTAGACTTAAGGATTAAGCTTCAAAATTATCACATTTCATAATTGAGCATTAATATACTGTGTGTGCAAAATCAAGACTTCAAGACAAGATGTTGATGGCAACAAAAAGTGTATTTCATTTTATGTTACAATTGTTTCAATGTCTAGTTCGACAATTTCAAGCATTATATCGTTTGAAATTTTCAAAAGCCAGCATTTCATCAGACTTTATGAATAAACACACTTTAGGCAATGTAGCATTTTTTGAATAGAAATCAAAAAAGTATTTAAATGGGCTTTTCCGTAACCACAACCAAGGTAAATGTTTCTCGCATGCTTTTCCCGTTAGGGATTCCCCCCGCCTTTTTTGATTTCTATTCAAAAAAAACTACATTGCCTAAAGTGTGTTTATTCATAAAGTCTGAAGAAATGCTGGTTTTTGAAAATTTCAAACGATATAATGCTTGAAATTGTCGAACTAGACATTGAAACAATTGTAACGTAAAATGAAATACACTTTTTGTTGCCATCAACACCTTGTCTTGAAGTCTTGATTTTGCACACAGTATATATATATATATATATATATATATATATATATATATATATATATATATGGAGGTATATTTGATAGAAAAAAGAAAGAAAAAACAAAGAGTGCTCAATACATTGTAGAGCTAAATGTTTTTTTTTATTATTTCAACCTCAACTTAATAAAAATAAGGTTGAAATAAAAAACACACATACATACGGGTAGATAATACATAGTTATTTTGTCATGTAGCCATAGTGCTATCAGATCAGACTGCTGAAGATGTTTCCTAACCTAAAATGCACCAAACATTGAGTATCCCATCTTGTCTATTTTGAAAAGCTTAAAAAAGAGAACTCAATTGTGCTTACGAATTCCCATTAATCACTTAAAAATAATTTTCTTTCCAAAAATAATATTACTTGATCAATTTGCAGTATGTTTCCTCACAACTACGTACATTATACATATTTTCTTGATTTTCTAATCAAATTCATTGTTTATTCTGGTAGGATGCCGGATTTAGTTCTTCATGTTTGTTTGCAATTCCATCCTTTCCATGCGTACTACTCCGCAATTTAACAATTTCAAATATAGCCACCAACATCCTATATAAAAGTTCAACCCCTGGCAGAAACGAATAGCAAGTCAGAGGAATAACTGAAACATTTAACAAGTAATACTCTGATCTTTACTGACCAGACACTTATCTCAGGAGGCTACCACCCTCCTAGGTATTACAGCTTCCTTTTAAGAGGGTGCTGTTTATTGCAGGTTACTAGAAGCACTCTTGTCCAGGAAAAATGATGACAGAATGAATCAAGTTATTCTCCCCCCCCCCTCCCTCCCACCTCTAATTTTAAGAGCTGGATTCTCCACAAAAAGATGTGTAACTGGCTTTGTGAGAGGCAAGTAAATAAACTCGGGATCTTATTTACTAAAAGCTCAAGGTGTTGAAATGAATATAAAAAAAATAAAAAAAAAACAAAGTAAGCCAACTTTAATAAAAAAAAAAATAAAATTACAAAACAAACATTTTCTTTAAATAATGTCATGGAACTTTTAGCTGTTGAAATCTTTCAAACATATTTTGGGGAAGCATTTTCGTTTTATTGAAGGATCTTAAACATTTTGTCAGTTATTAGTTAACTTCAGGGGAGAAGCAAAAGTCCAGTGATTATGATCTACATTATTTTTTACATAGAAACAGTCAGAAACCAAGAGTTACCAATAGAAGTGCTATATGAGACATTCCATATAAAACCGCCAAACAAGGAAGTACCAGTAACTCAGAAATCCAGTCACTTTCCAGAAGTAAAAAATTGGCAAACACAAATGGTGAGGAGAAGTGAAAGGAAAAGGACCAAATTTTTTTGGACAAAGTTTAAAAAGAAAAAAATGGTAGAAGCAAAATTCTATGGAAGAATTTAGCTTGGGAGGAAGGTGATCTAATGGAATAACCTAACATCCCTTCATAGATGAAATGGATATATTGACCCTCTCACGTGACTGAGGCAGAAGGAAAAAAGACAGGAAGAGAATAAGAAAAGTAACTCTTATGTCATATGTATTCCCTTTGTCTTTCCAACATAACCCTGTGTTTCTTGCTGTATTCTTATTTAAAGCAAGGATATAATACATGCGTAATAAAATCAAAAATAAATATGCTATACAAGCAATGTGTTGGACAGGTGCGCATGTGTGGCGTTAGGATCTTGTTGCTAATGTCTAACTCCATTTATCTCCCTCTAAATCTTGCCTGAAACCGGTTATCATCTCTTGCCACAATCCTTCTCAGCCAAGCTAAGTTGCTGTTTTCTCCACCTCAATTCAACCGATTCACTTTTTTTTTTTTCAGTTTCTCCTTTTCTTCACTCCTCCCACCAAAACTGATAAAAAAAAAAAACCCCCAAAAAAAACTTCCATTTTTATAACATCCTTCCAAATTCCATAATTTGACCAACTAGATTAGCGAAACGCTAGTTGTAATCGTGTCATTTGTGTGGAGTTACCCAGTCATTTTTCATGACTTCATTGTCATTCTTTTTCTAGCTAATATTTTGGTGGACCTGGTGAATATGCAAAGGTGTCCATAGTATTGAAACACCATTTCAATCCTGACTTTTTACCATGTTTAACTTGATTGCAAACTAATTAAACAAGGAGTTACAAGTGACAGATCAGATTAGTGCAAAGACTGTCACATTTGAGGGTTTGGTTCTCAAAAGAGGATTTTAGTTACAACATAAAAACTAAATTCGAAAAATCAACACCTATCAAAAAAGAGGTACACACACATATTCACCTTCCAGTATCATATGATCACTAGGGATATGACAAGAGAATATTCTTTTCATTATTTTGACTCGAGTATATATCAGTTAATATCTTAGGTTTTTAGAGTGATGTGGTTCTCGATTGATTAACTGTGTCGTATATATACCTGAGAGTCAAAACAATGATAAGAATATTCCCTTGTCATAGCCCTAATGATCACTTAAGCAGCTATAAAATCTAAAAAGAAATGATATACACATAAGCTAATTTTATTTGTTATTGTTCGCCCATGTTATTTGCAACAAAATATTTTGTTACAATTTAAAAATCATAAAATCTAGTCCAAACTATAAATATGAAACATTTTAAAATAAAAGGTAAAAACCAGCACGACAATAACCGAATTGAATTCAAGAGTTGCTTACCTTACAGTTGAAATTTGTTTTCTGTAGAAGTAGAAAAATGTGCAAACAGCTAAAAATTAAAATCACTTCCCTATATTGTGGACGGGTATTTCAAACAAACATTAAATTATTTTATATTGTCAGTTTTGAATCCTCTTAAAATTTGGAAAAAGATTTTTTTCCAAAACTTATCTTAGAGTGATGAGTAGTGAGATTTTTTTTTTTTTTTTCAAAATGTAGAAAAGAAAAAAAATTTAGGTTCTAACTGATTGGGGGAGGGGGTGGGGGGAAGATGCTAAATGTCTAATACCAAGGTATATTAGGTAGGATCTTTAGGACATGGAATGTCTATTTTAAATAATACCAAAAATTGAATTAATTATGAATATACTGAAAAGTCATCTCACTCCCCTACCCCCATCATGAGTTGCTTAAAGTATTTTATTTTTACAGCAAAACTAACAATTTTCAGAGAGAACTTTCATAAAAGGGAATAATCAGCTTTTTTGTAGGGAAGTAATTCTGTTAAAAAAAGAAATAGAGAACTCGCATCCATACTACATACAGCTTCACAGTGGAATAATAAATGGTTCCTTATTTTTTATTCGGTTTTGCCCTTTTATCTCCTCATCATAACCCCTCCCTCAAATTAGAATAGTATTTTAACATTTGGAAAGTTTGACACCCAAACCATACTTTTTGTAATATTAATGATAGAATTGCAAGGCTTATGGGAATCTATAAAAGATGTCAGTTTTTTTTTTTTTTTTTTTTTTTTTTTTTACACAGTGGTCACCACTTATCAAGGCCCGGAAGCCACTCAGGGATAAGGGTTATTGCAAGTACATTACGTTAGTGTGGTTATTGCAAGTACATTACGTTAGTGTGGATTAAGAGACTAATCTTGACATATATACAGGGTCAGTTTTAAATTGTGTTGAGAAGTGGACGAAATCTTGAAAAAGTCTTAAAAATTATCAACATATAAAGAAACAAGATTATTTTTCTTGAAAGGAAGACATGTGCCAACCACAATATCCATTATAATACTAAGAAAGCACTAGTTACCATACATACTTGGGATTTGGAAAGATTCCATTGACATCTTAAGATCGCTTAAAGCATCCAAACTATTAAATTGGTTGCGATAATTTTGATAGAAATTTGGATAACTATTACCGCAGCCATGGGTTGTAAGTGGATTAAATTAACTGATTGTGAAGTAGAAAGAGTAAAAAGTAAAAAACATGCAGATATCCTTCCAATCCGACTTTTCAGAGTTACAGTATGTACGTTTTTTTGTGGGTATATCCAAGTTATAAAGAAATAGCACCATATCAGTTCCATACAAAGTTCTTTAGCAGGATGTATTTTCCTGGTCACTAAGGAAAAAATGTCAAATTAGTTGAAATTCGCATCCATAAAAAATAAAACTGAAATTCACGATTCACAATAAAAACAATTATACAAAAGAGATAAACAAGTTTGATATTCCATACAATATTAAAAACAACATCTTCAATATTTTTCATAACAAGCTTCAATGTGAAGAAACTGATTTTGTGGTCAGAATTCTGTTTGGTAATAAAACAAAAATATGCTATTCGGGCACCACTCTCTAACAGGGCCTTAGCATCTCAAAAAGATTCAATACAAAAATATAATTTTAACACAAAAGATCCATTTTTATTTTAAGGTTTCTTTAAAATATACACCCCCACCCACTCTTTCACATTTTTCTTTAAATAAAATTTAACTTACGAGGGGATCTTTGCTTCTGTCATCTCGTAGTCTTTCATTGAGCTGAAGAAAAAATAAAACCAGTTTTGAAATTGGTTGATCAAAAAGTATCATTCAATCATATTTAGTTTAATATCCATTTTACATACTGGCAGGTGGTGGAGGACGTCTAAAAATTTATTTGCAAGTCATTTTCTTTGTTATAGCAAGATTCTTAAAGGCAAAGTGAACTTTCTGACACTAATGCAGCATGTAACAGTCCCGACGAAAACAAAAGTAAAGGTAGTCTCATCCCCATAAAAATTTGATTAACTGCCCTAACTTCCTGCCAAGTTTTGCAGTGTGTTCAACTGCTTAAAAAAAGTAGAATCTCATTTCTTGTGTAATAAAAAATGTTTGATCCAAGAAAAAGAATGGAAAAAAAACAAAACAAGTGCACATGCAGAAGGGAAGGAAACCGGACGTCATTCAGGAGTTGTTTGAAATATAGAAAAATTAACATTTTGAGAGGGGAGAAGTCAAAAGGAAAGACAAGATGGACAAAGAAATAACTTAATCTAAATGAAAAAAGTGGAATTCTGCAATGCTGCATTTTCTTTATATCTACGATAATTTTGAAGATATTTTTAATAGTCTTAATGTTGACAATCTTAGAATTAAAGAAGGAATACTTATAATTAGCATCAAAATTTACATTTTTAAAACTGAATGCACAATCTAACAGCCTCATAGTTTTCTATAAAAGTGCACACATTTGTTTAGCCATTGTCTATCAAACCGATTTAATAGACACTGGTTCTTAATATTTTAAGTTAAAATTTCAAAAATATTTCAAATAGGTTTACATTTAATTAATAATCATGCAATGTTGATTATACATTTTAAAATACAGATAGCTAGATTAATAGCTGTCAGGTAGGTTTTAGTTATAATTTATAAGACTGTTATTAGCTAAACTCAACCACTACAATTGAAACATGGTGTGTATATAATATTTATTATTAAAATTTATATGCAAGATATGCAAGAGTAAGAGAACCCTTTTCCTGCTAAAAAAATAAAATAAATAAATTAAAAAAAATTTTTTTTTTAAATAAAACAAAAACTTACTAGGGCATTTTTAACAGGAGTCGCAGTTTGTCTGTGTGCATTCAAGATACTCTTCAGTAATTCTCTTTGATCAGGTCTAAGCTTATCAGCATATTGATCAATAGATCTTTTGCTACGATCACCTCGTACAGCTGCCGATGTAAAAAAAAAAAAAAAAAAGAAAAAAAAAAGAAAAGAAATCAATGCCATTGCTAAATAAATCTGTTTTGTTTTCTATCGTGTGAATTTCATAAAATTTAATTTCTCTAAAGATATTAAAAAAATTTTCAATAAATCAAAGTTGACAAAAAATATTCTCATGAAGATCAGTTTTAGTTGATAGGGTGGACAAAATGTTTTAGAAAAAGCATAAGACATAGCAAAAAGTTGTTATGTTTTGTAAATTTCTATAATTTGTTATGATTTTCAGGCTTTTAAGTTGGGATTAATTTAGCCGAGTGAAGATACTATTAAATACAAAAATTTTGTTTGCATATTATCAAAACAGAGACAACGAAAACAGACAGTCAGTCAAGGGAGGTGACAAAATTAGACAAGGGAGACAACACAAGAAAGACAGAAAAAATAATACAAGAAAAAGAAAATCTATCGGAAAGAGGAGCTTCTATAAATACTCTTTTTTGTCTTGACAGGGTACAAAACAGTTTTTGAGATCTAGTGGGTGAGGACCTCTTCGCTTCTACTTCCTTTTTCTTAAAGAGATATTGCAAGTCTATGTGCTCTATTGCTATTTCCATGGCAGGTGCTCGACTGAGCTTCAATCTATGGTTTCCCCCTGTAAAACATTTGCAACAAATACTCATCTAGCTACAACCACCAACAATTTCCCCTATCTGTGCCTAAAATTAAATGAAAATTCTATGAACAGAGCTTCTTTTTTAGAACTGCCTGTGTGTAGAACACAATACCATGGTGCTGTTTTCCAATTGACTATAACAGTCGTTTTTAAGTCTAATACAAACAAGTCCTTGTTGAGCCATTCTCTTATATAATTAAACCCTACCCAAGTTCTGCTATTACTGATCGTTATGGTGTTGTCTCACTGTTTAACTAACACTGATTAACCTAGAATGGCTTGCAGGCCTTTATAAGTAATGATCCAAATTTTAAAAATTTCAAACGACTGAATAATAAAAAAAATGAATGCAAAGAATACTTACCATCTCTGGACATTCCCATTTTTAGACATCGTTGTAATCGGCAACTTTGACAGTGGGTCCGAGACCCCTTTGTTATTTCACAGGCATTGTTCCTATGACAAATGTACACACTTTGACGTTGGATACTGCGTCTGAAGAAGCCCTGTTAAATAGATTATGCATTAGAAAATACTATTCAAATAATCATATAATATATATATATATATATTTACATTTACACGGTGGGGATGTAGGAATGTTCACAATATTTGCATGTGTGACAGGTTACAGTTTGTATACAAAATGCATCGCAATAATTGGGGTACAGACACTGCATTGAAACCGTGTTTGAAAGTCTGACAAATGAACAGACAACGTAGTTGAAGGAGAATGAAAGGAAAATAGGAAAAGATGGGCAACTAATGAAAAAAAAAAAAAAAAAAAAAAAAAAAAAACTGTACATAAAACCTTTTAACGACAAGGTGTAATGTAGGGTAGCTTTGAATATTAAGATACATTCAAAACTATTTGAATAGTTAACTTCCGGATTACAAAAGACTAGTTATTTCAAGGTAGATTTGCATGAAAGTTGAAGACATGCAGCTCTTTCGAATCATAGTGGAAATCAGAATGCAAGCAAGAAAGAAAGAGCTGGGGTATCAGATACGGTGACATAATCCACCAGAAAAGGGTGCAATGACAAATCTTGCTGAAGAAGACGGGGGAGGGGCAAAGGCCATCAGAAAGAGGATAGCAACAAAACTTGGCCAAAAAGAGGGAGAGAGGACCAGTCCGAGCGAGGGTATTAGCGATAAGCGCTGTCCAAAAAGAGAGCTACAAAAGCTGTCTAAGGAGGTGGGGGGGGGGGGCTTCAGTCTTGCACTTACGTCCGGTAAAGTCAAAAGTGAGTTTGACAACTCTTGAAGGATCACATCACTATTTTTACACCGTCAAATCATGCGTTATTTTGTTAAGAAAATTATATTGAACGAATTTGACGTAAACACTTGATTAAATAAAGTAAACAAACAAAATATACATTTTTATATATTTATAACTATTTATTTAACAGAAAAACGAAACAATTTTTAGAAAGTTTATTGTCTTAACAGAAACACGAACAAAACAAAATAAAATCTGAAGTAATGAACCATGTAACAAAATATAAATTCCACTTCTTTTCCTTAATTTCTGCAATTGTTAACACGTAGTCAAAAATATCAGTTTTCATGTTTCAGATTTATAAATCAAATTAAAAAATATTTAGAAAAAAATGCATAATAAAAGAAAGCATAAAACTTAAAATAAATACAATATTTTAAAAATATTAAAAAGTATTTCAATATTTTTTAAGTATTTTATTATAAGTTTTAAAAGTTAAATAATTTGTAATATGATAAAACTTTAATAATTCGTAAAATTGTGATTTTATGGTGTAAAATCCTGATGTGACTCTTCTAGAGTTGTCAAACTTACTTTTGACTTTGCCGGGTGTAAGTGCAAGACTGCCGGAGAGACAATAATATGCAAATAGTTATGAATACAATTTTGATCTTCTACATGTTAATTGACAAACTTATAATCCAAATGGTCTAAAGTAGCATCTTAGTTGAAATAGATTAGAGTTCAAATGGTTTTCAGAATTAAATTTTCTGAGCAGCTAAAAGAATATCTGCTACAAATCTGTTACAGTAAAAGACACCAAATGTCAGATCTTTCATCCTGTTTTAGGGATTGTATTGTTCTGAATACATCAATGGAAGATTAGAAACAAGTGTAAGGCACTTTTTACTTTAGTTTTTTAAGAGCTATTTTATATTCCTCCATCCGATAAAGATGATGAAATTGAAATGACACGTTACCTTGCATCCTTCACATGCGGAAACATTATAATGGTATCCAGATGACTGATCACTACAGACAACACACGGCTTGTATTTTCGCTGTTCTAGTTCCGGAGATTTGTGGCGTCGTCTCTGACGCCCTTGGACTGGAGGAGCAACCGTTGGTACTACAACTACAAAGAAAATTATTTCAAGATTATTTAAACACTGGCATGCTTACCCGAGGGAGGTCAACAAAAATAGAGTTAAAACTTCTCTACCCGCAATTCCCATCTCTGGAAATGGGGGGGGGGGCAAACACACAGGACTTAAATTTGTCACCTTATATGCATGACCAACATTCATTTTTAAGTACAAACAACCCACACAAGTTTTTTCCTGATGCTTTCTCCAGATAAAATTTAAGTTTTAAAAATCAAAATGATATAAACAAAAACAAAAACGATTTAATAAAAATAATATTTTTATTAATATTTACAAATTATTTTAGTATTTATTTAGATTTAAAATTTCACTTTGGCTAAATTCGTAAAGTATACGGATAACATCAGGTAGTTTTGTGATAAAAGAGGTGTAACTTGTAGAAATAATATGATGCAATTTCAGAAGAATGTATTTCGATTTTTTTTTAACTAGCCTAGGTGTTTAGATGTGAGTGTTGAGCAAAAAAAATTTTTTTTTAAAGTGTAGTAGGCAAACAGGCTGGAACTCATACCATGAAGGAGGAAAAGAATATGAAAAAACATGTGAGGTCTTTGCCATTGCGTCCATTGCCAAACCGGAAATGGTGAAGGTTTAAATTAAGGCTAGTGAATCAAAAAGAGGGGATGACTTTCGAAAATATTGGTGAAAAAAAAAAAAAAAAAAAAAAAAAAATGACCCCCTCCCTGTAGAAAGGGCCCAGTTGAGGGTGAAGGAATGAATGTTTTTAGCCAATTTTTTGATATTTGGCATCCAAAGGGTCGAACTTCAAAACAATATCGATCTCATGAAAATCTGTCACCTCTGTCAAAAGTTTTAGGCAGACATACATACATTTAAACAGACAGGTGAGATTTATATTATAAAAAATGTTCAGACACAAATTTTTCTGAATATAAAGAATATGATTTTCAAGGCCTTTAAGACATTTCCAAGGTTTTTTTTTCAAGCCTATACAAACCCTAAAATAAAGAAATTTTAAGACTCTAAATACTGCAGTTATTAATATTAGGCCAAAACGAGGTAGATAAGACTAGCACTGTATTTATATTAGTTCCATGAATTCAAACACAAAATTTGGAGTATGATGGTTTCTAAAACAATTTGGAATATTTTAGTTTACTTTAGGATTACGTTTATGACTAACAATAGGTATTTCTTTGAGCCAAGATCAAAGTGTAATATCTGTTCTGATACTACACTTCAGTTTTTTGTTCTCGGTTACTGGAGGAGAAATCTTTCACAACTGAGACAATTTTTATTTTTGTTCCTTTTCTCCACATTAAAAAAAAGGACCCTGGTGTCTAACTCTGCCCTCGTGGGGAGGCAAAGTAAATAGGAACAGTAGGTATTTCTGAAAAATACAGATCTTAAAATATGATCATCTTTTTGGTTCTAAGAAATGGAGAACGAGTGCTATAATTAATCCACAGACAAAATAAAATATTTTTGGGAGCTCGAGTAATGATGCATACTTACAGTTCTCAGCTTGGGCCGATGTTGAAGGTTTGATATTCGTTGAATGCTGTTCTTTGTTATCCTGAAGAAGGATTTCTAAATGTCCTTTTTGCTCGGCCATCCAAGGGGCAGCAGTGGTGGAAGAAGCGGACTCTTTTTGTCTGGGAGTTATTTCCAGACGCTGCAGCGGTGGAGTCACGGAAGTAGATGCAATTTGAGTAGGCACAGACATTTCAGCGGCTGGATAGGAGTACCCACTTGGCTCTTTTCCTGAAACAGCAAAGGAGGTTGGAACCAAGCAAGTTTGCTCTGTTGTCACAAAAGGTGGCTCCTGGATTGCATAGTTAAATCCATTGTGGGAAGCATTTTCCTGGCCACCAACTGCATTGGCTAACTGACCTAAGAGTTTTGTTTGGGAAGGTGGTGTTGGATTCCCAGGAATATTTCGTAAAAGAATAGCCTTAACCGTCAAAGCATTTTTTCTTTTTTCTTCATTTTGCACGTCTTCCTCCAAGTGTATGTCCTGAATGCCACGCAGCTGTTGTAATTGCAGATCTCGTACTTGCTGGCGTTGTGGTTGTTCACATCGTGTTTCATGATGTTCTTGAGATAAGGGTAGCTTGTGCGGCTGTTGTGATGATTGCATTTCAATGCCTGGTTGCACAAAATTGTAAAACTTTGGCAGATTAAAATTGGGCATAAAACTCTGCTCTCCCATCTGAAACGTATGAGATGAACCCATTGAAAGGTCAGTCATGGGTTGCTGCTGACGCAGGTATTCAGGAGCAAACGTGGAGGTATGCACCAGCGGTAATGGGTGAGGTAATGCGATATGCATACCTCCATTTTCCGTTCCATCAAGAAATTGATTTTGGGTCGATCTTGCAATGTAATAATCTGGTGGTGGTTTCACATAGGGAAAAGGTGTAGTTTCCGATGACGGACACGTGTTGGGAACAAAGATATTATAACTTTGAGACTGATGATCATTGTATTGTAGCAGAGAAGTGTCTGACAAATGATTAAGTCCTATCTGTGATAGGGAGGAGGAGGAGTTTGGGGGAAAAGACATGGTGGAATTGGTAGGTGCGCTAGAATTCAACACAGAAGAGTTAGCAAGAGTTATTTCTGGGAGAGAGACGAGAGGGGACATGCTAATTGCAGGTAATTGTGGAGGACAGGCGACGGGGTGGTAAACAGAGAATTGTTTACTATTGCAGCTGTAGACCGTGGCAGATTGTTGAATACAAGGCTGAGTGGAAAAATTTGGCAGGACATTGTGTTCTGGTGAAGAATAGCTCTGAGAGGGAGGTGGGCTTTGTTTTGAGGAAGACAATGGAGGCGAGCTGTTGGAAGCATTCATTTGTTGGGAACCGGAAAGAACGGGACTGTTAGACAAAGGCATTTGTTGGGAACCGGAAAGAACGGGACTGTTAGACAAAGGCATTTGTTGGGAACCGGAAAGAACGGGACTGTTAGACAAAGGCATCTGTTGGGGACCGGAAAGAATGGGACTGTTAGACAAAGGCATTTGTTGGGAACCGGAAAGAACGGGACTGTTAGACAAAGGCATTTGTTGGGAACCGGAAAGAACGGGACTGTTAGACAAAGGCATCTGTTGGGAACCGGAAAGAACGGGACTGTTAGACAAAGGCATCTGTTGGGAACCGGAAAGAACGGGACTGTTAGACAAAGGAATCTGTTGGGAACTGGAAAGAACGGGACTGTTAGACAAAGACATTTGTTGGGGACCAGAAAGAACGGGACTATTAGACAAAGGCATCTGTTGGGGACCGGAAAGAACGGGACTATTAGACAAAGGCATTTGTTGGGGACCGGAAAGAACGGGACTGTTAGACAAAGGCATCTGTTGGGGACCGGAAAAAACGAGACTGTTAGACAAAGGCATCTGTTGGGGACCGGAAAGAACGGGACTATTAGACAAAGGCATCTGTTGGGGACCGGAAAAAACGGGACTATTAGACAAAGGCATCTGTTGGGGACCGGAAAAAACGGGACTATTAGACAAAGGTATCTGTTGGGGACCGGAAAGAACGGGACTATTAGACAAAGGCATCTGTTGAGGACCGGAAAGAACGGGACTGTTAGACAAAGGCATCTGTTGGGGACCGGAAAGAACGGGACTGTTAGACAAAGGCATCTGTTGGGGACTTGAAAGAACGGGACTGTTAGACAAAGGCATCTGTTGGGGACCGGAAAGAACGGGACTGTTAGACAAAGGCATCTGTTGGGGACCGGAAAGAACGGGACTATTAGACAAAGGCATCTGTTGGGGACCGGAAAGAACGGGACTGTTAGACAAAGGCATCTGTTGGGGACCGGAAAAAACGAGACTATTAGACAAAGGCATCTGTTGGGGACCGGAAAGAACGGGACTATTAGACAAAGGCATCTGTTGGGGACCGGAAAGAACGGGACTATTAGACAAAGGCATCTGTTGGGGACCGGAAAGAACGGGACTATTAGACAAAGGCATCTGTTGGGGACCGGAAAGAATGGGACTGTTAGACAAAGGCATCTGTTGGGGACCGGAAAGAACGGGACTGTTAGACAAAGGCATCTGTTGGGGACCGGAAAGAACGGGACTATTAGACAAAGGCATCTGTTGGGGACCGGAAAGAACGGGACTATTAGACAAAGGCATCTGTTGGGGACCGGAAAGAACGGGACTGTTAGACAACGGCATCTGTTGGGGACCGGAAAGAACGGGACTGTTAGACAAAGGCATCTGTTGGGGACCGGAAAGAACGGGACTGTTAGACAAAGGCATCTGTTGGGGACTGGAAAGAACGGGACTGTTAGACAAAGGCATCTGTTGGGGACCGGAAAGAACGGGACTGTTAGACAAAGGCATCTGTTGGGGACCGGAAAGGACGGGACTGTTAGACAAAGGCATCTGTTGGGGACAGGCAAGATGGGGACTATGGGGTGGAGCTATTTGCTGAACGATACCATGGATAAAATTGTTAAATTGAACATTTGGTTGAGAAGAGTCAAAAGTAGGACTTTGAGAGGGTGCAATTTGTGGCAGACCATGAGCAAAATTGCTAAACTGACCATTTTGCGGAGAAGAATCAAAAGTAGGACTTTGGGAGAGTGAAATTTGTGGGAGAAGTCCATGAACATCATTGTTGGACGGAAGTGTCTGTTGAGAAGAGTCATGCGATATTGGAAAGGAAACACTATTGAGCACAGTAGTATGACCAGAACTATGAGGTGTAACATGCTGTTGTTCAGTGGCATTCGGGGATGGTATACTTTGTTGGGGAGACCCATTTGGAGAATTGTGCGATGAAACCATTTGTGAGGGTTCATTGTGAGTTCTAATTTGCATCTTGAATTCGGTATTATTGGTTTTAGAGAGCAAATGCTGAGCAGTGCCATTGCTCAATTCTGGAGAAAAGAAATAAAAAAATTTTAAACAACCTGTAATACAAGTTTTACAATGTCTATATAATAATAGTTACATATGCAAATTAAGTTTATGAGCAAAGGTAGGCTTAATCTTAATAACTGATAAAATTAAGTTTTTTCATTTTTAATGGACGCTAAAAGTTCTATTTTTAATTTAATATTTTTGTAACTAATTAGGAATTAATCTAAAAAGTAACTAAAAAAAAAATGTTGAAATAACAGAAAATTAAATTTCATTTTCTTAATGTTTTTACAAATAGATTAAAAATAAAATTTAATCCAAATCATAAAGTCAGATTAAACAAAAGGCTTACCCATATTCTAAAACACCGAATTAATTGCAGTTTTAAAACTTCAGAGAGTGCATGCAAAATGGGAACAATCTTTGAATTATAGGATCTGCCAAAAAAAAAATAAATAAAATAAATATAAAACAAAGTTTAAAATACAGCTTACAACATTATAATTTATTTTTTATAATCAAAGGGTTCAGAGTTGTAAATACTTTGGAAAATATTTTCCTGGTCATTTAGCAGTATCAGAGTGTAGAGACTGCTAACCTGTTGATGGGAGCCATAGTAGTTTGACAGTAAAGATAATCCATGGTTAATTGATTGAGCTGGCACTTGACTTTTAAATTAATTCTCTGGAGGAATTGGTTTTAAAAAGAGACTTCTCTTTAGGTTCTCATATGAATCTTAATGCGTATGTTTACTGCACAAATTGTGATTGTGCCAGTAAAAAGTGGTTAGATTCAGTCAATCTCGCAACAAAGGAATTCTTCCAAACAAAAACCACAACTATTTTAAAATAATTAAAAGGTTTATTTTCCTTTGGAAGTTATAGTGATACTCGTTTTCCTAGGTTGGATAGCAGACCTGCAAAAATGAGATTTTTGTCTGACCAAACTAAAATACAAGTCACAGAAATACAATCCTTTAGTTAACATCCCCTAAGGCCCACCTTACCCAGAACAGCACACTATCAAAATGGTTATCAGCCCTTAAAAAATTCAAGGTCTAACTGACTGCCTCTCCTTCCTATCTCCTGGGATCTATTTACCCCTAACCAGCTGGCCTTTGTTAGTAGTTATCATTCAACCACCCCATCCAGAAGCTGACTAAAGATATCCACTAACCAGAGAAGTTTTAAATTGTGCTCCCCATCCCTTCTGCCAAAACATCACTTGCAACGTCAACTATTAATGTGCACCGTAGTGCATGTTTACACTCACTATCAAGACATATTTATCGTTTTAGGCATTATTAATCTATTATTGCTTCACACAATCATTTTTGAAAGCATTATCTTATGTAGAGACCTATTTTTTAAGACTCAAATTGATTAATTTTATTTAGTTTTTTCTGCTTTAATGTTAATCTTGCTTTGGGAAACAAAAGCACATTTTGAAGTATTTGAAAAAAAAAAAAAAACGGGGAGGGTTTGATTTTTCTCTAGAACTTTCCGGTAGTTTTTGTTTTGTTTTTTGTAATTCGATTAATTTTGTTATCTTTTTATTTTATTTTTACTAATACTAAATGCACAAACTCATTAAAAATTACTTCCATTATTCAAGAATCTTTAATTTCAGTTTTTTGATGTTTATCATTTCGTTTTTAAAAAGCTTTCCCCCTCCCTAAATTATATTTAAAAAATATTTAAATTTATTTTATTTGGGGGAGGGGGCTCTTTTTAAAACTGTATCTACCTCAGTATTTTCTTTCTTTTTTTTTTTTTTTTTTAGTGATTATCGAAATTACCAAGATTTGATCCTCTTATGTTGAACATTCCTTTTTGTTCTAAAGTAACACTCGACTCTAGGTTTAACTGAATATACGCTTTAAAATAAGTTAAACTACTAAAAACTTAGCCAGCTAGGTAGGAAACGAACACTTAGGAAAATCGATTTTATCTTTTTTAAAACAATGAGAAACAAGTAAAAATATTTTTTAAAAAAATATCTCCTTCAAAAACGGTCATAAAATATTTTATTCAATAACTAGCGGAGGTACCCAGCATTGCCCGAGTGGAGATGAAGTTGGATTTGGACACAGCTGCTAAATTGAAAAATAAATAAATAAAAATTAAATAAATAAATAAAAATACAAAATAAAAAGAAAATCACATTACATAACCTAAATGTTAAAAGGTTCTTTTAAAACCTGATTAAAAAATATATATATATATATATTGAAATAAGGAAATTTTTTAAATTAGAAAAGAAACCGGTTTAAAAAAATAAATTAATTAATAAAAGACCATAGCCTACAACGCAACCTCCTAATCCAGTCCCATGAAGCTGAGAGCAAAATAACGTTGGAAATTTTTTTTACTTAAACGAATTCAAAAAATAATGTTTGACTGTGCATACAGTTTTCAAAAGGCACGATTTTTCCAACCCTCCCTTGGTTAAAACGTTTATTTCTATATAAAATAATTAACCGTTTTTTCTAATTCTCACATTTGATTCAACCGAGACATTACTCTTTCAGATGTTATCAGTCTCGAGCCGGTCAGACGTGTGTCAAAAGTTTTTGTCAGACATAAGCACAAACAGACAGTTGAGATTTATATAATGGACTAGCCTGGGTGACCGGGTGTGTCAAGGTGTGTGTAAGGGCGTTGGTTGAGCAACCAAAGCCCTAAAAATTAAAATAACTCAAATAGCAGGAAGTACCCATGCGAGCGCAAAAAAAAAAAAAGAAGTAGTAGGCAGGCTTGAACCCGTAACAGGCAAGAGGAAAAAGAAAATGAAAAAAGCAAACCATCTTATCAATGCGCCCACTGCGGTTGTGTCGTCACATGTGTTCGAAATAACACGTTTTATACAACGTCGTTCACGCGAGGTTTGAAGGACTTGCAAAACTGTCACAAAAATTTACCCCTCCTTGAAAAAAATGGTTCAGTTGACGGTAAAAGAATGTTTTTGGCCAATTTTTGGATATTATTCAGCCGAGAGACTGAGCTTCCAAACGATATCAATTTTGTCAGTGTTGGTTGCGTGTGTCAAAAGTTTTAGTGAGATATACAAAAACAGACGTTTGAGATTTATATAATAGCCTAGCGGGGGTAGCCGGTGTTGCCCGGGTGTTTGTAGGTGTGTGTGGTGTTAAATAAAAAAGAAACGGGGAGGGGGGGGGACGTTAGGATCGAACCCGAAGCCCTGATGCAAAGTTTGAAAATAAAATCGGCCAGCCAGAATGAGTTAGTGAAAGATGTTTGAATTTATTTAAATAAGAACCAAATTGACAGGTGCGCGCCCGGAAGTTGTTGAGCGTTACGACAACGATGTCAATGACCAGGTTTGTTTGTTATAAGCAAAGTAAAAAAAAAAAAAAGAAAACAACGTTAAAACTTAAACGGGAAAAAAAAAAAACACAAAAGAACCTAACGTAAGGCAAACGAACGATGAAAACAGAAAAACGAACATGTGAAAAATGGCTTGAATAAGCCTGTTTCGATATTTAAAATTTTTAAAAAAATCGGTGGGTACCCGGGTGTTCTTGGGTGTGTGGTCGGGGAGGGGGGGAGGGGGAGATAAGCGAAGTAAAAAAAAAAAAAAAAAAAAAAAACCCAGAAAAAGGAACGTTACGTGAAAAATGGCTTAAATAACACTGGTTCAATATTTAAATTTAAAAAAAAAAAAAAAAAAAAAAAAAAAAATCGAAAGACATCTCACACCACGATTCGAACCCAAAACGTTTAGATAACAAACCAATGCGCTAATCGACTGACCTAACACGAAGTACATGAAATTTGTTCAGTTTTTCAACTATTTAAAGTAAATCAGGTCATGACATCATCTGCCGCATGCGTAGAACCGCTCGTAGACCGTTTTTTGTTGACCCCCTCCCCGTCGAAAATTGTCGATTTCGGGGTGAAAAATGAATGTTTTTGGCTAATTTTTCGATATTTTTCAAGCAAAGGATGGGGCTTCAATATGATACAGAGTTTGTGAATTTTCGTTGTGTCTGTCGAAAGTTTTTAGCAAACACACAAACATACACACATTTTCGCTTTTATATATATACTAGCGAGAGGTACCCGGCGTTGCCCAGGTGTTTGGAGGTGTGTATGGGGGGGGGTTAAAAAAAAAAGTAAGTATGAGGATCAAACCCGAACCCTTGAGGCAAAGTTGTAAATTAAAGTGTGAAAAAAAAAAAAAAAAAAAAACGTGTGACGTTAACCATTGCCCCACCGCAAGATGCTAACGAAAACACGTTTGAATTTATTTAATTATTTGGATTTAGCAGGTGCCCGTTTTAATGAGTTAATGAGGTCAAGTTTGACAGCATGCTTCTTGATTTTGATGGATCCGAATCAAAATTCGAATTGTGGCAAGTTAAATTTCTAGGATATCTACGAATCCAAAAGCTACACAAAGTACTTCAAACACAACCTGAAAACAGAAACGACCCCGATTTCATTGAAAAGAATGCAACTGTCTTTGCGGAATTAATACAGTGTTTAAATGACCGAAATCTATCACTAGTAATGAGAGAAGCCCTGGACAATGGCTGCAAAGCATTGAGAGAGCATTATTTATCGAAAGGAAAACCCAAAATTATTTCTTTATATACTGAACTGACCTCTCTAAAACAAATGGAAGACAAAACTATTACTGATTATATTATAAGAGCCGAAACAACTGCAAATTCTTTAAACATGTCTGGGGAAGTTATAAGTGACAATCTGTTAATTTCCATGGTCCTTAAGGAATTACCGAGTGATTTCAAGCCATTTACTACCGTGATAACCCAGAAAGAAAAACCCATGACTTTTAGCCAATTCAAGGTAGCACTCAGAAGTTACGAGGAAACTGAAAAAATGATCACAAAAAAAAAAAAAAAAAATCTACAAATATCATGAAATTTAAAAATACACATAAAAACACCAAAATTAAATTATACCCATGCCAGGAATAAAAACCGCAACTTTGCCAAAAACAATTTTTCTCCTAAGAAAAGTACAAAAATTATTTGCTATAATTGTGGACGAACTAATCAAAAGAGTTTCCGATGTAGATACAGGACTCAAAATGGCGACTCCATTAAAAATGTAGAGAGCTCTGTTAGCGAACATACATTTTTATTTTCGTGTACGTTTAATACTTCAACAAACAATAATAATTTTCTTGTCGATTGTGAGGCCACAGCACATGTGATTACAAAGGAATCTGATTTTATCAATTTTAGCATCGCCTCTTTTCAAAATGATATCATTTTGAAAAGAGGTGATGTTAAAATTTCGCTAAGGAACAATAAAGGTAACTATGTTTCTGTATTCTAGAAAACGCTCTTCTAATCCCAAAATTTAAACAAAATATATTTTCTGTACAAGCTGCCACTAAACAAGGTGCAAATATAAACTTTAGCCCCAATAAATCAAAACTGGTATACCTGAAGGGAACTGTATTCGACATTAAAGAAAATGGAAGACTATATTATTTAAATAGCGTAGTCCCATCGAAAACTGCCTGCCATGATCTACAGACATGGCATAAAATTCTTGGACATTGCAATATTCCTGATATCAAAAAGTTGCTGACTGTAGTTGATGGAATGAAAATACAAACATCAAAACTTCAACTGCGACGTCTGTACGCAAGGGAAAATGACAAACTATCAAAGCAAGATACCAGACAAGAAGGCCAAAAAAATCCTATCAATGGTGTATTGTGACTTGAACAGTCCCGTGGAACCGATGGCCAAAGAACATTATAGATATGTGTTGAATTTCATAGATGACCATTCAGGTTTCATAATGGTTTACTTTTTAAAGAACAAATCTAATACCCTGCTAGCAACTAAAATATATTTAGCCGACATGGCTCCCTACGGTGAAGCAAAGTGTATTCGCTCTGACAACGGTACGGAATTCACCAATAAAGACTTTGAACTTTTACTAATTAACCATCATATCAAGCATGAAAAATCAGCTCCTAGATCGCCACACCAAAACATGACTGCTGAACGTGCGTGGCGGACACTTTTTGAAATGGCAAGATGCCTACTCATTGAATCAAAACTCCCCAAAAACCCCTGGATGTACGCACTTATGGCGGCAGCCTATATACGCAACAGGTGTTTTAACAAAACACTATCTAAAACTTCATAAGAATCTTTCTGTGGTAAAAAAACAAATTTAAGCAGAATGCATATATTTGGTTCAACTTGCTTCACATATATAGATAAAAAGAGTAAATTGAATATTAAAGCCGACATAGGTATATTTCTTGGATACGATAAAAACAATCCAGCCAATTTAGTATTTTTTCCAGAGAAAAATAAAATAAAAAGAATCCGATGTGTAAAATTCACAGACACGTTTAATTTTAAAGACAAAACCCCGTCATATGAAGAAGATGAAATTATATTTCCTCAAATTATTAAAACAAACAAAGAAAATAAAAATGATGGAGACAAGAGTATCCATGATGATGATGATGATAAAGGCGAAAGATATCCCAAAAGAAATAGAAGGCGACCCGATTTTTTTGTGATCGACAATATAAAAGATTATCAAATCGACTATTGCTATTCAATGGAAAATGTGCCAAAAAGCTTTAACGAAGCAATTAATTCAGAACATTGTGATGAATGGAAAATTGCCATGAAAAAAAGAAATAGATGCCTTAACTGAAAATGATACCGATACGGTAGTGCCTCTCCCAAAAGATAAACATGTTATTTCTACAAGATGGGTCTTTACAAAAAAGACTACAGCATCAGGCGTAAAACAGTACAAAGCTAGATTTGTTGCTAAAGGGTATTCTCAGATTTATGGTAGAGAATATTTTTCTAGGTTTTCACCGACCACAAACCTAACGACAATCAGAATTTTACTGCAAATCGCATTGCAATATTACCTAAATATCCGTCAAATGGACGTAAAAAATGCTTATTTGAATGCCCCAATAGACTGAAATTTATAATGAAAAATAAAAATAGTGTGTGGCGACTTAAGTCATTATATGGTCTAAAGCAGAGTGCTCAGTGTTGGAATACAGTATTTCATGATTATATTATTAAACAACAATTAACACAATGCGCTGTAGACCTCTGTTTATATACCCAACACAAAGACGATAAACTACTGCTTTTAGTTTTGTGGGTTGATGATATTTTAATCGCATCAAACTGATATAATGTTGACCGATGTTAAGAACAAATTAAGTAAAAGATTCAAAATGACGAATTTTGGCAAAACATCCTGTTTTTGGGGATAGAATTTACTCAAAGCAAAGAACTTATTACAATGAATTAATCGAGATACATCGACAAAATATTATTAAAATTTCGAATGGGGCAGTGCAAGAAACGCTCTACACTGGTCGAAAATGATATTAATAAAAATATACACGGAATCTGAAATAATAAATGATAAACTATACCGCGAAATTATATGTAGTCTTGTATATTTAATGACTGCGACCAGACCCGACATATGCTATACAGTAACAAAACTGTCACAAAAATTATCACGACCGACAATGAAGGATTTAAACAGAGCTAAACAAGGCCTGCATTATTTCAAAGGAACTAAAGAACAGAAGTTAGTATTTAGAAAATCAAAAATTCCCCTAAAATTAGAAGGATTTTCGAATTCAGATTGAAGAAACAACAAAGATCGAAAAAGTATATCTGGATATTGTTTCAGACTCTCAGAAAATGAGCCTATTATTTCATGGAAATCTAAAAAGCAACAGATTGTATCTCTCTCTATGTGTGAAGCAGAATTTATCGCGATCACACACAAGACCCAGGAAGCACTTTACCTTAAAAATATCCTAAAGACTATTTTAGAGCCAGAATTAACTAAAAGTCCCGTAGTAATTAATTGTGATAATCAAGCCAGTATAGTCTTAGCACAGAACACGATAATCAACCAAAGATCTAAGCATATAGATATAAAATAACATTTCATAAAAAACGAGGTGAAAAAGGAATCCATTATTTTGAATTACATATCAGAACAAAATATTGCTGATGTATTCACGAAACCCGCAACAAGAATAAAGTTAAAGCGTTTTTTCTCAAAACTTGTTGGGGGATTTGACTGAATAATTTTTTTTCTTATTTTTTTCACGGCTCTGTATGTATATAAATTTCTATATAAAAAAAAAATTTGTTAAATGGGGAAAAAAAAGGTCACTTTTTTAAAAACCTCTTTGTAATTTTCCTTTTCGACAAATACTTTTTGCATGCTTATTTTAAGGCACGCAGAAATTACAATTGACTTTTATTTACTTTTTGTGCACATTAGTTTTCTTTCTTATTTTTCAAAAATATCCTATTTTTTTTGCATTGTTTTAATTAAAAAAAAAAAAAAAAAAACTCTAAACGGGTACATATTGCATGAATGTTTATTTTTATGTATATTTATTTAAATGTATGTGTTTTTTCTTTCTTTTTTTTTCTTTTTACAAAACTGCTTAATTAAATTTAAGAAATGGCTTCTTTTTCACATACCCACCCCTGTTTAAGGTAAAAATACCTTCCATCTTTTATTTCTCTTCTCTTTACACATATATATCTGTTTTGACATTTGAACACAATTAAAAATTGCATTTTTTTACATGCTAAAATTTTACGATCCAAATAATTTCTAATTTTTGTTATGTATAATTGAATATAAAAATATATATATATTTATTTTTGAGCAGAACAAACACAAGGGACTTCTCCATTATAAAAAATAGGAGAGGATGTTGCAATATTTTTGATTCATAATGGGGTACAAATTTATTTGCTACCCACCTCAGCAAAATGTGGCACAAGGCCGGAAAGTGGGAAACCAGCAGGCTCCCCTAAAGAAGGGGCACTCCTGCAATTGTAAAAATTGCCTGAGTAACTCTCCATCGGCATTCCCCGGTAGGGGCGCCTTAGGCAATAAGCGATAACCTTACTCCACCGGAAAGCCCAGTGGCAAGGCCTGGGAGGGTGGACCTCCTAGGTATTACCCAGGCGGCGTACCTCAGTCCGGCAGGTGCTGGGCCGGTTCCCGGCCCTCACCTGTCGGGCTGAGTGTCAAGTAACGAATCCTTGGCGAGTACTTCTACCCTGTCTCCCTGCAGCCGAAGCCGCTAGGAAACACATCCCATCATGAGAAATTCATAATGGGGTAGATATTTATTTGCTGCCCACCTCAGCAAAATGTGGCACAAGGCCGGAAAGTGGGAACCCCGCAGGCTCCCCTAAAGGAGGGGCACTCCTGCAATTTTAAAAATTGCCTGAGTAACCCCGTCGGCATTCCCCAGTCAGGGCGCCTCAGGCAGCAAGCAATAAACTTGCCCCACCGGAAAGCCCGGTGGCAAGGCCTGGGAGGGTGGACCTCCTAGGTATTACCCAGGCGGTGTACCTCAGTCCAACAGGTGCTGGGCCGGTTTCCGGCCCCTCACCTGTTGGGCTGAGTGTCAAGTGACGAATCCTATATAATAATGGGGTATGATCCCACACAGTCGGGCGATTCTATTTATAAACGATGCTGCTAGGAACTGATGAATCAAATTAATTCATGTTCTGCTACCAACCAATCAGAAATCAGAATTGCTCCATAAATATTAAACCTTTTCTGTGGCAATTTCGCATGATTTTCTGTCTCAACACGGTAAGAATCTTTTGCTCTGTGGGACTGTCTACTGCAAACCAGTCACCTCTCAAGACTTGTTTAGAACAACGAACCATCGGAAACCGTTCTAAAACTAAACATGGCTTACACTTCTAGATTTATCTTCCTGTGAAAAAGTATGGCTCAGAGTTGATCGAGTTAGGAAACCATTAGAAGCACTGTACTCAGGTTTTTATAAAGTTTTGACTCGATCAGATAAGCATTATCAGATAGATGTGAACAACGGTACTCATACACACGTGTTAATAGATAGATTAAAGCCGTACATAGAACCAACTAGTACTAATAAAATTAGACCGACGGAGAAGGCACAGACAAATGACGGTACTACTACTGATAAACTTATTAAGACAAACCATACTGACAAAGTTGAAGATAAAATTCCTGACGTAAGTCTAGATCTGGTAGGAAAATAGCATGGAAAAAGAAAAATGAATACTTTTATTTTTAAACAAATTTAGGCAATATACACATTTAATAATTCTGTGGAGGATACTTAACTCCGTTATTTGGAGGAGGACTCGTGTAGTGAACTACTATGATGCTGCTATGGTATGCTTCCCTTATTTCTCTCTTTCTCCCTCCTCTTCTACTTTTCCCTTCCTTTCTTCTCTCAACGTCACCAGAGGTTTCAGCCAATCGGAATAGAGGACTGCCTTGGGAGATACAAAGAAATCTCTCTCAGACATGCGGAAATGATAGAAGCATCAACACGTGACGGACCAGTTTCCCTGGGTAAAGACTTATCGAAGAAAATCCTCTTTGTACCCTATATCTTGGAAACCTTTATAAAACATCAATCCTAAAGTCTCGTCGCACTTAATCATAACCAATGTTTTCTTTTCCACAACCGTTCTTTTTCAATACTCTTGTTCTCTCTCTATATGTCGGAGGTGCCCCAAAAAGGGGACCGACTGAAATGGTGACCCTTTTTCAAACCTCGTTAAAATTTATGGTAACCGCCATAAATTCACCGGTTTTACAGAGATTAAAAAATAAAACAGAAGAAGAGTTTATAACCTTTCTTGAGAATATATAAAAAATTACGGGGAATCAATTTTATTTTACAAGTTTTTATTGTTCTTTGCTGGGGGGGGGGGTCAAAAATTCCACCTTTAAATTATTGCACAGTAAAAATAATTGGCACTTCTCCAGTATACGGAGGGCGGCCATCTTTTTTGGAGTGATTCACTAAACTGTCGCTGGGTGGCATTTCTCGGTTAAAGAACAGGGGACGATAACTCATACTTTTTGGGAAATTCTTCAGAAAATTTATCTTAAAATGGATGTAAATTCCCAAAATCTACGGGATATTGGATTGTTGATGTCAAACACCTGGGAAACAACTTTTTGCAGGCTAATAGATTGTTGCCAGATAGAGAGCAGTTGTGGACAATGCAAACCAGCAATAGTACTAGTGACGGATTCTTTACTTCTAACAATGTTTCATTTAAATTATTAAAAGTGTTCGAAAAATGTAAAAATTACTTTATAAAAATCCAATGTTGCTTTAATTACAAAATTGTAATATTAAAATGATATTTTCTTACACTAGGTACAGGCAAAATGAATGCAGATGCTCAAAATGTATAAACATTTGGTGCTTATGTCAACGGATCATTAAATCTAAGGGAGATAACCAGCATAGACATAGCAAAAATAAGTATATTTTGCAAGATATAATTTCTGACGCTGAATAATCAGTAGAACAATGAAAGAATGTTAAATGCAAAAAAAAAAAAAAAAAAATTTAAAAAAAAAAGCCGAGTTCTGGAAATTGCTGAAGCATTTTACGAAAAGGAAACAAGTCAGCGAAGTTAATCAATGAACTTAAAATATAACAATGTAACAAAATAAACTTAACGTACACAAAACAAAAGTAAACTGTTACAATGTAACGATGGTAATTAACTCATAACAAAAATTAAATAAACTCATTTGAAATGATGATCAAAAACAAATTAAATAAACTTGTTAATTAACGAAAATAATGAAACTTTTTTGAAGTATTTAAACCGTCATTTTAATTTTTTTTTAAACGAAAATAAAAAATAAGAAATGTTTTTCTTTACTTTGGGTAATCAGTCAACGTCAGGATGATTAAAAATTTTTTGAAGGAGATTTTGAAGTATTTAAACCATCAATTTCTGGCTATTATTCAAGTTTAATTTTATTTATATATATATATATATTCTGTAGTTTCATTTCACAAGGTATGATTTGGGGCAAATAATTAACGTACACAAAACAACGAAAATAGGAAATGTTTTTGAAGGAGATTTTGACGACAATGTCATTTTTTTTAAAACGAAAATAAATTTGTTCTTTATTTTAGCTAATCAGTCATTTCTGTCTATGATTAAAGTGTTTGTTTTTTTACTATTATGTACAATTATGTATTAACAAACAAAAAGAATAAAAAAATAACGTTCAAAGGTTCTGCACAAGATAAAGTATTTTTTTTTCTTTTTTCTTAAGGGAAGCATTTTTCATTGGCTAATTGGACAACTTCTTGCATGTATTCATGTAATCATTTCTCTTTTTCATTTAAAATTTCTTTCATTATTCTACTGATTATTTCAGCGTCCGAAATTATATCTTGCAAAATACTTATTTTTGCTATATCTATGCTGGTTATTTCCCTTAGATTTAATGATCCGTTGACATAAGCGATAAACATTTTGACCCCTCCCTTTACATAAAAATTCAAAAATCAGGAAATTAACTAATTTTAATCAAATTTTCAGTATTTATCAAATAATGATCACGAAATATAATGAACTAATTATTTTTATTTAAATCTTAGTGGAAATGTATTATTTTGTTTAAACAAAAAAATACCTTTACTAAAGTTATGGTTTTCAGTAGTAAATAAAAATGCAAGGATTTTTGCTTTTTTATATAAACAAAGCATCATAATTTGTAACAATAAAAATAAAATAATTTTTACAGGAACATTACGAAAAAGCCTCTTAAGTCCATATTAATGAATTTGATATAACTCGAAGAAAAATGAATTTCTCGAACTACCGATATTACCATTGAATTAAACATTGTTTATTTTATATTTTCACCAAAAAAATAAAAATAAAAAATAATAGCAAAAATATTTCTTTTTTTTTTTTTTTTTAAATACAGATTTTGCATAATTTTTATGTGCAAGATTTCAATAATTTCCTTGTTTGCAAGAATGTGAAACTTTCGGCGTAACATAATTTTTATATAATATTGGCCAATAATTTAAAAAAATATATATAAAAACAGGAACAAAAAAACATAATTAAATTTAAAAAATGGTAAAATTAATACAAACGTTTACAATAAAAATGTACGGATGTCCGTCTCGGGAAGGGTGGGGGGAGAAACCCAGCACCCTTCCTTCGTTTTAATTACATGACTCTGTATTTCCAAAAGTACATTGCTTCCGTACATTCATATCTGATTTACCTCTGCACTCCATGTTTAAAAAGGAAGTGTCCTCTATAGTATCAGATCTGACCGAATGGTTAATTGTAGGCATAGACCAATTCATACCATCTAAAAAATTCCAACAAAAACCTAACAGCCAGACATGGTTCTCCCCAGAATGTGCTACTGCTATCGCGCACAGAAATCACTTTTTCCATAGCTACCAACGTAATAGATGCACTGAGACTAAAGCTGCTTTCAGGACTGCCAGCAACCACTGTAAAAGAGTAATAAAAAATGCAAGTTGGTAGATGGACAAAAATCGGAGGCCTGCAATATAAATGCTGGAGTCCCTCAGGGGTCAATCCTAGGCCCAACTCTCTTCCTGATCTACATCAATGACCTCCCTAAACACATACTTAAATCATTCGTTGACATCTATGCTGATGACACGACCATCTATGGCAACACATCAAAGGCTGTAAATGACAAAGTTCTCTCTGATTCTCTCTACTCTGATCTCGAGCGCGTGGTTCAGTGGGGGAAGATGTGGCTGGTTACCTTTAATGCATCCAAAACTAAACTCCTATCCTTACATCATCAATGCTCTGATCCCCATCTGGCATCAATTGTGTTGGATGGCTCTCGTCTGGGTGAGGCCCCGTGTTTTGACAAGCTTCTGGGTTTGACCTTTACTTCTGATCTGAAATGGAACACGTACATCAAGTCTGTTGCTAGGGTCGCTGGAAAGATGGTGGGATCCTTCTACCGCTCCAGAAGATATCTCACTACTGATGCAATTCTCTATCTATATAAAAGCCAAGTACGTCCAAAGATGGAATACTGTTGCCATATCTGGGCAGGAGCTGCTAAAAACAGCCTATCCTGCCTTGACAGAGTACAAAATAGACTTTGTGGCTTAGTGGGGGATTCCCTTTTCTCTACCCTGCAACCTCTCTCCCACAGAAGAGACGTTGCGAGCCTATCCTTGTTTTATCGTTATTTCCATGGCAGGTGTTCGTCTGAACTCCAATCTCTGGTCCCCCCTCGCCAATCTTTCACGAAAAACACCCGTCTAGCCGAATCCACTGTGAAAAATTTCCCCCACTCATTATCTGTGCCTAAATCAAAACGTGGATTCCATGAACAAAGCTTCTTTCTTAGAACTGCACGCCTGTGGAACTCTGTTCCGTCTGCCTGCTTCCCACCGGACTACAACTTGGATGTCTTCAAGTCCAATGTTAACAAATTCCTAATGAACCGCCCCCTTAAGTAAACACTTCATCAAATCTCCACACTAACGTAATGTACTTGCAATAACCCTTATCCCTGAGTGGCTTCCGGGCCTTGATAAGTGATGATCACTGTGTAAAGAAAAAAAAAAAAAAAAAAAAAAAAAAAGTATGATTTGTTGTGGTTCTGTGAACTGCAAAAACACTCGGTTTTGGGTCTAATTCTGCTATTTTTTTTTTGCAAACAAGGTATTTATTTTTTTTTATTTAATTCAATATCTTAAGATTTTACTTTACTAATTATCTTTGAAATAGACCCAGATAACTAATATTTATCTCTAAAAGGATTTTTACAATGAATTTATTTAACTTTAAGATTTAGCTGAATTGGTTGGTTAGCTCGCCGTGAAAACATTTTTAATAACTTTTTTTTTTCATGTGTACAAATATTTTTTTTCTTTGAGAAATTAAGTTTAGTCCTTAATCTTTCAAATACAATCAAGTATTTGGAAACCTACAAAAAAATTATAAATCGGCTTTCAAAACTAGGTCCCCCTATGCTTATTCGTTTATTTTTGCCCATACCTATCTTACACAGAGTTAAATATTTTTACAATTATATATCAATAAATTTTTATGCAACAAAATGTTTTGGTTTTCAAATATATTTGTGTTCGGAAAAAATCTTGTTATTTGACCAAGAAAAAATTGCAGTTATCCCCCCTTCAACAATGGTGCTGTCCGTATAATGCAGAAGTGCAAAATACAATTTTAACAAACCATTTTTGAATTAAAAGTAACGTTGGAGGGTTTTGGCACTTCTGCATGACAGTGTCATGAGGTGACCGAGATAATTTATGGACCCTTTTTCTTTGAATGATAAATGCCCTCTACCGGCCGTTCTGTGAATATCAAATATAAACGAGTGTCTCCGAGAACGCAAAAACATAATAACTAGATAATTAACACAAAAATATAGGAAAAGCGAAGCATTTATTGTATTAAAAATTTTTTTATATATATATTTTAATGTTTTATTATTTCTTTTAAATGAGTGATTTATAAGTGAAAATAAAATAAATTTTAAAAACATGAAACATTTATAAATTGGTTTTAGAATTATTTGAGTTTTTTTCTTGTATGATTGTATAAAATGTAGCAACGTATAATTTTTTTCTGTTCTTTTCACAATAAGATTGTATATAATATATCAAAATATAATTTTAGCAAAATATAATTTAATAATATATATATATATATATATATATATATATATATATATATTTTACTACACAGTAAGAGTTTATAAACATATCAAAATATAATTTTCGGTTCGTCAATAGAGCAAAATATAATTTTAATATAGACGTTTTTATTTATAAAAATTTAGAGAAATGTTTACTTTTGTTTTTGTTCAGTGAGTGATATGATTTATCAACCCCCTGTTCGACTGACACACGCCCTCTATCGGCTGTTCTTGAAACTAAAATACACACATTCGCCTCATGGTACCGTCATGCAGAAGTGCCCCCCCCCCCAAAAAAAAAAAAACATTTTGAATTACAGCAAAATTGGATTTTTTTTTTTTTTTTCGAAAAATTTAAACATTTTTCGAATTCATACGCTGGATTTTTTTTCCAAAACATTTTTTAAATTAAAGTAAAACTGTGACTGAAACAAAATGGTTTTAATTTTTGGGGCACACCTGTAGGTGTATCAGATTTTTGAGGGAATTTTTGACATCCTAACACAAAACTTTGAATAAAATATAAAAAAACTCGTAATTTCTCTTTTTAAAGAGGGCTGTTTATTTTCTTTATGGAATATACTCCAAAATAAACTACTAAAGTTGTTTAAAAAATAGAAATATTTTTTATTTAAAAAAGGGTTTACAAAGTGCCTGCGCACATTTATGCAGCCATTTTTTACGTAATAAAATCAATTGAAGTTTACGAGTTAAATTTTTTTCAATTTTTAAACTTTAAAAATCTATCAATTTTTCTATTGGTTCAATTTTTAAGATATTTTCAGGTTCAATGTGAAATTTTATGTTATTTTCAATAAACCAAATATAATATTCTAGACAAGCGTTTTTTTAAATTCACACCCCATTTTGAAATGTGTATTAAAATGAAAATAATTAATTTCTCACCTCAAATTTATATATCACGAATTGAAAATAAAGATCAATAAATAAAATAAGCTAATTCAAAAAAAAAAAAAGTTTTTTTGCAAATTTGCTTGTAAAGTACAAAGTTAAAAACCTTTTTTAAAAACCACGTTGAATTTTGTTTTGTTTTTTAAGTAAAACCTTATAATCTTGTTCAGAAAATTTCGTAGAATATCAATTTTTTCTATTTCATTCAATGTTTTTGTTTTTTGTTGTTGTTTTTTTTTTTTAGATATTTAAGAAAAAAAAATTCACTCCATAAAGAAATAAAATATATTAAATCAAAAACTCATGTATTTCTTTAAGAGAATAACAAAAAAAAAAAATCGGTAGACGGTTTTTTTTTTAAACGGCAAATACTGATACGTGAAATGGGATCATTTTTCACCTACGTTGGCCCATATTTACTAACTTTTGTTTACAGCACACAATAGAAAGAGACATTAATTCTGGTGCTTAAAGCCACTGAAGATATCAACTAGAAAAGCAGACATTTGTCTCCCTTTATTTCAACTGTGAAAAACATCTGATGCCGCGTTTTTTTGTTTTTGTTTTTTAATTTTTTTTTATCCTTGCTTGAAAAAGTATTTTATTAAATAGGACATGGAATGTAAAATATAAATATGGATAAATTCTTAATAATGAAGAATGGAAGTACCCACTGATTAGTATTTTTTTATAGATAAGAGATTTTTTGCAATATATATATATATATATATATATATATATATATATATATATATATATATAATCGAATTAAGTTAAAATCTGTTGATTTTCTTTAAATCTTTTTTAAAGAAAAACGATTTAAAAAAAAAAAAAAATATTGCATAATTTGCTATTCAACCTGTTATTTTTTTTTTTAATTTGGTCTTTGCTCCTTTAATTGAAAAAAAAAAAAAAAAAAAAAAAAAAAAATTAAGGCTTGAATTACATTTTTCAAGTAGTGGTGAGCTTCGAAAGATAGGAGGTCGAATTATTCAAGTTTTTATCACACGTTTTTAATACAATTTCGGACACTGTTAGTGCACCTGATGAAAGGTCAACAATATTAATTTTTTTAAACTAATAAATTTGAATGGAGAGAGGCGCAACTTGGCGACAGTTTAGTAAAATGCACAAAAAAGGCGCCGTCCGTGTAATGCAGAAATGCCAAATTTTCTATCGATTTATAACAATTATATGCTGTTCCTTTCTTCTCTTGGCGGAGGTCTACGAGATTGCCCCTGCCCCACCTTTAAATTCTATAAATTTACTCTTTTCTTTTACTTTATTCTGGTTAATCTCATCGATTACAAACTTAACTTACAGATTTAAAAAAAAAATTTTTTCTTATTGTCGAGGATCAGTTTTCAATTATAACCTACTAAATTAAACACTGCCTTTGTGGCCATCGAGCAAAATATTGTGACTCTCGTGATCGGTGAATATTCACGTCTAAAAAAGTGGTTACGAAGAGAACTTACACCCCCCCCTCCGCTCTGTAAATTTACCTATCCCGCCAGCTATCTATAATTTCCTTTAAAATAACTTATAACTTTTCAGGTATGCTGCAAACGAATCATCGAATCATGTTGAAATTTTTCACAACTAAGTTTTATACTCGAAAACCTATAAAAGTTGTCATGTTAAAGTGGAAGCAAGTAAAAATTTACCAAAATTTTGGGGAGAATTTTTTACTATACAGATTCAGAAATTGTCAAAATTTTACTGTTGTTGAATTTTACTGAGTGGGTTTCTACCTCCATTTTGTTTTGTTTTTTCTAAGTGATTATCGAGTCTTCAAAAACATTGCAGCTATCTTTTCTTGTTCTCCGGCAGTGTTAAACATTACTCGTTTTTCGAACCGAATAAACCTTTTACATTAAATAAAAACATTAAAAACTTATCCAGTTAGGTAGAAAAGTATCTTGCCTTTGATAACATTTTTTTTGACAACTTTTTCGTACCTCTGTATAATAAAACAAACCCATATTTTTTTTAAATCTGAAAGTTAAGGTTGTAATAGAGGAGATTAACTGGAAAAGTAAAAAGTATAAATTGTGGGATTTAGAAATGAAGGCCATCTCATAGACGCCCACCTTTCCTTTTTTCCGTGGTTAACGATACTACAATTTTGCCTAGATAGATACCTTTCCCAACGATATTAACCTAAGCTATGACAGATTTCAAAATCAGCATGCTGAAACAATAGTTTGCACCTGTAATTACTTCCAGAAAATTATGATTAATAGTAATGATTATTAATAATGAATCATATCAACTCATGGCCAAGAACGTCTTTGGGGTTTTAAAGGGCCTGAGTGTATCTTCCCGGTCGGTGGAGTAGAGGTACACTCTTAGCCATTTCAGCCTAGCAAGCCCAAGGGAAAGGGTGGGGTGGGGTGGGGGATTGGTATTGTTCATCCATTGGAGTTTTCAGATTAGATACATTAAGCTGGTTTGAGACTTCAGCCTACTTATGTTCAGAGAAAGTAACGCCACCAATAAAGTCCATTTTTTTTTTTTTTTTTTTTATATGAGGATCACCACTTATCAAGGCTCGGAAGCCACTCGGGGATAAGGGTTATTTTGTGTACAATAATCAATGGGATAATATGGTAGTAATAGTTGGTATTGGAGATTTGATAAAGTGCCTTAAGGGAGCGATTAATCAGGAATTTGTTTATGTTGGACTTGAAGATGTCCAAGTTGTAGTCAGGTGGGAAACAGGCAAACAGAAGAGAATTCCACAGGCATGCACTTCTCAGAAGAAAGCTATGTTCATGGAATCTACGTTTTGATTTAGCCACAGATAAAGATTGGGGGAAATTACTGACAGTGGTTTTAGCTAGACGGGTGTTTATCATGAAGGATTGGCGAGGGGGGACCAGAGATTGGAGCTTGGACGAGCACTTGCCATGGAAATAACGATAAAAAAAAAGACAGGCTTGCAACGTCTCTTCTGTGGGAGAGAGGTTGTAGGGAAGAGAATAGAGCATCCCCCACTAAGCCACAAAGTCTATTTTGTACTTAGTTAAGGCAGGATAGGCTGCTTTTTGAAGCTCCTGCCCAGATGTGGCAGCAGTACTCCATCTTTGGACATACTTGGCTTTTATAGAGATAGAGAATTGCATCAGTAGTGAGATATCTTCTGGAGCGGTAGAAGGATCCCACCATTTTCCCAGCGGCCCGGGCAACAGACTTGATATACGTGTTTCATTTCAGATCAGGAGTAAAGGTTAAACCCAGGAGTTTGTCAAAACTCCAAGACGAGAACCATCCATTTCAATTGATGCTAGATGAGGAACAGAGTGTTGACGGTTTAAAGTTAGGAGCTTGGTTTTAGATGCATTAAAGGTAACCAGTCATCTCTTCCCCCACTGAACCACGTGCTCAAGATCAAAGGAGAGAGAATCAGAGAGAGCTTTGTCATTTACGGCCTTTGATGTGTTGCCGTAGATGGTCGTGTCATCAGCATAGATGTCAACGAATGATTTAAGTATGTGTTTTGGGAGATCATTGATGTAGATCAGGAAAAGTTGGGCCCAGGATGGACCCCTGAAGGACTCCAGCATTAATACTGTGGGCCTGATTGCTGCCCATCAACCACTACTCTTATGAACCTATCAGAGAGAAATAATTTAATTATTGAGAAAACATTTCCAGTTATACCATAGCTGGAAATCTTGTCAAGTAGGCCCTTATACCAAACCTTATTGAAGGCCTTTGATATGTCAAGAGCAATTGCCCTAGAAAGGAAGTCTTTGTCGAGAGATTCACTAATCATATGGGATATAACTGTTAGCACATCAGCTGGAGATCTAGCAGAACAGAAACCATATTGAACGTCACTAAGGAGGTTATTTCTGCTGAGGTGGTTGACTACTTCTTTATTTAATATGGGTTCCAGCAACTTACTCATGACACACAAGAGACTTATTGGTCTGTACTGAGAGGGAGATGACTCATCACCTGAATTCTTAAATACAGGGCATACTGATGAGGTTTTCCAGGATGTTGGAAAGCACTTCTCCTTAAGGCAGCGCTTAAATAGTTTGGTAAGTATGGGGGCAAGTTCTGGTTGAAGCTTTTTAAACACTATAATTGGAATGCTGTCTGGGCCAGTTGCTTTACTGGAATCAATGTTCTTGATTAGTTTGGTGACCTCGTGCACAGATATTTATATGTTCGATAATATGTTGTCTGTTGTAGGAGGAAATACGGGGAGTTGATGACCTTCGCCGCAGAGGGTACAGTTAGCTGCAAAGTTCTTGGCAAATAATTTGGCCTTGTCTGATGCTGATGAGATAACCTCAGGTCCATTGATGATGGTTGGGATAGAACGCATGCATCTGTTCAGGATCCTATTTGCTATTTGCCAAAACTGGTGGGAACCAAGCCGCTGCTCAGCTACTTTGGATTTGACGGACTGAGCATATAGCTCTCTTGCATTTTTTATTACTCTTTTACAGTGGTTGCTGGCAGTCTTGAAAGCAGCTTTAGTCTCAGTAGATCTATTACATTGGTAGCTATGGAAAAAGTGATTTCTGTGCGCAATGACAGCAGCACATTCTGGGGAGAACCATGGCTGGCTGTTAGGTTTTTGTTGCAATTTTTTGGATTGTATGAATCGGTCTATGCCTACAATTAACCATTCGGTCAGGTCTGATACTATAGAGGATACATACTTTTTAAACATGGAATGCAGAGGTAGATCAGATATGAATGTACGGAAGCTATCCCAGTCAGCCATAGAGTATCAATATACAGTACGGTGGAGAGGTACATCTGAGGACTTATTGTATTTCATTTTTATCTTAACTAATACAACTGTGTGATCAGAAGATCCCAGGGGAGATAGAACGGAACATGAACATAGCTCAGGGGGAAGTTGTGAGAAAAAGGTCTAGAAGGCTTGCATACTGACCAGTAGTATCGGGCACACGGGTGGGTTTGTGAACAATCTGAGTGAGGTCATAGGCAATGGCAAAATCATAACAGAACCTCCTCTCATCATCTGTCTTATTTGAGTTGGTCAGCCATTCCACATTATGGACATTGAAGTCACCGCAAATGTGAATGGTAGCCGAAGGATGAGCAAACAGGATGAGGTCAATTTTCTCAGATTGACTCTTAAGGACAGTAACCCTGCTGTTGTGGGGGCGATACAGGGCAAATATGAATGCGGTGGTGTAAGCAAGTGCAACCTGGAAGCACATATAAGGTAAATTAGGGTCTTCTCTGGAGATAGCTCTACCACACGGGAAGCCATCTCTAATGTAGGTGCATATTTCATGTCCATGGCGATCTTGGGGATCAGATTTAGATGTTAAGTTAGAGTATCCTTTTATTATGAACTCATCTAGGGAAGTGGTCGGCCCTATGCCAGTTTCGCTTAGAAAGAGTAAGTCCGGTTTAGTCTCCTGTAATTGGATTTCAACCTCTGGAAGGTTGGAACGTAGACCCCTGATGTTGGAGAAGGAGACATGGTAGTAGGGGTCTACGTTGGAGGATGGGGTTCTAGGTTATTCCGTGTTTTTTGGGGGGGAGATAGTCCATTTTTGTTGTTGTTAATATCATGAAGATGAATTTAGTACTTTCCACCGATAATGAAAATATACTTTATACATAATTTTGGTGCATTTTAGACAATAAAATGAAGTGGTTAAAGAAAGCACGCGCGTGTGTGTACATCTCAAATAAATGTTACCAAAGGCAAGATAAGTTATTCTTCTATCTACCTGTATGTTAGATAGAGAACAAAATGGCAGACATGAAACTCATCGGAGAGTATCGATAATCGTTCACAAATCGAAAAATCAAACAAAATATTGATAGAAACCCATTTAATGTCACTATAACATTACAAATAAAACCTGTCCATGTATTGTTTAATTTTCGATTTTTAGAGATTATCGTGACATCAGATGACAATCTGATGTTAGCCATTTTGTTCTAGCTTAAGCATTTGATACTACGGTTTCGAAAAACGCTTTAAAATAAGCTAAACCACAAAAATCTTATCCAGGTAGGTAGAAGAGTACCTTATCTTGCCTTTGGGAACATTTAATTGTTGTCTATACTACTAAATGCACTTCTTTCGGTTTTGAAAACAAGATTAGTCAAAGATTCAGTGTAAACGTTGATATTTGTGACAAATTTCGGTTTTGTCCAGAATTTCCTCTATAACAAAATAAATAAATAACAAAATAAATATTAAAAAAAATAACAAAATAAATAACAAAATATATAACAAAATATATAACAAAATAAATAACAAAATAAATAACAAAATAAATAACAAAATAAATAACAAAATAAATAACAAAATAAATAACAAAATAAATAGCAAAATAAATAGCAAAATAAATAACAAAATAAATAACAAAATAAATAACAAAATAAATAACAAAATATATAACAAAATATATAACAAAATATATAACAAAATATATAACAAAATATATAACAAAATATATAACAAAATAAATATCAAAATATATAACAAAATATATAACAAAATAAATAACAAAATATATAACAAAATATATAACAAAATATATAACAAAATAAATAACAAAATAAATGTGTGGTGCACGTACTTGTTATCAAAATTAAATACTGTATAAAAAAATAAAAAAAAGCTATGAAGGCATATTTGTTGCAAGGCTAAAAATTAAAACATGAACCAATAGCTATTACATTACGCATGCATATTCGTAATGCCGTCGTTCGACCTTCACCTGGCAAATTCCATTTTTCTAATTTTCACACTTTTGCACAGATTTCCCTTGGATAAAACCCAAATATGAAGTTTTGCATGGGTTCGAATATCCTATATATTACGTTTCAGGTCTGTAGACCAAAAACTGGCAAGAGTTTGGTAGGCAAAATTTTTAAACAAATATATATACGTATACATAAATATATAAAGAAAGATGTGTGATTACTATAAACCTTTTATGCAAATATTATGCAAGTATAAATCATGTAGAATATCTGCATGAATATAATTACACGTAATAACTTAACTAGAGATGATCATCGCATAAGTAAACCGAAAACACTAATAGGGAATTAATTAAAATGAATGTTTAAAAGAATATTCAAATTAGCTAGATCTTTTGCAGATGAATTAATATTGATATGTAAATTTTATTTAGTTTCTTTTGTCAGTTCCGGTTCGCGTTTTTGATGTGTTTATTTTATTTAATTTATTTATTTGTATCTTTACACCGTCAACACGAAAACTAGGCTATAAACAGGGAAACATTTAAACGCTTTGTTTTAACGCAATATTCTACACTATTTGTGTTTCAAACTAAATAAACGCTTTAAGTTAGAAATAGATTCGTGCAAAATGAATAAACATTTTGACCCCTCTCTTTACTTTTTTCATAATGTTCCTGCAAAAATAAATTTTTTTTAATTGTTACAATTTACAATGCTTTATTTTCATAAATACAAATGCATTCATTTTTTTTATACTACAGAAAACCATAACTTTAGTAAAGGTATTTTTTGTTTAAACAAAATAATAGATTTCCACTAAGTAATGGGTTCATTATATTCCGTGATCATTATTTTGTAAATAGTGAAAATTTCATTAAAATTGGTTAATTTCCTGATTTTTGGTGAATTTTTAAGTAAAGGGAGGAGTCAAAATGTTTATACATTTTGAGCATCGGCATTCATTTTGATATAGATAGATTTCTAGGAGTCGTTCTGTTTATTATAATTGATTATTTTTTTAAGAAAAAAAATTTACAGTTACTGAATTATAAGTGGTTGGCCATACTTATAGGTAAATGTGCACTGAACAGATACCATAATACTTATAGTTAAATTCAAATTTTGATATATCTGCCTTTTTTTTTTTTAACATCGTTCATTTCTATATTACGTTTAACTTATTTTAAACCCCACTCTTCCCATGTTAAATAATTTCGAAATAATAACGTTAATATTTCAGTGCGCAGATTATGCACGCATGCACAACCGGATGTCATAAACTGGAAAGTGGGTTATATACATTGTTACAAGGTCGTTTGAGTTTTATATATATATATATATATATATATATATATTGCCTACAACCCCCCCTGTATTTGTTGGTACAAATATGCTTAAAATAATCAGCCGAAACTGAGCAAAATATATAGCATTGTGGGGAGGATGAGGATTGTAGATAAAACAAAAAATAAACTGTGCACGTATCAGATTTTAAAGTTGAAAATCCAAATTTTGAAGGTGTTTAATTTTTCATCTTTTATGTTTTGAAATGTGATTTTTGTTGAATATGTTAATAATTATTATCTTTCAGATTAGCAAAAAGTTATATATATGTATATATATATATATATATATATATATATATATATATATATATTTCATTATTTAAAAAAAAACAAAAAAAACTACTTTTAAATATTTGAAAAATAAATTTTCTTTTAGTGAGCCCAATATTACTAATATACCATTAAATAGGGAACGCTTTAAAGAATCGATAGAAAACAAACAAAAAAAAAACATAAATAACTGTGCATTTTGCTAAAAATTCGATAATTTCTTTCATCAATTTCTGGTTTATTCACCTATGGTGGCCCAACCGTAATACTAGATGCCCATCTGGTACTGGCCAGCCTCATCATTGCTTAACTTCAGGGGTTATGTAGGTAACACATGTATATTTCTTGCTTATGAAAAAAAAATTAAACCCTTCACTTAATTGTCAAATCAAACATTAAAAATACATGGCTAAATATAGTTTATTTAGTCTCCTCCAGGCTCCAATTTTAAACTATCATTAATTTTTTTTTTTTTTTTAATTTTGAATTTGTTCTACAGGTCAATCCCCTAGATATCAAGTTTCTTATCGTTTCTTAACTTCGGGGTTATGTAGGCAATACATATATATATATATATACATATATATATATTGCTTATGAAAAAAGAACTAAACTCTTCCCTTAATCGTCAACTCAAACGTTAAAAATAGTTTATTTAGTCGCTTCTAGGCCTCCATACTTAATTTTAAACTATCATTTTTTTTTTTTAATTTTGCAACGCAAATCTATAGAGTGATGTAAAAAGTTGGAATTATTTGAATTCAGGTATTTATATTTTTGCATATTCTTATAGCAAATCAAAAATCATCCTAAATCTTATTTAGACGAAAAAAAAGATATTTGTTTTAAAATCCTTAAAAAAAATATTTTAATGTTTTAGCAATCGAGACAAAATGGGTGACGTGAATGGCAAATGGTGTGGTTTTTGAAATTTTAAATCTATTAAAAATAGAAAAAAAAGTTTTATATTCTGCTTTTCATGATAAAATTCAAGCTTTTATCTTTCTGGAAAAAAGTTGCTCAAGAATGGATTTTAATTAGTTTAAAGAAAAAACAACTAACTTTGTTTTTCTTTCACTTTTTGGCTGTGCCAAGGTTTCATTTTTCCGTTTTTATCTTTATGGGGGAATTTTTTGAAAATTAACTGGTCTTAAGGAGAGTAAAATTATTAGAATCTTGAGAATACTACAAAAAAAGTTACAATGAATCGATTTTATTTTACAAGTTTTTACTGTTATTTGGGTAATGTTGACCGTATCTTTACCATGGGCATGATTTAGCCCAAGGAAATAGTTAGCCTTGAATTAAGACAGGAAAAGATCGAACCGGAAATGAAAATATGAAACGAAACATTTTATATATATTTTTTTTTCATTTTTCTCGGTTATTTATTATTGAAATAAAATCGCTTTGTTTTTATTTGTTTGTTTATTTTTTGTTTTCTTTTTAGGTAAAGGTGCGGTATCTTTTCACCATCAAAAAATCCTTTAAAATTACTGTTTCTGGTTTTTGGGGAGAGCAAAACAAAATAAACTTTAAATATGAAGAAATAGTTTCAAAAAGTGTAGTAAAAAAATCTATAAAAGTAATCATCCCTATATATAATAAAAAGTTGCAGTTTTCCCCCTCTGGACCAAAATACCGTAGGTTTACAACAGTAGATGCCACATACAAATTTCTTATGTTTAGCCTATTAGCCATTATCTTATGTAACTTTATGAAGATTTTTCTGACATCCAGGTATTCAAATAATATCCTAGATTCTTACTGAGGAGCACTATCAAGGAAGTAGTCCAGATTTTTCCTCCTATTGCTGGAGTCCTTCGACTGATTCCCATAAACACTACAGGGATTTATACAGTGTATGGTTACACCTTCCGTAACAGATTCATAAAAAATAGCCCAAAGTTACATTTTTGTCCGTTGATTCAAAAAATAAATTCTCCCTTATAACATTCCTGCTATTCTGATTGGCTTAGATCAGATCGATCCTTATTCCAGATTATAATTTTGTAAACTAAAATGAACGTGCAAGCCATTATCCAGTATGGCGTCTACCAATACAGGAGGCTGCTGTTTTACATTAAATAAAGCGATTACTGAACAGCACGGAGGTCTATTCCGAAAGCTGTTCCCAACATGAGGTTGGGGGTTGGGCAGCAGCAACAACAGTCGTATTTTTATACTTTTCGGGGGGGGGCACGCTTCCATCGGGCAACACTGGTTAGTGGGTACTGCTAATTTTAAATAAAATTGTGGAGGTGGACCTAATGTAAAAATTTACCATTTATTTAATTCTATGTGCGGGGTTTGAAATTTACATATTGCAACGCTACTATCCAAAAAATAATGTGATAACAAAATGAATAAATTAACTTTTTAACTTTAGTTTTTGTTGTTTTCAAATATTTATTTCATTTCCTTAGAAAAGGATTCCATGTTTTCGTTCATAAATACAACTTTGAGACAAACTAATTTACGTATCGAGGCCGGGTAATGACTGTCAACATTACCATTTGTTATGGAGGTGGGAGGGGGGGGTCGAAAATTCCGCGTTTAGTGTCATGCCTAAAAATAACCCTGCCAAAATATGTAGGTAACCTCTAACTCTAACAACCGTTAAATTTTCGCTTACACGCGGTTATTATATTAGTTGTGATTGACATTGATAAAAAATAATGGTAAAATCCCTTCAAAACGTATTGAGGTTATATGAGAAAAAAAAGCTGTGTGCGCATTAAATATTTTTCTGTTTCTTATGTTATGCATTAAGTGTCATTTCGAGTTAAAAGTTTATTTACTGTACCCATCTGAACTAAAGAAAACCATTAAAATGTGTACGTCTCGTGTAAATAGCTAATGAAGAATATGAAATAATGACTTGACAGTGCAAGATTTGGGGTATTAAGGGGCTCGATATAGGTAGCGAAAGCAATTTATTCAATAAATTTTAATTATTGAATTCTAGGGCGTGTGCTGTTTGTAATTCACTATGCACGTTGCCGCGTAATTATTATCCACAAAAGCTAATTTCGGAGGAGATTAGAGCGGTAAAAATCGACGGGTGAGGGTGGGGATACCAATTGAAATCCAGAATAAAATAATTGAGTGTTGCAAATTATTAAAAGAAAAGTTTAATTTGGTTGCAGGTTTTCATTCTTAAATCCACTTCTTAACGCAACTTAGAACTTTATAGTAAATGATTAGTCAAGATTACTCAGGGGCCTCCAAACTACGGACCACGTAACGTAAAGATACTAAAGAAAAAATTATTTTAAATGGAAATGTGAAAAAAAAAAAAAAAAATCCAGAATATGATTAAAATAAAACAGGTTTTAGAGAAACAGTTTCACTAATAAAAAAAATAATAATACTAATAAATATATATATATATATATATATATATATATATATATAGGTTTGTATTACTGTACACATAGATTCGAAAAAGTTGTCAAAAAACAAATATATAACAAATAAATGTTATCAAAGGCAAGATAAGTTACTTTTCTACCAAACTGGATATAATTTTCGTGTTTTTATTCAATGTAACATGTTTATTCAGCTCGAAAAGCATAGTGTTTATCGATGTATTGGAAAATTAAAAAAGGCGCCAGACTCTCTCTTTAACACCGTAAGTTCGGGAAAAGGTGTTATAAATAATAAACTAGACAAAATACTGTTCGAAATTCGCTCAATATATGTTACCGTGACATAACCCGACATATATTCGGTGGGTTTTTAATAGTATTTTATCTAGTTTATCATTTATTTCCCAAACTTACCGTGTTAAAGAGAGAGTCGGGCGCTATTTTGAATTTCCAATACATCGGTAAACACTGCATGTTTTTCGAGCTGAATAAATATGTTACATTGAATAAAAACACAAAAATATATCCAGTATCTTGCCTTTGATAATATTTATTTGTTATATATTTGTTTTTTGACAACTTTTTTCGAATCTATGTGTACAGTAATACAAACGCATATATATATATTATATATTTCAAATGTCCGCCAGCTAAATATTCTTCCGCCATGTGATAAGTCACTTTACTGCGTGCGTGAACACATCGTGTAAGAAAAGCGTTAACAAAGGAAGTGAAATGGCGCAAAATAGTCCCAGCATCCATCCAGGAGTTAATACCATTCAAACGGTAACTTTTCGACGGGTTTAAATGCCAAATTCGTTTTCAGCGGTCTCGATAACCACTAAAAACACAAACTAGAATGATCGGCGTTAGTTAAAATGAACATTTCCTTTTTATTATTATTTTGGTCCGCGTACCTCGATAAAAAAAAAAAAAAAAAAAAAAATTTAAGTCAGCGATATGCCTGCTCCCAGTTAGAAAACTTTGGGGACCCCTGCTTTAGGGACAATCCTATTTTAAAATATCCCCAAAGCCAAAAGAACAAAGAAGCAAACTTGTTGCTCTTAAAGTTTGCTCACTTGCAACGATTTTCAGAAAAGATTAACTTGCAATGTCACGTTTTCAGCGATCGAAGAAAGTGCAGACAAATATTATAACGATGGTGGCTGAAAACTAGCGTTTAAGCATAGCAATTGCTCGCCTGATCTGTTTTCTTTCCATCAATAAATACTTGCAGCGAAACTTTGTTCGGAGACTAATCTCTTTAAGCAACTGTCGCCTTGACCTAAATAAAAATCATGCTAGAAAAGATATCGTGTAATAAGAAAAATAGCCAGTCTTCAATTACTTGTAAAAGATTGACACATTTCAAATGACATTACTTTGATCTTCCCTCACGGAAACCACAAGAAAGTAAACAGGACAAAATAACATGCTCTATTTTGTTTCTTCACTGTTTGAAAAGCAAGACTAATTCGCAACAATTTGGCAGCCTTTTTAAGCTAAAAGGCTTCAATATAAAAACATCGCGTTTTAAATGGGGTTTGTATTACTGTACACACACAGATTCGAAAAAGTTGTCAAAAAACAAATATATAACAAATAAATGTTATCAAAGGCAAGATAAATTACTTTTCTACCAAACTGGATATAATTTTCGTGTTTTTATTCAATGTAACATATTTATTCAGCTCGAAAAACATACAGTGTTTACCGATGTATTCGAAAATTCAAGATGGCGTCTCACACCCTCTTTAACACCGTAAGTATGGAAAAAGGTGTTATAAATAAAAAACTATACAAAATACTATTAAAAACCCGCCGAATATATATCAACCTATGTCACGGTAACATATATTGAGCGAGTTTTTAACAGTAATTTATCCGGTTTTTTTATTTATAGCATCTTTTCCCACACTTACCGTGTTAAAGAGAGAATAAGACGCCATCTTGAATGTTCCAATACATCGGTAAACACTATGTTTTTCAAGCTGAATAAACATGTTACATTGAATAAAAACACGAAAAATATATCCAGTTTGGTAGAAAAGTAACTTATCTTGCCTTTGATAACATTTATTTGTTATATATTCGTTTTTTGACAACTTTTTCGAATCTATGTGTACAGTAATACAAACCCAAAATATCAAAATATAATTTTAGTTTGTCAATGTAGCAAAATATAATTTTAAAAACATGAAACATTTAAGAATAATTTGTCTTTTTTATACAGGAAGATTGTATACAAATGTATTCAAATATAATTTGAAAGTATAAAATGTATCGAAAGTTAATTTCAATTTTTTAATAATATTGTTTATTTGCTATTATTTTACTTTAAGGCTAGTCTCACGTTTGTAAAGAAAAAAAGATTTTATATAGATTTTGGTGTGCTTAAAAATGTGATCATCGCTTCCGTCGGAAATTTACCGTTTGCGTGGTATGAACCCCTCAACCCTGGAACTATTTTCCACCATTTCGTTTACGTTACGCCATAGTGTTTTCTTACATGATGCGTTTGCGCGTGCACGAGCGTCGTAAAGTGACTTGTCACATCTCGGAAAAATCTTTAGCGGATATTACAAATAAGAAGAAAGTTTTAAAAAATGTGGTTCAGTTGTTTGTGTTACGTAGTTTTTAATGCTTTTTAATTGATATAAAAAAATTCAGCTTTCACGAGCGATTTACTTTTGTTTTTCGTTTTTTTATGTGTGTGGGAAGGGGTATTCAATTAACTTGTATAGCTTAACAGTTGCTTCTGCAGTTTAATTAACCATTTTTCCATAAGTAACGCGCCATCTTTGGTTTTCAGCGCTCAGCACTACTTGCCTTTCAAATTTAGGTATTTTTACGACCTGTCCCAGCATAGTATAAACACCCCCAACCACCCGATGTTAAGAACGGCTTTCGGAATAACACCCAACCTCCCGATGTTCAGAACGACTTTCGATATTGGGGAGGTATTCCGAAAGCCGTTCTTAACATGAGGTTGTGGTGTTTATAATACACTGGGCCACTGGGGCACGTTGTAAAAATTTATACAAATTTCATGAACGCTTTAAAATAAGTTAAAACACAAACTTACTCAGGTAGGTAGAATAATAACTTGTTAACATGTGTATACATATATTTTTTTTTATTGTCTTTTCGTTCCGTTTATTGTAAAACATACCCGCTTGATCTTCGATCGGTAATTTGATTTCACAAAAATAAAACTCAGCCCGCAAGTTAGAGTTACGGAATATAATCGATAGCTATCAAAAACATCGATGGATAATTAGATTCTTTATAACCCCAACTGTTGACCAAACAAGGCATGAAGTCACTTGAAGTAAGTCACCAACAAAACCGAAGGTATCAATGGTTGATAAACTAATGTTGAGTATCAATTGAAATCAATACCTAGCAAGGAAGAAAAAAAGGTAAATTTATACAAACACCGTGACAGCGAATTAACCCTAACCCTAAACCCTAACCCTGTCACGGTGTTTGTATAATAATACCGAAAAAAAAGAAATACACGTACATTGTAGAATCTATTTCATGAAAAAGATTCAATATTTTTATAATCCGGTAGTTTACGTTACGACTAAATATTTAACAATGAAAAGAAAATCACAATTGGATTGGAAGAGGCTGTATACTTGGCGTCGGCTATGAACTGTTCACTTTACAATGAATGAAGTGAACACACTGAACACCCTCCGTGAAAATTTTAAATAGTTGGTCTTTATTCGATAACAACTTTTGAACCTAAGTAGTCGACAATAGTCTAGGCTTGCTATAGTTTAAAATACAATTTATATTAGAAAACTTAAAAAGAAAACAAAAAAAAAAAAAAAGGGGGAAAAACAAGAGACGCGATAGTGGCCTCTATTCCTCCTGCGCTGCCGCTGCGCGAAAACCTGTATTTTCTATCTGCTCAAAAACAAGGGGGAAAGCCGTAAGCCAAGTACATGTCTAAGTTATCTTGAGAGCACTTCTATCGCCTTCGTCTGATTGTCCATGGCTGACGTTTGCGTCAGTTTAGGATCGCGGACGAACGCTTAAATACAATGGATGGAGTGTAGGTTTAATGTTTGCCGAGGTGAGGGGATATCATCCCAGGTATTACCTCCTTTTCGGAGGGTAACAGGGAATTGTCGGTCGCTAGAGACACCAAATGTTGGCAAGTGTCACATGCTACGGAAATATGTCCACGATTAGCAATTCGTAACGAAAATGACGAAATAGTTTACGACTGAGAAAGCGTGGAAAGTTAGAAAACAAGCTTCAAAATATTAGTTTGCCCGTAAATAAATTAATTTGACTGCTTCCAAATAAAATGCCAATATTCGACTTACATTTGTACCTGTACGTTTGCAATCGTCAAATGAATGAAATTTGAATTTTTAGGCAATGAATATGATCGAAGCTTTAGAAAAAAATTACCATCGTTAGGACATAAAGTCAGTGCCCATTTGACAATGAAGGTGTAGTAGTAACAGATGAAGGATCTTTATTTGGCTAAAATGCAACAATTAAGATACTTGATAAAATTTTTACGTAGTTTAATTTATTGAAAAACGATACATATTTGTTTTTATTGTAACAATGAACGCAGATTTCATAGCCGACACAACAAATACCTAGTTTTATCATTCAGGTCGCCATTGCATCGGGTATGAAGTCAGTGTCCATTTTACAATGAAGTCATAGTAGCAAAGCAAACCCACTTGCGGTGCGGGAAAAAATAAAAAATATCTAATGCTTGCATTTTTTTTTTTTTTATGTTTATAAAAAAAAATCATGCTTATTAACAATATGCAATTTTAGATCAAGAAAAAGTGAAAAAAAAAAAAAAAAATTTTAACACAAGAAAAAAAAATTAAACATTCAACAAGAGAAGTAAAAAAGATAAAAATATTCTCAGGTAGCAATTTTGATAATCTATACAAAATTAAAATTCCATATGTAATTATTGATCATGATGTAGATTTATCATATATATATATATATATATATATATATATATATATATATATATATGTATATTGATGGTCTATTTCATTTTTTTTTTTTTTTCTTTGTCACTCTGAGTACGGCAAAGCTAATACATGAAAAGATGGCGAGGAGAGAGGGGGTTAAAGAAAGAAAGAAAAAAACCGAGGGAAAGAAAAAGAAAAAGAAACCCGCAGACATGCTTTTTAAAAAAGTTTTTACAGGTTTATTAGTTAACACGTGCGCGTTATAAATTATAAAGTATTCATTTAATTTTGCCGTAAAAAAAACTCGAAATAAATATTTGCTACAAATAAATAAAATAAAAGGAGTTACATTTTCATATAAAAGCGTAAAAATAAAATAAAATAAATAAAAATTAGTTTTCAATTTTCGGATAAATTTCTACTTAGTGAATATATACAAATACAGACCATATAAGTAATTGTTTGTTTTTGTTTTTTGTTGTTTTCCTTGCAAAGAAATCGGAGCTAATTTAATTCAAAGTTAAATTTTTGGGGTTCAAATTGAAAAAAAACAAAAAAAAAACTTAACCACTTTCTTAAATTATTAAAAAGTTTTGAATAAACTTTGCTTTCTAATATTAAAAAAAAATACAAACATGTTTCTTTTTTTATGTTTCATTCTAACGAAAAGGGCTTAAAATTACTTACGTTTGAAGATGATATGCTTTCTTTGACCAGTACAGGCGATATGATGGGAAAAGGAGGACTGGCCTGACTCCGGCCACCACAAATGACCTTAACAAAGGGCAGATAAATATAGTTGAAGAAAAATAGCCAATAGAAATCACCCATTGAAATTTTATTAAAGAAACTTTTTTGTATCCTTTTCCTTCCTTTTCTTTTTGTACCCATCTTTTTGAAACAAGCATCGCAAATTTTAATCCCCAAAAAACAAGTTTTTTGTTGTGTTTTTTTTGTGTTTTTTTTTACCCCTATCCATCCAGTATCCACTGGATTTTCATGATTGGGTTCATTAGTTTTGCATAAATATATATGACCATCAATGTAGAAAGCTGATTTAACCAAGCCTTGTAGTGAAACTGTTTTGTCCCTCATGAAGCGGCTACAAATGCCCCCCCCCATTTCAATTTTTCTCTTTCTATTTAAAAAATTTTTTTTGTAAATTAAATTTGTTTGATTAGCTTTTGATCCACAAGCAACAGAAATTAGGATTTACAGATTTACATTTGGATTTCTGATTGTTTTATTATTATTATTATTATTATTATTATTATTATTATTATTATTTTAACAAACTTACAATTAAAAAAAGCCCACAAAAACAACCATATATGGGGAAAACTGCTTCTAAGCACACTACAACATGGTTGATTTCGAGTACAATATCAACAAACACTTGTCAAGCTGGCCTCTCAAGTTTTTTCAGTTCTCTCATAGGATTATTCATCATCCAACTGAGAATCTCATTCACCTTTATCCATGAGTGGCTTTTGGCCTTGATAGGTGGTGATTAATTACTATAGAAAAAAAAATGATGATTTCCAGACTGGTCTCTTCAACTCAGAAACACATAACCAAGGCAATTTAGTTAGGAGCATAGTGTAGAACCTGCTCATACTATGCTTAATCTTTTCTATCCTCAGTCAATAAAGGCGAAGTCTTTCTTGACTGGGGCAATTTTTATTTATGTCCCAATTAAGAGTGCTTCTTTTTAAGATGCTGGATTTCTCCACATTAAAAATCAGTCTTGTGTCAATGGAGAGATAAGTAAATAGGGACTTGAATATTATTAGGTTGGTGCAAAAATAATGTTTTTTGGCGTTCAACTACGAGGGGCGTGCAATAAGTAATGCTCCTGACCCACTTCCCATAGCAGGAGAGCAACGAAACTTGGCACAGTTATTAGTCTTTCTCTACATAAGAACCACCCAGAGTTATGCATTTCTCCCATCGTTTGAGGCAGCTCTGGAGACCGTATTTGTAGAACACCCCAGGTTGATCCTCCAACCACAACATGACTTCAGAAATCAAGGCCGCATCATCTGGGAAACGCTTTCCTTTCAAAAACAACTTCATGGCTGGAAAGAGGTGAAAGTCAGAGGGTGCAAGGTCAGAAGAGTAGGGAGGATGGGGTAGGATTTCATAACCACACGCCCGTGCTTCTGATCTGGCGACATGCGAGTATTGTGGACTGGAGCGTTGTCCTGCAGGAGGAGGGTACCTTTGCTGATCTTGCCCTGCCTCTTGATTTTGATAGCTTCCCTTACTTTCCTCAAAAGTGAAGCATAATAGGCTCCTGTAATTTTGGTACCCTTTGCCAGGAAATCTGTCATCACTACTCCGTCCTGGTCCCAGAAGACTGTGAGCATGACCTTGCCAGTGGAGGGCTGCACTCCTGCCTTCTTTGGAGGTGGTGAGTCCAAGTGCTTCCACTGCATTGACTGGGCTTTGGTCTCTGGATCATAGTGATGGATCCAGATTTCATCCTGTGTAATCAGTCTTTTGAAAAACTTTGACATCTTCTTGGCACATCTCCAAATTCATCCTCGAGCACTCTACGCGTTCTTGCTTCTGGAATGGTGTGAGCAACCTGGGAATCCATCTGGCAGACACCTTATGTATATGCAAATGGTCATGAATGATAGTTTCCACAGACCCTGTACTAATCTTGACATCTTGGGCTACTTGGCGAATAGTAATGCGCCGATCTTCCAAAATGGCAGCCTCAACTTGACGGACAGATGCCTCATCAATGGCAGAAGGGGGCCGACCAGGTCTGGGAGATGTTTCCACAGACTTCCAGCCATGTTTGAATTCACGATGCCAGCGTTTTACAAGGTCATATGATGGGGCATTATCACCATAAGTTTCTTTCATTTCATCAAAAGTCTTTCAATTTTAAATACAAAAACCGGATCACTGCTCCACATTCAACAGGCTCAATTTCACACCTGACTCAGTTCAAACACCTGTAAAACAGAAACCACAATTAGTTCAGAGCTGTAATTTGCCACATAACCCCTAGAGATATAAATCATTGCACATGCAAAATTTCAGCTAGATCAGACAATTGGAAGTGGGTCAGGGGCATTACTTATTGCACACCCCTCATATTTATATAAAAACAACATTATTTTTGCACCAACCTATTAGTTAAACTGCATAGATTATCTGGAGGTTCTGAATTGAATCTTCCCGCTTTGTGTCTCCCTTGTCTGACCACTGTGTGAGTATTGTGTCCAGGCCTGTGCTCCACATCTTAATACATTATATCTAGCACCTGGAGAGAGTTCAATGACTGAAATGATATCTGCCCTCTGAAAGCTGACTTGAGAAACTTAACCTTTCTTTAGCACCAAAATTTATACAATAAGCTCACATTGGCCTATAACCTCTTCAATGACCATTATCACCTGCCTCAGGACCTAATATATATACAGCATAATCACATTGACATGCCAGTTTCCGTTAGATCACTGAAGTTAAGCATGCTAAGCCTGACCAGTACTAAAATGGGTGACCATTTGGGAATTCCAGGGGCTTTATATGCTTTCCACTTATCTCAGCATTGTTTCCAGTCATCCTGGACCCCTCCTTGCCACTAGACTCAAGAAGTGCCGTTACAGGAGAGGTGTGGTTGGAGATTGTGCAAACCTTGCCTCACAATTACATGCATAGCTACCCTTACAGTGGGTATCCATTGTCTCTTGCGACTGATTTGCAGTTCTGCATGAGAAAATGGTCTGCACTGGCATTGCAAGAAACTGTTTTACTGCTGATTTTGAATGAAAAAGTCAAGGGACACTTTTCTTAATCAAAATTCTTCCTGAACCTTAGAATAAAGTTCCAAAAGATGTTGCAAATGCATCAATGATGTCACAACTCAAGATGAATACTAACGATTACTACGATACTATCTCATTAATTACTGTACACGCAATAACCTCTATCCCTGAGTGGCTTCCAGGCCTTGATAAGTGGTGACCTCCATGTAATAAAAAAAAATTGGACAAACACTGACCCATTATACACTCTTCTGTATATGTTTATCGTCCTTTTCTCGACATGACAACTGAGGCATACTTGTTTTATTTTTTGCCGAATTGAATGGAAAAAGGCAGCAAGAATTCAAACAGCATATGCATAGGCGTTTCATGCAACTGACTTTTCTCAAGTTTGACACATTGCACCTGAAGAAGACTGGAGTGGAAAGAAAGTCATAATTTTGTGATAACAACATCTAAGATGATGAAACTAAGTGATAAAATCCTCCACTTTATAATAAAGACCAATGTGTATCTGTTTGTATATATATAAATATATAAAACTAGCATGCCGCCCAGCATTGCCCAGTCACAAAGTAGGCATAAATACTATATTTTAATTAATGCAGAATTCTTATTTATTATAGACATAAATAAAGTAGGTATTAAACGTAACATTAAATTCCTTTAAAAAAATAACGAAGTAAAAAAAAAAAATAGAAAGAAACTGAAACATGTGCATGTGAGTATTGTTTTTTTAAAGAGTTCATTTATTGTAAGTAAAAAAAGTACTCGAGCTGAGAACAAAACCAAAGCTCAAAGACGGTGAGTCAAACACGATAGCCATTAGACCAGCTTGAGGTGTTTTCAAACCAACTTATACTTAACATAAAGAAGCTGTCATGTTTCACAATCAAGCATGCGGAGTCATGAAACAGTTAAAAATGAATAACAATCTAATCACCCCTATGTGTAAATTTCTCAATTTTGACCCTTTAGCAACCCTTTTTTTCTGGATGAACCCCCATTAAAAAGTTTTCCACATGTCTGAATACTCTATATACAAAATGTCAAGTCTGTAGATCAAAAATTCGTTGAGTATATAGGTTGAGAAGTGTTCTCACACACGCACACACATACATTCTCACTTTTATAGCAAGGGCACCCAGGCTAGTAATATATAAAATATAAATTTTTCCCTCCCCCAGCACCAAAAAAAAAGTATTATTTAGATTTCTCAGCTGATATCACATGAAATAGCTAGATGTGTCAAGAAGGATTCAAAGACTAAGAAAGGAGAACTAACCAAACATCCACTGAAAGTGTGAAGAGAATTGGAACCTCAAATCCCAGAGAAAATGAATAGTCGTTGTCAACAAGAAATTAATGGCAAGCAACTGTTGCAATAACACAAAATCATGTGCAAAAATTATTGAAAAAGGTGAAAAGTACCGAAAAATCTGGGAAGACGTGTTGTCACTCAAACATCAGTGAGCATTACAGTTATTATCAGTGAGTAATGTCTGATGATGACCTTTGTGAGAACTCCTAGTGAGTACAAATAATTTATATATAAAAATTTAATTACTGACATATTTCTATGATTCTTATTTATATAAGTAATATATCTAGATAAATAGCAAATACAAACACTGGCAAAGCATAATTTTTTTCTGTAATTTTTTATTGGAAGGTGTACACTAGCTATGAATGATGACATACATCTTAATGGCAAAACCATTGAGGTTGGCAAAAAGTTTATGTTGGTGATAGTATTGGAACACAGGGTGGAGCAGGTGCTAGCGTAATTGAAAATGGGTGGAGTAAGTTCGGGAACTCAATTTTCGCTAACTGTCTTTGAAAACTATTTTCATGAATAATTAATTTTTTACCTTATAGTTTCTCGTAATTTTTCGATATTACTTCAGCATGGCAATTAAGTAGATACCATTGGTTTGATTTGAAATTCAATATTTCAATTTTTGAATTTCACTCTTATAACAAAGAAGCACCTTATTTTGATTTATTACAAAAGTTTATGTTTCTGAATGTTTGAGATGAGGATTGGTTATTCGTATTATTTGGATTCCTCGGACTACTGTTCTCATCTTGAGTGTCATTTTCACAAAGTTTTGGTCGATATAACAAATAGTAATTACTACAACTAGAAATAAAATGGGTTTAAGGCTCCCAAAATTTGTACTAGTAAGGACCCATGGCACGATGGTTAGAGTATTTGGAAAAATCAATTGTAAAAGTGATATTCTCCTGAAGGTTAAAGGTTTAGTTTTCAGTGTGGGCAACCGAAAAATACAATTGCGAATTACTTACGACCTCTATCCAGTCATGGCTGGTGGAACTAGAGCATATTACTCCCGTGGAGGGTTTCGTTCGAAATTCCATCCAAATTCCTAAGTTTGATAGAAGCATTCTCGAGGTCAACAAGATATACCCAAAGAAGATAGAAGGTTACATTGACCGAAACATTGTGAAAATGACACTGAACAGGAAAACAGTAGTTGTATGAATCCAAATAATATGTACAAAAGTTTAATTTTGTAGAATTTCGTTTTTTTTTGCTTTGTTTTTGAAGTCATAGATTTTCATATAATGACAACTTTTATTCATCTCAGAACTTTCTTTTCTTTTCATTAAAAAGTTTGTTTAAAAAACTCATTCATTTTCCAAAAGGTCTGTTTTTTTTTAAAGTCGCATATTTTCATATAAATACAAAAGATGCCTGTTTATAATTTACTAGCGGGAGTGCCCGGCGTTGCCCAGGTGTTTGTAGGTGTGTGAAAAAAAAGTGTTAGTAGGTAGGCAGACTGGAACCCGTGACACGAAGGCAGAAAAGAAAGTGAAAGAAAACCTGAGAGTTTACCGCTGCACCATGACGCGAACGGAAGTGTAAAGTGTTCAAATTTATCAATGGAAAAAAAAGAAATGAATGAGTTGGTAATTAAGTTAAGAATCATGCAGGCGCAGAAATGAACGTCTGGCTGTAGGCCAATTAAGCTTTCAGCTTACTGCCCCATACTTGTTTCTCGACGATGTTGGGGAAATCCAGCTCTCCCCCAAAAAAGGTAACTCTGGCAGTGTCCAAATGAATAGCAATTGTCTGATATGAAGGGTTTCCACCACATTGATCAAAGCTGATTGCCTTCAAGACATGCCAGCTTGGAAGGCCAGGCAGTGTATCTTCGCTTCGATTAGTTTCACTTTATTTATACGAGAAAGACAAACAAACACTGAAAACCAGGGTTTTTTTTTTTTAACTCAATCAAAATAAAGATAGAGACAACATCTGTTTTCGAATCTGAGATATTATAATCTAGGGAGGATGAGGAAACTTCTGCAAAATAGTAAGCATTGTTGAGAAGCCCGGCGAAAAAAAAAGCCTTGCTTGGACATACACAAAAACGTGCGAGCCCATTTTGCCTTTTATATAATAGACTAGTGGGGTTGCATGGCATTGGCTGGTGTGTTTGGAAGTGTAAAAGAAAAAAAAGTGTTAGTAGGCAGGCAGGTTCGAACCCACGATGCGAAGGCGGAAAATCAGAGATCTTACCGCTGCGTTATAATGACAAAGGAATTGAAAAGCGTTTAAATTTAGTGATGTCAATCAAAAGCTGTTGACTCACTGATAATTAGGTCAGGAGTAAGTTTTCAGCTTTCTCTCGTATTATTTATTTTCTTCACCACAAGGTCGTTCCCAACTCCCAAATGAATAGCAATTGTCTGATTTGGGGAGTTTTCCACATAGTGATCAAAACTAATTGCTTTCTGGATGTCCCTGGCACGAAGCAGGAAAACTACCTTTGCTTTTGTTAGTTTTGCTTTTTTATACAAAAAATACAAACAGACATGCGAGAAGGCAGAATAAAGGGAATTTTATAAAATAAAAGTCACTCAAATAAAAGATAGAGATGACCTCCTTTCGTAAATCGTAGATATTATAATCTAGGGAGTATATAAAAAGTTGTAAGATGTGGTACCGCCCTTATCGCCCCCCCCCCTTCAAAAAAAGCACATATACACACACACACATTTTCGCTTTTATTTATATTATAGACTAGTGAGGTTGCCCGGGTGTTTGTAGGTGTGTGTTTGAAAAAAAAAAAAAATGGTAGTAGGCAGGCTTGAACCCGAAGGCAGAAAAGAAAGTGAAAGAAAACCTGACATCTTTCCGTTATTCCATGATGCGGCAGGAAGTGAAAAAGCGTTCAAGTGCAAAAATGGATAGTTAAGTTAATGTTTTCATGCAGGTGCAAAAATGAACGTCTGACTTTCTGATGTTTTATTTATTTGTTTCCCCATGATGTTTGGGAAAACCAGCTCCCCCCAAAAAGGAGAACTCTAATTAATAGCAATTGTCTGATATGAAGGGAAACCCACATTGATCAAAGCTGACTGCCTTCAAGACGTCCCAGCTAGGAGAGCCAGGCGGATGCGTTTGCTCTGATTTAGTTTCGCTTTATTTATACGAGAAAGACAAACAAACACTGGAAACCAAATATTTTTTTAAAACTCGATCAAAATAAAAGATAGAGACAACGTCTGTTTTCGAATCTGAGATATTATAATCTGCGGAGTATGAGGAAACTTCTCCGAAATAGTAACCGATGCAAGAAGTCCCGCCAAAATACCTTTTGTGGACAAATACAAACACGCGCGCCTATTTTGCCTTTAATATTATGGATTTCGAATTTATAATCTACTAGCGGGGGTACCCGGCGTTGCCCGGGTGTCTGTAGGTGTGTGTGGTGTTAAATAAAAAAAGAAACCGAGGGGGGGGGGGTAAAAGTTGGTAGAATCGAACCCGAAGCCCTGAGGCAAAGTTTGAAAATAAAATCGACCAGCCAGAATGCGTTACTGAAAGATGTTTGAATTTATTTATGTAAGAACCAAATTGACAGGTGCGCGCCCGGAAGTCATCGAGCGTTATGATGGCGACATAGGTTTGTTTGTTATAAGCGAAGTAAAAAAAGAAAACAACGTTAACACTTAAGTGGGAAAAAAACATAAAAAAAACTAACATAAGGCAAACGAACGATGAAAACAGAAAAACGAACACGTGAAAAATGGCTTAAATAAGCCTGTTTCGATATTAAAATTTAAAAAATCGGTGGGTACCTGGGTGTTTTTGGGTGTGTGATCGGGGGTGGATAAGCGAAGTATAAAAAAACAGAAAAACGAACGTTACGTGAAAAATGGCTTAAATAACACTGGTTCAATATTTAAATTTAAAAAATCGAAAAAAAAAAAAGAAGACATCTCCCACCACGATTCGAACCCAAAATGTTTAGCTAATGAACCAACGCGCTAATCAACTGAGCTAACGCGACGTACATGAAATTTGTTCAGTTTTTCAACTATTTAAAGTAAATCAGTTCATGATGTCATCAGGCGCATGCGTAGAACCGGTCGATGTTGTGTCTGTCAAAAGTTTTTAGCAGACACACAAACATACACACATACATACATACATACATACATACATACATTTTCACTTTTATATATATAGATTATATAAGTTTCAGTCATCTGTGTTTATGTGTTTGTGTGTTAGTGTTTGTATGTCCGCTAAAAACTTTTGTCATCCACATCGAACTGGTATGAACCAGGTACCATTAGAAAGAGTGATCTCTCAGACACATAATATCGAAAAATTAGAAAAAAATCATCAATTATTTCATGTAGAAATAGCATTTTGTTTGAAGGCGGGGAAGGGGGTGTAAAAAAAAGTAAAAATCTTAATTTCGACTATGTTAATGTCGCAACTGCAAACAGTCGATTCGTCGTTTCATTTTTAAAAAGCTAAATATTTGCAACGTGATAACATCGGTGACATCTTGGTCTAATCTATAGCATGTTCGTTTAAAAACTTAACTTTTGCAAGTTCACGCCCAGCACGTGGCATTTTTTTTTCTTTTAATAATGTTTTCTCTCTCCTATCTTTAGAAATTCTCAACTTTCTTATGTGCATTTTTTTTTCTTTTACTAACATGATAAAATGGCACCGAAGCCCTCCTCCCCCTTTTTTTTTATTGACTATTAAAATATCATATTAAACCGCATTTAACGATCAGGCAACGCTGGGCGCCCCCTCCCCTCTGCTAGTTATTTTATAAAAACAAAATATTTTATTTTAATTTAATAAATGTTCTGCTAATGCTCTTAGTGTGTGTGTTATTGTTAATTGAATGGGTTTTTTTTATTGCTTTTACAGAAAGGTTAGGCAAAATTTTAACAACTCTTTGAATTGTTTCCATTTGGACTTCTTCAAAAATAAAAACAAAAAAATTGTCCCTCAAATCTAAAATGCAAAGATACCGATTTTAGCTTAACTTAATTATGATGATAAATTTTTGGTTCAGAAGACCTGAACAATGAAAGAAAGGATAACATAATGTCTATCACAAAATGTAGGGAGTACAGGGAAGGTGTGAGAGTTGTTGATCATCCTATGTAGACATATTTCGACTCATTCGTCTAAATACCGTCCACTTTCATTCTTCCATCATTTCCACTTCAGCCATCACCACAATACCACATTTACTTTCAGGACTACCTTAGTTAAAACATCACCAACGGTTTAAAATCAATTTTATTTACAAAAGATAGTTACAATTTCATGAGAAAAAAATGAGAGAGGAACAGCAAAACTACCCCTTCTGCTCTGAGAAAAAGGAAAACAAAAAAAAGGACAGGTCAATCTCTAAGTGGGAGTGGAACTCGTGGGAACAAATGTAATAGGGTAGAGCTTAAGGGCAGATAGCAGCGACACAAGGAAGCCAGTTTTTCATGGTTGTTTTTTATGGAACTTTTTTTTTTTTCTTATTTTCAACACATCATTGCAACTTTTAAAATGGTGACCCCTGACATGTTTCTCTGTCTGGATCAGCAGTTCCATCTTAGCTTCTCTGTTGACCTTCCAACAAATGTGGACTCCAGAACTCCTTTTTGCCCCTTACCTTCCAAAAGAATAAGGTTATGTCTCCAAGACTAAAGGGATATTATACTTTGATCCTATTTGTTATTTCGAACACCTACCAACTCCCAAATTTTTATGCATTCTTTTTGTTGTTTTTGTTTAAATTTTTTACCCACTTTTAATTAATTCATAAAGTTATAAAAGACAAAAACAAAATAAGAATATATTTTACATGCATAAAAAAATTTTCTTCAAACTTTATTTTTTAACCAATCTTATTCTTTAATGTGTTTTTATCTTAAATATAAAAGGGAAAATGTGTGTTAATTTGTGTATGTGTGTGTCTGTGTGCGTCTGCCAAAACCTTTTGACAGATGCATCGAAACATGACAAAATTGGTATCGTTAGAAAGATCAATCTCTCGGACAAAAAGTATGTAAAAATTGTCCAAAAAATTAACTGGGTGAACAGAGCCGGTTTTTTTCCAAGGAGGAGTCACTTTTTGCGTCGACATTTTTGCAAGTTATATGCCTAGCAATCTGAATGTACATTTAATAAATGTTATTTCAACCCGTCGTAACGTCATAAGTCATCGTGGCTGTGACAGCTAGTGTGTTAGCTTTTTTTACCTTCTTTTCCTCTTTCGTGTTACAGGTTTGAGCTTACCTATTTTTTTTTTTTTTTTTTGCTGTCACACAGGTACTCGCTGTTATTTTGATTGAAGAAAAGTTGTTTTTTGTTTTTTTTAGGGCTGAGGGTTGCTCAATATCCTTAAGTATACAACCTCTCTCCACCCAGGCAATGCCGAGTACCCCCGCTAGTTTTAAATAAAAAATGATTGTTTCCTGTTGTTTTTTTTTGTTGTTTTTTTTTAACTAGAGAATCACCACTTATCAACGCTCAAAGATTACTCGAGTTAATGGGTGTCAGATGTTTGGTGATACAACACTGTGATGATTGTTAATGGTGGAAATTGGTCAGAATTTGATTATACAAGAGGATGACTCAACAAGAATTTTTTACATTGGATTTGAAAACGACCATGTTGTAGTCAGCTAAGAAGCAGCCCCACGATATTGTATTCCACAGACAAGCAGTTTTAAGAAAAAAACCTTGCTCATGGAATTTGCATTTAGTTTTAGACACAGATAGAAAGTAAAGGAAATTGTTGATAGTGGTTGTAGCTAGACGAATGTTTGTCGTGAATGTTTTACAGGGGAGGGGACCATAAATTGAAGCTGCATATGCAAGTGTATATTCAATATAATCATATTGATATACTAGTTCTCATTATATGATCAAAGTTAAGCGACTTTGTGCTTGGCCAGTATCAGAAGGGTGACCATTTAATAACATCAGGTGCTATATGTAGGAGAGCAGTGATAACTCCAAGCACCTGACACTCATTAACTCTTATCCTCGAGTGACCTTTGGGCCTTGATAAGTAGTGACTCCCTAGTAAAAAAAAGAAAAAGCAATAACAAAAACACAACAAAAGAAACAATAGGAAACAGCGGCAAATCTTTCTTGGCAAAATGTTGCACCAGATTTGACAAGCCTCACATCAATCTGCAGCTCATATTCCAAAACCAACTCAGAAAAAAAAATAAATAAGTAGGCTCCAACCTGTAACACGAAAGAGGAAAAGAAGGTAAAAAAAGCTAACACACTAGCTGTCACAGCCACGATGACTTATGACGTCACGACGGGTTGAAATAACATTTATTAAGAGTGTTATGATCAGCATTTCAGATGCTGCTTTGGTGTGCATTTTTGTTTATCCAGGTGTCAGCTACCCAACGATGCACACATGCAGAGTCAGTCCGTAAATTAATAGATTTTGCCTTCTACTGCAATACAAGGTTCATACCTCGCAGAACATCAAGTTCAGCCAAGTTGATGTGTTTTTCTTCATGTATTGATTGGAGTCGACTTGTATCTTCTGCTATGGAACCATTACTCTTCACAACTACACCAATAGCTAAGGAATTTGCATCTTCCCACACCGTTACATCTTGTCCACTGATACACCGATCACCTTACATTAGATCGTTATGAACTATTCTTGTACAAATGTCTGCAAGCATTTGTGATAGTAGAGAGTCCTGCAGTTCATCATGCAGTCATTACTGTGTTTGCCCTTCATTTCACAAATGCTGTGGTGACATCTAACCAATCATATACTGGAAAATGATCAGTCAGCTTACCACACACTGAGAAGACAATTAAGTAGGTAAGTTTATTGGCACTTCACTTCCATGACATTGTCAAAGTTTTCCTTGTCTTAACAGACACGCAATCACAACACACATTATTCCCTTAATTTTTATGACCAAAGGTGCCAGCATACTCATTTAGCTCAAGATCATCCATAACGGAGCAAACTTCCTGCAGAATGGCTATAAGGCAAATTAGACCCGTTGGGGGCCCAAGCTCTTCTTCCAGACACGAAAGTAGCCAGCTATTATTTATCTCCATTTGTAGTTCCCAATCATACTCCTCTCAAATTTGTTTAGAGGATGGATATTCTGCAAGTCTGTTCCTTAATATACTTGGAGCTTGGTTACCAACTCATTTCCAGGATATAGTCCATCTTCAAGTAACCCTGCCATACTCTGCATTAAAATTGGTACCAGTTACAGCTTCATTGTGTTCAGCCTAAGCAATAAATAAAATCCTAATAGGTCTCCATCTGAAACCAGATGTTAACTTTCACCACCACAGTTCCACAGCACTTAAGTGCACTTCTATCTACCATGAGTATGCTGAATGCTTTCCTTGTCCATGACTGACAGCACGACTTGCGTACTCAAAACCATAGTGTTCCATTGATGCAGACATTCACCGTTTTTGAAGCATTTCTCATGCAAAATATTGTTGAGATGCTTGAAAAAGTGGTTGTCAGTAGGTGAGAGATCTGAAGAGTATGGCGGATGAGACAGAGTTTCATAGTCCAATTCGTTCAACTTCTGTAGGGTCAGTTTAGCAATGTATGATCAGGCATTGTTGTGGAAGAGGATTGGGCCTTTTCTGTTGACTAATGCTGGGTATTGTTGCCGAAGTTTCTGATGCATTTCATCCATTTGTTGGCAGTACTTCATCGCAAATGGTTTCACCTGCATTAAAAAAAAACTGTAATGGATAAGACCAGTCACAGACTACCAAACAATTAGCATGATCTTTTTTTGGAGCAAGTCTGGCTTCGAGAAGTGTCGTGGAGCTTCGTCAGCATCTAACCACTGAACTGATCATCACCGGTGGTTGTAAAACCCTGCTTTTCATTGCATGTCACAACCCAGTAGAAAAATGGGTCATTCTTGTTGCATAAAAGAAAAGAAGATGACACTTCATAATGGCGTTTCTTTTAGTTGTCAATCAATTCGTGAGGCACCCATTTATCAAGTATTTTTGTCTTTCCAATTGCTCTCAAGTGGTTGCAAATAATTATGTTACATCTAATTCAATGCAAATTCTTAAACAGTTGCATGTGGATTGAGCCAAACACTTCATTGATATCGCAAGTTGTTTCAACACCTTTTTGGTCCAGCTTAAATTGAAATGAGAAAATTGTGCGAATTTGCTTTTTTCCAGCTTATATTCAACGTTATGAAAAGAAGACAAAATTGTTTTAAAACGATTGTAATTTAAACGATTAGATAGAGTGAAAAACGTTCTTTAAAATGATATATAAAGTAAAGGTATTATCACGAAAACTTATTTGAAAATACATCATTTGGAATCAAAATTAAAATTTCTGCAAGAACCTTCTTGTTAACCTAATATTATCAACTTGTTCAAGCTATGATTATAGTCAGCTTGAGCTACAGCTAGTCTGTTGGTTAGGAACCGGTTACTGTAATTGTTATGACAATAGTGATGATGATGACAGTCAATGTTGATATGCTGTAAAAGGCAGGTCAGAGTTGATGCTGCTGCTATGACTGACTGTCATTGCTATGGAAGTGAAAATGATATTCTGTTCAGAAAGAATTTGAAGGTAAAAGACTGCTGCTGGATTGCCTGACATTTGTGAGCTAAGTAAAGAAACACACCCTTTTCATATTGTTTTGCCAGTTGCTGCTAATACGATGCTTTGATGAGAACTGATTGGTCGACTCAAGTGACAATATACACAGAAAAAAGACTATGTGTTGGTTTCTGTCACATGGGTAAATGTGTTCAATGATCAAGTATCTGGTTTTGTTAGGCGTGTTGATTTGTAAAATGGTATTGGCACAACACATGCAGTTATATTAGATATAAAAACTTTGCATTTAGTAGTTGTGAAATGACTGTTGAAGATAAGGTATTAGCAACAAAAAAAAAAGGAATAATAAAGTCTATTCATACAAAAGTAATTAATTTTATTAACAATTTGTTAACAACTTGTTAAAGAATGTAAAATAAAGTGTTTACAATGAATGAGACTTCAAAGAATCCAAGGAACGTTCTAGATGAAAGAAGGTGCTTTTCTGTAATTAAATATGTTCATTTCAACTGTTGCCATGTAAGTTTTTACGTGTGTAAATGTGTTACATAGCAAGGGCTGTGTTTGAATGGAAAAGTTTGAGTGACACCTTAGAGGTCAGAGGTGACCCAAAATGGAAGTCAGTCACACCATTTGACTTCCAGTAGGAGATTTCCGATCTCTTTAGCTGGTTAGACTTTAATCAGAAAAGTCTGAGATCCTGTCTCTAATGGGAGGGGGGGATGCACAATATAACTAGTCATAGTGACTCAAGCTATCAGTATATCTGTCTTTCTCACTAACTCACATCTACAAAACTGTCTCACTGATTTTCTGTGACTGTTCTTCTCTTTTTTAAATAAATCTGTGCAGAAATATATCTGTAATTTCATTGGTTCCCCATCCTTTCTTATTTTTTGCAATCTCTCACAGACGTAATATTGCTAGTCTCAGTCTTTTTTATAAATACTATTAAGGCATGGTTTTTAGAATTATTTAATTTATTTCCTGCTTCTTTTGTTACAGCTCGTTTGACTCCAGTTGGTTTAGTCGTCTTCATCAATTGGCTGTTTTGATATTTCATTGTAATACAGTTTCCTATTCCAGTTGCTTTTTTCCAAGAACTGCAGACTGGGCATGCAGTAGTTCAGAAATGTTTCTCATCATGTGCATGCTGCTTGCTGAGAATCTAGACAAAATATGTCATACACGTTTTGTCCAGTTATATCGACTGCAGAGGAATAACTGATTGGTTAAAATGTTGTGCTTGGGTTTTTATAGTACACTCGATTATTTGGAAATTAACTGTCAAGTCAACATTTGCATGAGCAGTTGAGACTGTTTAATTCACATAAACAATTTTTCCAAGCTGTACGCAGAGATAGAACACACTTGTGATTTGGTGGTATTTTTGTGCTTCTTGTTGCATGCCTTCCGCATGAAGTATTCTCTCACTCCAGCTGCAATTTCTGTTACAGTCCATAACATATGATGGTCAAATATCTGAAAAATAAAAATGAGATATCTGTTAAGAAATATATCAAAATTAATCAAAATATGGATTTGATCAACTGAAAACCCTCTTTTTCAAGTATCTTATAAAATTGCCTATCTTGTGATTAAAGAAAAAAATGTCATGCCTTTTGTAGATTTAAGTTTATAAAAATAGTGTTAAAAACGGAATTTTCCACACAAGGTTAGATTAAGTAATAGAAAGGAATTTTCCATTAAAGAGTATAACTTATGGCAATCAACTTATTGGAAAAAAATTGCAAAGTGCAGTAAATCATGTAAAAAAATTTCATGTAAGGCTATATTTTTTTTATGCAGGTCACTCCAGACAAGATATAAAGCAATTTGATCTAAGCAGCAAAAAGAGAACAGAAGATGATTAAGTTGCATGATAACAGTAAAAGGAGATGAAGATAAAATCACTTTTAAAGAAAGTACTCTTTTAGTTGACATTAATAACTTCATTATTGCTTTTTTTTTTTGTCTTTTTACACCAATTTTTTCAGGTTATTTATACATAATCGCCTAAAAATAGTAGAATCTCATTTTTTTTTTGAGAGGTAGCATAATCAGCAGTGCTCCAATATTACTTATAAATAATTCATACCTTCATTAATAATTTATTAGTTAAAAATTCATTTAATAATAGTAATTTAAATGTAATATAAACAAACGTCTTGTTTAGTACGCCCCTATAAATCTCTTCTCTAATTAACAGTCTGTCTTAGTTGCAATGTGTCTTGATTGGGGTGAATATCATTATTATGGCCTCTGTTCAGCCGTGAGAGATAATGGATACCTCCTTTAAGGGTGGCTGCGCATGTAATTATTAAGCAAGAGAAACACAGTTCTCAACCACACCTCTCTTAAGTTGGCACTGCTTGATTGCAAAGAACAATCTAGGACAACTAAAAACTGCCGAGAGAAATGGAAAGCACATATACCACCTGTTATTCCCAAATTTTCACCCATCTGGTACTAGCCAGGTTCAATGTTGCTTTGCTTAACCTCGATGATCTAATCAGAACTGGTGTGTGAACATGATTATACAATATGCGGTGAATATAAATTAAAAAAAAGTAGAACCACATTAATAACTGAACATGTGTTTAAAATATGTATACTGACATCCAGTTTTCTTTGACAACTTTATTTCATCAGCGTTATCTGCATCAGTCAGAATCTTTTGTCTGTTCACAATGATGCAGACGAATAGACGAGTATTTCAGATTTCATCATAATGCCTATGATAACTGCCTTCTCATAGCCATATCACATATTTACAAGCGACTGGGAACCACTTGTGAATTTGATATTCTCATGAATCTTCCTCCTTGGGAGAAAACCCGGTTCAAAACACTTAGAATAAATGACATTCCGGTTTCGGTATATCATATAAAAATTATCTCAATGTACTTATTACTCTGGATTTCATTACACGGTTTAATATTTTGTCTCATCACTTCTTTTTCTTTTTTTCATGAAAATTGCTCCAGACAAGGCATGAAGCCATTTGATGTAAGGAGCTAACAAGAACAAAAGATGATTATCACAAAGACAGGTGATGCCTGTTGATCTTAATCTTGAAAAACCAAGTCTACAGATAGGAGGAAAATGGTCAGCAAGAAGAGAGTTCCACAATCCTGCAGTTCTTGGAAAGAAACTATTGGAATAGGAAGCTGTATTATAATAAGGTATCAAAACGGTGAATTGATAAAGATAACTAGATCAGCAAATCAATTTATGGAGACCGCTAGACTAACATATCAAATGAGCTGAAACAAAGGAAGCAGGGAATAAATCAGACAATTCTGAAGAACACATGCCATAATAATATTTATAGAAAAGACTGAGACTAGCAACATCACATCTGTGAGAAAGAGGCTGCAGAGAAGAAGAAAAGATAGGGCCAATCAAATTACAGATATGATTCTGCAATTTATCAAGCCCCTCAAATGAGACAGATTCATCATTCAAATACGACAACAGTACATGAAGTGTTTCAAAACATTGTGGGAGTTCATCTCATCCTGTACAGATAGTAGAGACCATATTATGCATGTCAGGTGTTCATATGGAAGGAAGTAGGGAATCACATGGAGCTAATCACCCTCTTTGTTCAACAACACTCACACTGAAAATCATGATCATTGCTGGTTTTATATAAAACATGATTTTAATGCAAATTAATTGCATTTCTATTATGAAATCTTCATGTGATTTTTGTTAGTAATATCTTATAGAAAAACATGTCTACCATCCTCCATCTTTATAAGAATCAAATTCATCCTAATATAGAATACTGTTGTCACATCTGAGGAGAGAACACTCAAGGCACCTTTCCTGCCTTGACAGAGTACAAAACTGACTTTAAAATAGAGCGGGGATGTCATCTTCTCTTCCCTATGGCCTCTTTCTTATTGAAGAGAGGTGTCTAGTCATTCTCTACTCAAGGTTATTTACATGTAGGTGCTTGAATCAGCTCCAATCTATGGCCGCCTCTTCCTGTAAAACATTCACAACAAAAACTTGTCTAACTACAACAAATGTCAATAATTTTCCTTTCTCTTCCTGTGTGCTTAGATGGAATTTCCATGACCAAAACTTGTTTTTAAAGAACTACCCATCTACGAAACACAATACAATGGGGTTGCTTCCCAGCTGACTATAGCATGGTTATCTTCAAGTCCAGTGTTAACAAATTCTTGTGGAGCTGTGCTTTTAAATAATTAAATTCTGCCCAGTTTCAGCCATTGTTACTAATCATCACGAGGTTGTCTCACTGTCCACTTAACAAACTTATTTAACTCTTATTATTGAGCGGTCTTAGTAGTTTGAGGAAGAAACATAGCATTGGTGACCTCTACATTAAAGGTGTGGGATTTTGCTGCTTGTCAGGTTAAGTGGGGAAATTTACATTCAGAAAGCACTACTGCTACGAGTTTGCCAGAGCACATACCATTAAGTACTTGTAAAATAATCACAAGGATGCAACATTGTGGCGATGAGACAGGGGTTGAAATTTATGGACAGTGCAATACCTATTAAATTGGAAACCTTGTCCAATAGAGAGAGACTAGTAGTTGATGCACTGACCTATACATGGCAACAATATTTTTTATCATAGCAGCAGCTGAAATATTAAAAACTATGTAGGTCCATGTTGGGTTACAATTGATCTGTGCCAAAAAGTGGCAACTGCTGTAGTACTTAACGTGCACATCCTTATCGAAGTTATTTTTTTTTTTAAACTTTAATAATTTTATTGTTCGCTACATCCTGTCCAGTGATATGGTGATTGCATTTGGATGATCTTCCAACAGAAACATGCAAATGTTGCCCTGATCTGATGGCCAGGTGGTTACATCAAATACTTAGTGTGTTTGGTGCTCAGAAGAAATGCCTCAGGACTGGATAACATAATTCTCCTCTCTTTCTATAAAAAATTGATCATATATCAAGCAAATATCATGGAATAAGTCTGATTGCATTAAAAAAAAAATTTCGATCATCTTCCAATGGCGTTTTCAAACACAAAAGCCTTTAAACTCAGGCATACCAATCCGGCTTTCGATGAGGTCAGGGCTGGAATGATCAGATTTTTTCACTTGGGCAAATTTTGAAACAGCATTATATTAGCAGTCAACTGTTATGCTTAATTGACTTTACTGCAGCATTCGACTCTAGTGATCATGAGAGTCTTTGAGAAATAATAAGCCATGATGGATTCTACTTGGTTTTTGCTTAAAGAAAAATCTAAATATATATGTTGATAAATCAAGTAGATTTATCAATAGAAAAAAGTTGATTTCTCTGTATGGACCGCCTTCTTCTACTGATTTTAAAATGGATGCGATACAAAGGAATTCCATCCCTAAACACCTGTAGCAGAGAAGAAATCTATCTGTGAGAGTTAAGCTAATTTACATATCGACTCACGCAGAGAGCATAAAACCGGGTGATGTCAAAAAGACAAATGATACATGCTGAGTATTCACCACGACAAACGGACCTCGCTAAACACCCAACCAACCTTCAGCCCTCTCCTTTCTCTTTGTCCGACTGCTAAGTGCCTCACCAAAATGCCAAATAGAATGTAGCAATGATGATGATGATGGTAATGGTGATGGTGATGATGATAACTCATAAGGTGATGGACAGTTAGGTAAAAAAGTTTGACCCATCACCACCACCACACTGACACTGCTTAACAGGTTAAGAAATAAAATTTCCAAACTCTTGATCGCGAAAGTCTTTCAGACATAATAAGCCATGATGGATTTCCCCGAAAGCAACTTAATCTGCCAAAAGCCTTTTATTCACACATCCAAACAAAAGTCTGTTCTTATGGAGATCAATCAAAATTCTTTAATGTGCAAACTGTTCTCTGCCAAAGTTCTGTTCATTCTCCTGTCTTGTTCAACTACATTATTGACAGGATCCTTGAGTGGGACATGATGGGCTTTGCTTGTATGCAGATTGGACATGATTGTTCCATTAGTAACCTGCAATCTCCAGACTATGTTGCTATCTTCAGCAAAATGTAATCTGATTTCAAGCAGGTATTGGATAATGTCAATACCATAGCTAAGTGAGTGGATGGATATGATGGTCAATGCCTCTAAAAACAATGGCTCTGTCAGCTTACTACTTTGTTTCTTACAGAGCCCCCTATCATTCTTAACAGCATCATTGTCAAGGAAGTTGAGCATTTGAAGTATCTGGGCTCAAACAGTACAGATGCAGGGCAAAGTACAGATGATCTTTATCAATCCTGTTCACACAGCCTTCTGCTGCATCCAAAATAGACTGTGGTTTCAACAAGAGATAACACTCGCAATAAAATTGAAGATATATTTAGTACTAATACACACGATATCACTGCACAGCTGCAAGACCTGGCCTCTGCACAAAGAAAATCTCCATGCACTGAATATTTTGGACATGTACTGCTTTTGCTGCATCATATTCATCCGTTTTTCTGACTAAATGTCAAACCATACCATCCATGTAAGATTGCAACACTAGCAGTATCACACAGACTCTTTATAAAAGGTGACCTCTGGTTTGGTCACATTCTTTGACACCCTGTGGAAGAATTCATTTACAAGCCCGAATCACAGCTAGTGGGTGGGATAACCACTGAGGCAGCTGAGTGAAAATTTGAATTGAAATAATAGCGCTGACCACCACATTTTTTTGGTGTTTGCTGATGGAATTGCGGATGGCTGAATTATGCCGAGTATTTAGCTTCCAATTGTCGGGGATGAACCGCCTTGACACAAGACACACCAAACTTATTTAGAGCCAGCTCAACCCTAAGTCTGGGTGAATTCCATTACAGTTTACAATGCATGACGTCTGTTTAATCAGTTCCATATTTCATGTACGTGAAGCTCTTCTTTCTGCTGCCGGGGAATAACAAAGAAAAACACTGATGGGTTATTTCTCATAGGGCAGTGAGACGCAAAGAGTGGTACACAAAAGCATGTTTCCTCTACAGTAAGTTGAATTCCATGTGGGAGAATGTAGCCCCTAATCGTACCTTGCATGGTGGAGACAATCCTCAAGAGTAAGAAAAACCATCCTACCTTTCATGGTAGAGACTACTGCAGTGGCGGACTGAAGGAACTGAAGAGGGGGACATTTATTCCCCATGTTGGACACATTCCAGCATTGGTGGAATATCCCCGTTCTATCTAAGAGATAGTGAATTAATAAACATTTGCATTGTTTTGTCATTGTGAAATGTTGTACGTCCTTTGCATTTGTCAGTGTATTTTATAAATGTGTATATTTGCACTCAAGTGCAGTCTAGTTAGTCATGGGACATTATTTATGCTTAAGTATTTTCTATTTCAGGTTTGTAAAATTAATTAGCTAATACTGACAACATTGCCATCACACCAGAGCTGGTATTACAAACTGATGTTCTCCGCAACTTTAAACGATTGCCTTTACTGCTGCTTTTGACACAGAGGAATTGGTCCAACACTTCAGAGTTATAACTGTGTTGATTGCTTCAGTCAGATGTACATGGCATACATGAGCCGCATGAGCTCAATTTCCCTCTGTAAGATGTTGAGCCACCTCTGAAGAACTCTTGTCAGTGAATTTTCCCAGTTTTCGTCAGATCTAATTAGTGTTATTACTTAGACTAGACGTAAGGTCAGATTAACCCCAGCTGACCGGACAGTTGTTAATAACATACCTTAGCAAAATAACAAAAAATGGTTATGTTAACTAAGACTTTTTTCTTTTTGACTTGTGCTTTCTCTTTAGCAGAAGTCTTGCCAGTTTATAACAAGAAAAAGTCCCTTCTGATTAATACTTACGTAATTCCAATTTAATTTAAAAACTGTAGAAAAATAGTCTTTACTTTAAAATGATTCTTCTTCGGAATTTGAAATAAAACCAGTGTGGAAAAGAAGCATTTCAAAGTAAAGATGATTTTTAATAAAATATGTTTTTAAAAAAAAAATGTATATTTTGATTATGTCTTTTTTTTTTTCAGAATGAAAAGAAATAAAAAATATACTTTTAAAGTTTATCTAAAAAATAGTCTTCATTTTTAAATGTTTTGAAAAAAAATGTCAAGGAACAAAGGAAGATAACTCATCAATAATTTATATTTACTAAATTTATGTTGTAATGCCCACGAATTCCCATTAATCACTTGAAAATGATTTTCTTTATAAAAATAAAACAACTTGATCAAATTACATGATTTTTGGAATATCATATGTTTGTTCACAGGTACGTAAATCATACAGATTTTCTTAGTTTTGTTTTTAATATAGAGGGAATTCTGATTCAGAATCTTGGATTGGGACAAAAATTTAAACTGCCTCTCAATCTAGTCATTTATTGACTACGGTTAGAAAAGATGAAGTTTACTATCAGAACAGATACTACATTTTGCTCTTAGTCAAAAGATCAAGGATATGTGTGAATCTATTTTAGTTGTAAACTTTTTTTTAAATTTAGTTAAAAAAAATTAATAAAATAAAAATTACCCTTTCATTATTTAGATATTTTTTCTACCCAATGTATTTGCAAAATTAAGTCGTAACTTTGTGACGACCATAAAAACACACCCCACCTCATCCAGCTATGCAGTGACAAACATTCGAATATTTCAATACAAATTGCATAACCTATCTTCCCCCCCAAAAAAGTTCTTGAAAAGTTAATGAGCTAAAAAAAAAAAAAAAAAAAAAAAAAAAAAAAATTATATTAAGGGAGATAACTACCCGTCTTAGACTTGTCACAATATTCGAGTCTTTTTCGTGAACATGGGAGGATGCTGCTCTGCCCAGGTGAGGAATTACAGAATGTTTTGATTTTTTTTTTTTTTCTCTCGTATATATATATATATATATATATATATTTTGAAGCTTGGTGAACGGCATATGCTAACAGTGTTTGTTTGCCAAGGCAAAAAGATAAAGTTACGAGTTGACAAAGAACACGGAGTCTGGGTTGTTGTTGTTACGCAATAATTGCAGACAACAACTTATTTATTTTAAAGATTTTTTTTTCTGCCAAAAATGTCTTTAGAAAATAAACCACACTTTTTTTTTCTTTTTTTTTTTTTTTGCTGATATATAAAATCAAATCTGTTAATCAATATAAACAAAAAACACGTGTGTGTTTTCTTTTTTAGAACGTTTTTTTTTAATTTAAAAAAAATAAAAAAAATGATGGAATAAAAAAATTAAAGGCCATTTTTTTTTAATCTTTTGTCATAACTACGTCTGCATTCCTAAATATACCGTGTAACCCGAATATAAGAAAAATAGATATGAGATTTCTCTGGTCCCAAATTAGAGCCTGTGTTGTAGCTCGGATATAAGAGAGTTGTATATCTCCGCCGGGTAAGAAGTCTCTTCTATCCGGGTTAGGCAGTATATGAAAAAAAAAAAAAATAGCATTATTAACGAGTTATTTTAAGGGACTTGTTTGGGGTTTTGGTATTATTATACAAACACCGTGACAGCGTTAGGGTTAGGGTTAATTCGCTGTCACGGTGTTTGTATAAATTTACCGGGGGTTTTTTCCTTCATAAACAAATGGATAAAATAATACAATTAAAAAAAAAAAAAAAAAAAAAAAGACACTTCGTGTATTCTTCAAATGTTCGTTATTTTTAAGCTAATTTTGCTATACAATGTCATTGTTTTTAAATATGAAGAAATGAAAATTATATTTAAAAAAAAAAACATTCGAGAATGACAGAAGAATGTTTTGGGCCATGGCTTTTGTTTATTTTTTTCATTGTGTGCTGTTCTGTTTATATTATGTAATTAGATAATCTTTTAAAAGATTCTACTATTTTAGGCGATTATGTGTGAACACCTAAAAAAAAATGGTTATTGGTTAACTGCCCTAAAACGTTAAAATTTCCTGGAAATGGGGAATCATTTTGTTCAAAGTTGTGTAAGTTCTAAAGTTATTTTAAAAAGATTGTTTGGTTTTTCATGGCATTTTGCACGTAATCGCCTAAAAATAGTGGAATCTATTTTGGGGAGGTTTCGAAGTGATGTGATTTTAATCTAGAAATTTAACTTCTCTTTATAGATGGATAGAATACAATTAACAATAATAAAAAAAAAAGGACACCTCGGATTTTAAATTTTCACTTTTTTATTCTTAAAAAAATTATTGAAAATCATTTTAAATATGAATAAAAGTTATTTTTCAAATAAGGAATATTAAATAAGCACGATCTTATCGGGAGAACGACAGAAAAAAGAAGAATGTTATCGATTTTGTTTACATTTTTATCATTGTTTACATTATTTATTAAGACTTAGTCACTTTAAACAATGGATCTCGTATTTTATTGTCTCTTTTAATTATTTCTTAACTCTACATTTTTTTTTATATTTATTACTTTTTTTCAATATCTTTATCGTCCGTAAAATCATTCGTTTTTGTGATTTTTTTTTTTTAATGCCTTTGACTATCATTTTTTTTAGTCTTTTTTTTTCTTTATTTTATTTTTTTTTTTACAGGTGCTTTATTTCAATCTTAGTCTGATTTTTTCAGAATTAAATTAAAATAATTTTGAATTATTTTATCAAAATAAAAAACATTTTATTTGAGATCTCCTAATCTTCAAAATATATGCTTTTCTTAATCAGTTTACCGTCTACAGGACTAATTACAGTGTAGTTTTCATTTAATTATAGTGAAAAACTAAACGTTTTACTCATATTGTAATTGTCGATTATTTACCCCCCCCCCTGTATAAGGGCTGGACGTAACACCAGGTGGCGCTAAAAATATAGTCTGGCCATACGACCTGAAGAACACTAAGGGTAACAAATATCCATCTTTACTGGAATTTGGCTGGTAATAAACCTTCTCCATGTTCCAGTCCTCTTTGCACTCTTTCAGTGGAGGTCTGCTTAGTGCTCTCCCTCCATGATCCTTACATCCTCCTTGATCCTTCAATTATTATATGTAGTATTAGGTTGGGTCAGTCCAAATTCTGTAGAAGCACCGCCGAAAACAAATTCATCGACATTAACTCAAGCGACTGGCAAAGTCAACTCTACTCTCGAAGGAGAAGGTAATGCCTGGTAGGGTGACCTCCTAGGTAGGGTGGACTCCTAGGGTTGAATCGAACCATATCTTGATCAGACAAAACAGTATGGGTGACCTGAGTGAGGTTTCGAATGTGACAAAAATGTTTCGTTTAAATAACGTTTACCATTCGTTCATTTCGAATTTGTAAAATGTTTATGACCATTTTTGCTTTCTTTAAGAATTTACATATCACAAAATATTTATCTAGTTTTATTTTTCGAAAGTGAAAACAGTTTTTAACAAATTTTAAGCAGTTAAAATAAACAGATTAAAAAATGATTATAATAAAAACAATAAAAATCAATAAAATAAAGATCACTCGAAAAGTATCTTTAGTTCAGTTGTACTTGGGATGAAATTGTGGTGTTGGTTTGTAAAAGTTTTACCCTTTGCCCCCACGTTGTAAATAAAAATAAGTTGTTTTTTTCCGATTTGTGAATACCCTTAAAATGCTCGGAAAGTGAACTTAAAATTGGATGTTCCCTTCCTTTACTATAGGAATAGATAAGAACCTTATATTATAAGGTTCTGATCCAGATTAACACAGAAAAAAATATTTATCTTAAAATGACATATTCTAAAAATAGCGTCAATGGATGGATCAAGTATTTATTTTATTTATATATATAAATATTTTATTTATGTGTGTGTGTTTTTAGCGATTAATAATATAGTTATTACAAGGCTAGTTATAAAATTTCGGTAGTTTGAATTGAATTGTCTCCCTTTATTAAATATGGCGGAGCAAGATACATCGTTTTCGTTTCCTCGTAAAAATTGATTTATTTATTATTTTTTTTTTTTTTTAAATTCTGGCTGAACAAGCACGGAAAATAAAGTAAACTGATCCCTCACTTTCTGAATAGAAAGCGTGGCGATTTTCCTTATCTCTAAAACCAAATGTTAATTTTCATGAACAGTTTCGAACCTGTGGAACGGAACGGAACACATTTCCTAAAAACTACGATATGGTCGTCTCCAAGTCCAATGATAACAAATACTGCGATTGTTAACATAAAAATTAGGTGTGAAGAGACAAAACAATAAATAACTATTACCAAACGCAAGAAAATTTACTGTGTAATTTTCACCTGTGTTTACGAATCGTAAGATTGGCACAGGTATAACTTTTGGTGCTTGTTAAGATAGTCGACGGATCGATTTTTTAAATATGTCGTTTTAAGCAAAAACAGTACTTTCCTAATTATGTCGAAAATAATATCCAAAATTACGAAAATTCATCGAGTAGAACAAGAACATCTATTGTTTTTAGTAAAAAAAAAATTTTTTAAAAAAAAATTTAAAAAAAAAAAAAAAGTCGCTCGCTATGGTCTTAAAAGTCTGCCATTGAAATGACGAAAAGGGAAAAGTATGCCCCCCCTGTATTCGCAATATTCAAGGTGTTTACATCTAGAGAAAATGTAGTTTCCCCAATTTTCCGTAAAAAAATGTCGAAAATAGTGATATATCCCAAAATTACGAAAATTCATCAAGCAGAATATTTTTTTTACAAGGAAGTCACCACTTATCAAGGCCCGGAGGCCACTCGGAGATAAGGGTTATTGCGTGTACAGTAATCAATGGGACAATATCGTAGTAATCGCTAGTAATGGAGATCTGATAAAGTGGCTTATCTCCATTACTAGCGATTACTACGATATTGTCCCATTGATTACTGTACACGCAATAACCCTTATCCCCGAGTGGCCTCCGGGCTTTGATAAGTGGTGACTTCCTTGTAAAAAAAATATTCTGCTTGATGAATTTTCGTAATTTTGGGATATATTATTTTCGACATGACAAGTAAGTACTGTTGTTTTTGCTTAAAACGACATTAAAAAATCGATCTGTCGAATCTATCTTAACAAGCACCCAAGTGTTTTTGGTTTTCAGTTTGGACATTTGGAACAAAAAAATGCAATTTCAGGATCAAATCGAAAAATCGATTTTTTTTCCTTTGTTCTCGTAACAAAGCCAGAATTCTGAAATCTTTGAATGCATGGTTCCCCTAAAAATGAAAACTCACGCGTGATTTAAAATTTTGACAAATTTCATTCATTCGTTACAATTTTTTTTTTTTTTTTTTTTTTACTTTATTACGAAGATTGAAACTTTTTAAAGTTTTCTCAAAATTCACACCCATTTCAATAATACATGTTTGTGTTTTATTAAAAATAAAAAATCTATTCCAAACTTTCGTATATTTAAAAATAAAAAACAAAACACACAAACCTCAAAACAAAAACAAAAAACATCCAAATATTTCAGAATTCTGACCTGGTTACGAAAATAAATCTTTCGTCGGTGAGACAATACTGATGATTGGTAATGATGTTGAAAGTTTGGCAGAATCTGATTAAGAGGACGAGACGACTCAACAAGAATTTGTTTACATTGGACTCAAAAGCGACCATGTAATCAACTGGGGAAACAATCCTGCTGTATTTTGTTCCACAGACAGATAGTTCTAAGAAAAAATTTGCCCATGGAAATTTCGCTTATGGAAGGTGAGGGAGGGTGAGAGGAAAATTATTGACAGTGATTGTAACTAAACGAGTTTTTGTTAATGCTTTAGTAAAGCATTGCTTTACGGGGAGGGGAGCATAGATTGAAGCTCAGCTGAGCACCTGTCTTACTCAATTTTTATTCGACAGCTTCAATGCTACAAATTTCGAAGGGTCACAAAGTAATTCGTTTCTGTCCAACAGTCAATTTATAGATTTTTAAACCGTCACCCTCAGTTCCGCCACCCAAAAAGAAAATTCTACTTTAAGTCAGGTGTGAACACCTTGGAGAACTTGTCAAAAAGAAGAAATATATTTTAGAATTTGAATGTTGGATCATTTTCGTATATATATACAAGGGGCGTGCAATAAGTAATGCTCCTGACCCACTTCCCATAGCAGTAGAGCAACGAAACTTGGTACAGTTATTAGTCTTTCTCTACATAGGAACCACCCAGAGTTATGCATTTCTCCCATTGTTTGATGCAGCTCTGGAGACCGTTTTTGTAGAACACCCCAGGTTGGTCCTCCAATGACTTCAGAAATCAAGGCCGCATCATCTGGGAAACGCTTTCCTTTCAAAAACAACTTCATGGCTGGGAAGAGGTGAAAGTCAGAGGGTGCAAGGTCAGGAGAGTAGGGAGGATGGGGTAGGATTTCATAACCACACGCCCGTGCTTCTGATCTGGCGACATGCAAGTTGTGGACCGGAGCGTTGTCCTGCAGGAGGAGGGTTCCTTTGCTGATCTTGCCCTGCCTCTTGATTTTGATAGCTTCCCTTAATTTCCTCAAAAGTGAAGCATAATAGGCTCCTGTAATTATGGTAGCCTTTGCCAGGAAATCTGTCATCACTACTCCGTCCTGGTCCCAGAAGACTGTGAGCCTGACCTTGCCAGCGGAGGGCTACACCCTTGCCTTCTTTGGAGGTGGTGAGTCCAAGTGCTTCCACTGCATTGACTGGGCTTTGGTCTCTGGATCATAGTGATGGACCCAGGTTTCATCCTGTGTAATCAGTTTTTTGAAAAACTTTGACTCATCTTCTTGGCACATCTCCAAATTCATCCTCGAGCACTCTACACGTTTTCGCTTCTGGAATGGTGTGAGCAACCTGGGAATCCATCTGGCGGACACCTTATGCAAATGGTAATGAATGATAGTTTCCACAGACCCTGTACTAATCTTGACATCTTGGGCTATTTGGCGAATAGTAATGCGCCGATCTTCCAAAATGGCAGCCTCAACTTGACGGACAGATGCCTCATCAATGGCAGAACGGAGCCGACCATGTCTGGGAGCTGTTTCCACAGACTTCCAGCCATGTTTGAATTCACGATGCCAGCATTTTACAAGGTCCTATGATGGGACATTATCACTAAGTTTCTTTCATTTCATCAAAAGTCTCCTGTGGTGTGCGTCCTTTCAAATACAAAAACCGGATCACTACTCGACATTCAACAGGCTCCATTTTATACCTGACTCGGTTCAAACACCTATAAAACAGAAACCACAATTAGTTCAGAATTGTAATTCGCCGCACAACCCGTAGGGATATAAATCATTGCACATGCAAAATTGCAGCTAGATCAGACAATTGGAAGTGGGTCAGGGGCATTACTTATTGAACACCCCTCGTAAATATAAGGTAAATGTTACCGTTTTAAATACAGCAGAACTCCGAGAACTCTAAGTTTTTAGGGGTCTCATTTAAATCGGTCGCAGATTTGCTTTTTGAATGATATTAATATTTGTTTGTCACATCACAGTAAAAAATAACATTTTTTTTAAGTTCTCTGCATAAGCACCCAAACAAGTAAAATTCAGTTATATTTGTTTTTTGGGGTTTCAAAAATAAAATATCTAACAAGTACTTTGCGGACATTTTTTTTTCCTGTGGTCACTTACCAGTTGATATTGCTTGGTTTTCAAGCCGAATAAACATTAAATAAAAACATGAAAAACCTACCCAGTTAGGTAAAAGAGTAACTTATCTTGCCTTTAGTAATATTTATTTTATTTTTTACTAGCATTTCAGCTTGGAGTTGCCCGGGTGTTTGGATGTGTATGTTGTGGAAAAAAAAAAAAAAGTGGTAGTAGGAAGGCAGGCTCTAACCTGTACCGCAAAGGAGGAAAAGAACGGTGGGGGGAAAAACCTGACATCTTTGCTGTTATGACCACCGCCAAACCGGACTTATGTTTAAATTAAGGCTAGACAATCGAAAGGAGAAGATAACTTTAAAAAATACTGGCGAAAAAAGCGACCCCCCCCCCCTGTAGAAAAGTGCCCAGTTGAAGGTGAAGATATTAATGTTTTTAGCCAATTTTTCGATATTTGTCGTCTGCAAGGTTGAACTTCAAAACGATACTGATCTTGGTAAAATCCGTCACCTCTGTCGAAAGTTTAAAGCAGACATGCAAACATACATACATACATACATTTATATATTGGTAACTACAAATTTTCGACCCAAACCAATTGAAAAGTTTGCCCTATCTCTGAATACCCTTTATGTAAAATTTCAAATGTTTAGACCAGAAATTGTCTGAGTAATTTGGTAGACCGTAGAGATCAAATTTTTTAAAATTTTGACCCCTATTATGACCCCTTAACATTTGTTTTGGTCTCCAATCAAGTTAAGTTAGATCCATGTCCAAAAACCTATATCTAAAATTTCAAGTCCCAAAATTGTCGGAGTTTGGTAGAGTTCTCAAAGGTCAAATTGTTGAACTTTGACCCCTTAACAGCCAAATTTCCGGCCGAAAACCGATCCATAGCTTTTCCCAAATCTCAGTACCCTGTATATCAAATTTCGAGTCTGTAGACTTAAAATTTATAGTTATTGCATAGGAAAATGCACACACATACAGACGTGTTCACTTTTATATATTATATAACAGATGAAAGAACAAAACAAATAAAAAGTCGATTTTTACTTTCCAACTCAACACTCGTCTTTAAAATGATTTGCATAGGTTTTCGAGTCTGCTGAAAATGAATATCACATTTAAAACCAGGGCAGGCAAGTAGTTTTCCTGATATTAAGACCTTTATTATCCAATGTAATCTCTACTGTTCAGTAGTGATCACACATAATCACAAAAAAAAACCCAAAAAAATCTGCCCCCCCCCAAAGAACGACATACAGAATGTATCACCCAGAGCAAAAACAATTAAAAACAAAATTAAGTTGTTAGCTATCCTAAAACAGTAGCATGTCTCATGAAATTTTTATGCTAAAGTGATCCCCCACTTTAAATTCTAAAATAACTTTTCTTTTGTTCGCCAAGGTTTTAGTCGTGTTCATATGTCTAAAAAAGAAGATTGAGGAGTGATTTAACTGAGGATGTCGATCTACAATAATACCTTTTTGACGATTAACAAAAGATTGAAATGACTTGGAGTTGGGAACTGCGAGTAAATAGGTATTGCGAGAAAACAAAGAAAATAAACATTAGATTTTTTTTTTTTTTTTTTTTTTTTCATGCTGAAACTTTACACACACTACGTCTAAAAAAATTGAAGAAGTACTTTAAAATGGAAACCTGTTTTCATAAATTAAAAAAAAAATATTTTCACAAAATCAAGACCATGGCAAACGGAAAATAATTAAACAAAAAAAAACTTTGAAGAAAGAGGTGTAGGTAGGTTTAACTGCTTGATCTCTTAAATGCGGATTCAAAATGTGTTCTTATATATATTAAATAATGTGTTTCATCATCTGAAGAGAGGCTGTTTTGGAATATTTTTGAATGACAATGTTTAAAATTGTTTGAATAGTCACGAAACAATTGTAACGAATATGAAAATATGCAACTTGATGCTCTCATTTTGATCTTTGTCTGAATTTTGTGAAAATATATGAATGCCCGATTATAAGAATTGATAATCATAAAGCTTATTGAGTCATTTTATTGGAATATGAACAATTACCGAATTTTGATATATTTGAATATATTAAAATTTTTGGTTAAGAGATATATATATATATATATATATATATATATATATATATATATTAGTGATGGAACGATTTCTATATTTTCCCGATTTTGATACAATTGCGCATTCCGTACTAAATTCCTGATTTCAAAGCATTTACCGATTCTGAATCTTTATAAATCTCTAAATATTTAAGTATAGTTTTTTTTTTTTTTTTTGGGGGGGGGTCCAATTACCATAAAAACATGCGTTAAATGTGTATATATTTTCTCAAACATAAAAATACACTTATGAGGGATAATCTATAGATTTTACTGGTAATTTAAAATCAAATATTTATTGTTACTACCAACAGTGAAAGATTTTGCTTTAAACAAAATCAAATATAAATACAATTAAAAAAAATCGTTTTTGGCATCGGAAAATAGGCACAAATCAAATGTTTCCAATACTGATAATAATATCCCTAAAAGTTCCGATTGTTCCCATTTCCTGTTCCGATTGTCCCAACACTAGTATATAAGCATGAAATACTGAAGTGCAGTAAGAATACAGGTTGTATAATACTGTAAATAAAGTCCATATAAAAATTAGTATCAATATTTATAAGACGATCCCAAGCAGATAAACAAAGCTCAATATGTGAGATAGAGCAATAATATAAATGGAAATTTTGAGATAAATTATGTTATGACAAAATTTATTGTTTGACAAATGAGTATCAGAAATAATTACCCTTGTTATAAAACGCCAAGGAAAGCATTTGGAAATCTCTAACACTCTTAGTTTTTCCAATTTTATAATAATTCACCTTTAGAAACTTCAACATAGAAAAAAACTTATTCGCTACAATTGCACAAAATACTGCTTTTCAGTTAATTCCTTCCATTTTGCCTGCACGGATATCGGATTATTTGAAAAATTTTTCAAAGGATTTTACCAATTTGGAAATAATGGATTACCAAATATACTGTACCTGGAATATGCTAATAAAAAATTCATTTTGGAATGTATCACTATTCATTTGATTTTATACCATTCAAGTATATTTATTATTTCGACTTTGGTGTCCTATTTTATCCTATAGCTTAAATTTTAATTTTCAATCTATATGCTAATAAGCAAAATTTTTAATTACCAATAACTATTTTGCTAACATTGCCTTTGTGATCAGCCACTTATTAAAAATCCATGGGTTGAGGAAAAGACTTTAATAATTATCTGTACTCCTTTGTCAAACAATAAATTTTGTTGTAATTATACATAACTAGCGGGACCCGTGTAACGGCGTTGCAAAGTGGTAGTATGCCCCCACTCCATCTACATTAAAAAAAACAAAAAAACTTAAACTACAGTTGTTAGTGGGAGCCACTACCAGCTAAATATAATAGTGGGCACTGGCGCTGATGGACAAAATGAATGTACCATGGCAAAGTACCAATGCATTTCATATATTTATGTATTGAAGAGATTTGCTTCCAAGTAATCTAGTATATTTTCTAATGATTTTTTTTTGAAAAAGAAATATGTAGCATAAATTGTTGGCAAAAAAATAATTTCATTTTGTTCAATAAACTTCTGTATTTTTTAGCAGCATTAAAAAACTCATATGCTTCGGAGCTAACCTCTTCAATTTAGTTATGAAGATGTTGATTTTTATAGATTTTTGGAAAAATTTTAGTATGTCACAAGTATTTAGGAGCTAAACTCTTCAATATATAAATACACATGAAATGCATTGTTTTTAAACATCACAGCGGGCCTAGACCACCGTGTAGTATCTGGTCTGATGTTACACTTCACCTTTTCTGTTCTGTCAGAGTAAAAATCCTTCCTGACTGAGACAATTTATTTTTTTTTTTTTGTGTTCCTATCCATAGTGACCCTTTTGGGAGCTGGAGTTTGCCCATATTAAAAACCGACCTTGTGTCTAACTCTGTAGTTGTGAGGCAAGTAAATAGGAACAGCACCAAATGTACACGCAGTGTGTTTAATGGTATAAGAACTCGGTTTTTGTTGATATTTTCATTAAGAAGTTGGCGTCGGCAAAGACGTTTGCTTTTTTTTTTTTTTTTTTTTTTTTATGTCTGCATATATGTTGATGTGTTTAGGGAAAGTCTCAATATAAAAGTCGCATATATTTGGGATGTAAAAGTCTTTGTATAGAAATACATGTCACCAATGCATACGCAGTGTGTCACATGGTATAAGAACTCTGGTTTGTTGTTTAGACAAAGTCGTCGTCAACGAAGAAGACGGCGTTTATTTTTTTTTTTATTATTTATTTATTTTTTTTTTTTTCTGTGTTTAGGAAAAGATGAATGAGAATCTTATGGTGGATATTCGTATTTTAAACTTTGTTATAAGAAGCAACTAAATGAGTTATTTGAAGTTCATTTAATGAATTTCTATTTCCTGTATTGCTCCATTTTACATATGCAGTAAATAGACTTGAATCAGGGTCCAAAAATATGTGTATTAGTGACACCATATGTTAATGTAAGTAGCGTAGTTTATAAAGTGATTAACTGTTTTCCGTAATTTGAACATTATCAGAGCACAGCCAATTGGAGCGGACATAATTTGGTTGAGGGAGACATTATTTTAGAATCGGATAATGGAAAGATTAAGGTATGTCTATGAATCTATGAGCCAGTTACAATAGGTGTAATCCAATTATCAGTGGAACATGTAGAATTGGTCAATTGGTAGTGGTGGTAGGACTAAATATTTAGAGAGAAAAATAGGAACTTCTTCCTCTAAAGATGTTGCAATGCTTTGTAGCATTTTAATGTCATGACTGAATTTGTTTGAAATAGTTGAGCAATGTCATTAAATTATGCTGCCTGCTGTTTCCTAGTACAATGCAAATCTCTTCATAAATAAGCAAATAGAGCACTGTAAAGTGGTGGTCAATGTTCAAATAGACATTGTCCATAGATATCATTTACAGTTGCTTCTTCTCTAGCCTAGTGTTAAAGACTGCTGACTGTCAACTAGCTGGTTGAAGTGTGATCCCTGGCTTCAGAGTGCTATTGCATTGAAGAGCTGTGATACAATGAAAGTCTGTTTGTGGGTGACATATATATATATATATATATATATATATATATATATATATATATATATATATATATATAAATAATTCTTAGGATGTACCTGGAAGGCAATTTTGATACAAATGGCTGCAAATAAACCTTAATGAGACATTTGTTTTTCGATTCAAAAGTTCTTATTTATTTATTTTTATTTAATTTCTCCTTAACTTAATAAGCTTAGCTAAATCAACAAAGTTGAAGTTAAGATTAGAGAAGTGTGTGGTTTAAATAAACACCATCGTTTATCCTCTTAAATACTTAAAGTGATTACCAAATCTGATTTGAACGTTTAGGCTAGTCAATTCCTATGTGTATATTTTTCATTTTCTTATCTATTTTCCTTGTATATATTTATTTTTTTAAATTCCATTTACACTCCAAACAAGGCACAGTGTCACTTTGTTGTAGGGGCCACTATCGGGGACATACGTTGCAGGGATACTATATAGGGAGTTGAGCAGCAAGATGTCTGTTCATATTACACTTGAACTTCTACATATCAGTACACTTAGGGAAACACGAACCCAGAAAGGAATTCTGGGGAAAAAACTGTTACAGTAGGAGGCTTCTTATATCTAGGGATCTCTACTGTGTAGAGGTGAGATTTTACTGATTGTCGGGTTTGTCAGGGGTATTTACGTCGAGGTGGGGGGGGGACACGGGCTTGTAGTTCATCAGAGCATCGACCATTAAAATACTGGTAGAACTGGCAGAGGGATCCAACATCAGGTTGGTGACTCTCTTTTGAAACCTGTCCAGGCGCGAGAGACTAGTAGCAAATGTGACAACAATACTCAATACATGGGCAAATGGTGGCCTTGTAGAGGTACAGAATACTTTCAGGTGTAAGTAACTTACTAGCATGGTAGAGAGAGCCTACCTTCCTCGCAGTAGCCCTGGCAATGCTCTCAATATATCTGTCCAACTCCTGTGAACGTTAAGCTGGGGAGTTTGGAAACAGTACTTTCAGTTAATGTATCATCAGCCATAGCTATTGGTGGTTGAGAAGGTTTCTTGTAATTATTGGAGGAGACCAGCTTAGTCTTGGCAGCATTAAATATGACCATCTATTTTTGTCCCCATTCCACTACAGATTCGTCTTCCTCTAGTGGTTCTGTCATTTCCTTAGATATATGTTCATTTGTTTTCCCCTTGTGTCTGTTATAGAGCATGATGTCATCCACAAATATACCCATCTCAGAGACGTTTTTATCAGGGAGGTCATTTATGAATATTACGAATAATAAAGAGGTACATCTGAGGTACATCCGCATTTATACCCTATACATTTCTCCAAAACCTTTGGTCTTGATGGAGGGGAGACAAAAACTTGCTATGCTTTCAAATGATCTGAAATAACCGCAAGGAGAGACTTGATTCCAAATATTTCTCATATGTTATATCTCCCGTCTTTTGGAAATAGTGTACGATTATGAATATCTCCAGTATCAAATAAGCCTTATGTACACTGAAATTTACTTTATGTATGAAAACCAAAGAGCGGAGATATAACATGAGAAATATTTGGAATCAAGTTTCCCCTTGTTTTTGTTTCAGATCGTTTGAAACCATAGCAAGTTTTAGTTTCTCCTCCATCAAGGTCAGAGGCTTTGAAGATATTTTGTAATTCATATACAAAACTAGGAAAACAAATGACTATGATTGAAATATTGATAAAGGTGCAGTATCTTTCCACCCACAAAAAATCCTTTAAAATTACCACTATTTTAGGTTTTCAAGGGTACTGAAAACTAAAATTACAATAAAAATCTCTTGAAAAGAAGAAATTTCCAAGATATGAAGAAATTATAGTTTTTAAATTTTGGGGCTCACTTTTCTATATTAATTTAATGTAAAATGAACACCCACTTTATAGCCACCTCATTAGGTGGAGGGGGCATCGGTTATTCTTTAGGGGGTGGTGTTTATTTGTTAGACTAACCCAAAACCTATTTTCTACAGGTCTTGGGTATGCTGAAAACGAATATCACATTTAAATTTTTTGCAAATATTTTTACGGGTATTAAGCAATTTAATTCTGTTATAAGTGTTGGCCATTGTTGTACGCATAAGCACATGCATATTTTTGCTTAATACCCAGAAAAAATGTTTACTGTATATTTTGGTGTATAAAACGACCCTGAAAGTTTTAAAAAAAAATCATCTTTGAAAACCAATATTTCATAAGATACCGGGTGTTGCAATCTCTAGCCTAGGCTAAACAAAGCAGTTTCATGATTTAGCAGTCGTCTTATACAACCGATATATAAATTTAGTAAAATTGTTCATTTTGTACCTTGTCTTATCTAACAGTTGCCTTATATGCCGAAATATACGGGATTTGTGGAAAATTTAATTGCAATATTCGTTTTCAGCACACAGGAAAACCTATAAAAACAAGTTTTTTTAAGGTAGGTTTTGTGTTGGTCTAACAGGCCACAATAAACACCACCCCTAAAAAAAAAAACATCTCTCCAAAAGATGGCCATAAAGTGGGTGCTCATTTTACCTTGAATTAATATAGAAAAGTGATCCCGCACTTTTTGAAACCATGTGTGACCTTAAGGGTAAATGTCACATAGCACACTACACAATTCAGGTCATTAACTTTCCAATGAGCTTTCATTAGGTAAATTCTGATCAATAGTCGCCTAGATTTCGAACTTATAAAATTGGCAAAACAGGTGGTATATCTATGGATATATCTATACTCGTAGCCAAATTGAATATTGAAATTTTCATATCTTTGGTTCTATGGGATGAAACTACATGTAAATTTGCAGACTTTTTGAAGATTATAAGACTATTCTATGGTTAAGAGTTTATGACTTTTTGTAAAAAAAAAAACAAAACAAAAAAACTATTTTCAAATCAATAAAATGTCTACATTTGTATAGTGTTCTGGTAGGCAGCTTCGGTTTTGTTGCTTTGGTGTCTCCTCTACATTTGTCAGTTTTGCTGCTTTGGTTGTCTCCCCTGTTGCCTTACCAGGCCACGAATATAAAAGTGTGTGTGTGTGTGTGTATATAATATATATATATATATAATGTATAATTTGTGATCAAACTTTAAAGGGTTAAGCCTATACCTTTTTAATAGAAATTCAGATTCCAATGATCATATCTTTATTTATACACATGTTTTCTTTCATCTCTACGATTCATCAGTTTGGCTAAACCCAATGAAACTTAATGAGATTCAAAACAGGACCCCAGTGACTGCATCTGGCATTCTATCAATGAGCTACGGACCTTGCTAGTAGCAGTTGGATAGATTTCTCCCATTATAAATATTGCCATTTATTGAGCTATGTTTTTATTTATGATACTGATAACTGAAAGTAATCGATTATTTTTATGGAAAAATGTTACCTTAATATTAGGTGGAAATCATTATTCCCTCGGTACACATGTGTGTGTGTGAGTATATCTATACTCGTATATATATATATATATAATTTTTTTTTTTTTTTTTTTTTTTGTATTGATATTCATATTAACCCCCCCCCCCTTTTTTTCTATTTATTTAAAAAGAAAATACAACTTTATGTGTCGTGGAATTCCATTCATCTAAGATTTGTCTGACTTTGGAAGGAGGACATTTGTGTTCTTTTTTAACATATTGGAAGGTTGGGCTAGTCAACATTATGCATTATTAATGTGTGGGATAACTAGCCTCCACCCACCCATCTTCCTTAAGATCCCAGTTGTGGTGCCATTAAAACGAGTGACTTTATATACCAGGATTTATTTTTTACATTGTTAACATCATTCTCAATGCATTTTTATCAAAAATTCAATGACGCATCTCTGCTTTTGACACACGTCCATGATAGGGGTTGCTTTCTTAGTCTCTCGCACCGTCTATGTCTGCAACAGATGAAAATTTCAAGTACTGAATGCGTAAGTCCAGTCATCCTTATGATGCAGTTTGCAACCCTTTCTGATCCTTTCAGGCAGAATAAAAAATAGAAGACATTACTTTGGAATGCTCTTGTAATTTAGTGAGAAAAAATGGGTGAATATAGTGAAATTTCAATTTTATTTTTTTACAAGTGAATTTTTATCAAATCTTTTTTATAAATGTAAAAATTTTCTTGTGCCATTATTTTATATATATATATATATATATATATATATATATATATCGTTGCGGCCGAGAGTATAAATACCCTAACTCGCTACAAGAAAAAAATAATGAAACGAATGGAATTGAAGGAAACAAAAACTCAATTGATGGATAAGATAAACGTGTCGTTTATTTACTGTTGAAAAAATGAATGTTTTAGATATAACACATGTTCATGTTCGCGTGGGTGTAACCATCGTTTGTTGCGGGACTGGTGGTGTAGAAAGATAAAGGAAATGTGTGTTCATCTCGCTATCATTTGTTTGTGCGTGGGAAGAGAAGGGAGTAATGTAATGGAACGAGAAATGGCAGTCCATCGTGTAGACAAAGAAAAGGATAGAGGGTTGACATCAGTTAGCAGTCAGCTATGCGAAGGTATTCTCAGGGACAAGTTGTGTATATATATATATATATATAGAGAGAGAGAAAGAGTGAAAATGTCAATCCATTTCATGGAGAGAGAAAGCGTATAAAGTGTAAGTATGGTCTGTTAGCTTTTTGTCCCACATAGTAGCAAGTGGTGTGAGGTGCGCGTGCCTGCCGAAACGGCGGTGGCTGGTGCGCCGACCAACCACCTTGGAAGGCAGGTTGGAAAAGGAAGAAGCCGCTTATTGCTCTTTCTTTTATAGGTGTTTCCGCTGGTCTTTTGCGCATGTGTGGATTTCCTTTGTTGTCCATGCGTGCGTGTATGTGAGTACATGTGTGTACGTTAGCGTGTGTGTATATACATGTGAATGTGGGTGTATGTACGCGAACGTGAATATATGTACGTGTGTGGACGTGGACGCGTATGTTTGTGTGCGTGTATGTATATGACAAGTAATATAGCTTGAAATGTGAACGCGTGTTTTTGTGCGAGACTAGAAAAGGCTCACGCAATATATATAATATATATATATATATATATATATATATATATTAGATTCTTTCAAGTTAGATTATTTTCAGTGATAAGTGATTTTTTTTTTTTTTTTTTTTTTTTTTTTTTTTTGACATTTTAATTTAATGTGCACAATATTGTTTAACTCTTTGCATATAAAAACAGAATTATAAACATATTTTAATTTGTGTATGTATTATTATAGAATGAGTTCTCTATGGTTTATTATATATTACGAGTAATAATTTGCCCAGTGAACTAATTCGCAAAAAAAAAAAAAATTAAATGTCGTTTATCCAAATTCTGTCTGTGTTTGTTTACAATATCACGTCAGCTGATATTTGGGCTTGACGATGACTGCCTTGGAAAAGTCACTTCTGATTAACGTTTAGCTTTAAAATATGCAAACAAAGGAATGATTTGCGGCGATTTTAAATGATACCTCTTATTTTATTGTAAATTGAACTAAAAAAAAATTTTTTTAAATGGTGCGGTACATCCGGGCTTGTATATGGGATCATGTGATCTATAGTCGAATACTCTATCACTAAGCTATATTTCCAGCTTATAATAATCATTTTCTTTTTTGTAAGAAATGATTTGCTGAAATTTTATCTCCTTTGGCCAGTGTCATATAAAATATTTTCCTGTAAAAATTATTTTTTATATATGAGAAAGCTATTTTTAAGATTGGATTTTTTTTTCTACTTTTGATACTTATGGGATGAATTCTATACAAAACGTATCTAAGAACACTACCAGGCATATAAATTAGCTTTGTGTGAAGTTTGTAAAAGATAGGCTCAGCCGTTTCAGAACCTATGAGGAAGGAACTCTCACGCACACACTAAGTGACTTTTATATAATAGAAGTAAACATGTTTTATGTATGCATATTATTAACTAATATATATATATATATATATATATATATATATATAATCAGTCTTTTTTTTTTTTTAATATTATTGTCATGTGTTCTTCAGAATAAGTTTTCTTTTTAATATATTAAACTTCAAAGTACAAGTTATCTTTCTTGAGCATAATAAACTTCAAAAGAAAAAAATGCTATTTTCTTGGATAATATAAAACTTCAAATGATAATTTCTTTTCTTGGACTGTTACGGCATAATCACCTTGACACAAGGTTCTCGAAGTTAAGCAACGTTGAGCCTGGCTAGTACCAGATGGGTGACCATTTGGGTATTCTAAGCGCTTTCGCTTTATGTGCTTTCACATAAAGCGCTTAGAATTCCTAAATGGTCATGGTTTCCAATCGTCCTGAACCTACACTTGCCACCGGTGCTGCTTAATAACGCTAACTTAGAAGAGGTGTGGTTGGAGATTGCGCAACTCTTGCTACAAAAATTCCACGCGCAAGCACCCTTACACTTGGTATCCATAGTCAGTCGACTGAAGGAAGCTAAAAAAAAAAAAAAAAAAAAAAAAATTTAAATTAAACTTTTAAAAAATATTTTCTTGGAATATAATAAACTTCGAAGGATAATAAATTTTTCTTTAGTATAATTTTAAACCGAGGAAGGGAATAATTTATTTTCTTGGAGTAGTAAACCAAGGAATGAAAGGGGAACATGGAAGGACAGCGGGTTTACTCTGCAGCTTGTGTCCAAATTCTTGTCTATAATTTTGAACATGGACTTGATGACCTTACTACTGACAATGTCGAAGAGTTTGGATGATTGATACTCTTTTTTTGTTCTTTTTCTTTTTTCTTTGTTTTTGTAAATCCTATCGATAGCGATTGTCATGACTTTGAAATATTTAGCCAGGAAGGTAAGTTTTTTTTTTTGTTTTTTTTTTCAATGCAAACACATTTTTGAAAGTTTTAACATTTCTATAATTTCTGTCCTTTTGAGATTTTTTTTGTTTTACTTTTTTATATATCGTTCACTATGTCCTATTAAATGTCTATATTTGTCTCTTTTCCTCCGTATTTTCTATCAATACCTGTTTGGTAATAGCCTTATACTGAGCGAGCGGTGACAAAATTAGTTGATTTATTTGTCCTGCGTGTGATATTTATATATGTGTGTGTGTGTGTGTATAAATCTTTATTTTACTTGTCTCCCCATGAGGGCAGTGTTACACACAAGGTTGTTTTTTTTTTTTTAGAGAGAGAGAGAGAGAGAGAAGTCAGATCTTTCAAAAAGAAGCATTTCGAATTAAAACAAATAACAATTGCCTCTATCTAAAGATTTCTCATTCACTGATTGTAGATAAAAAAGATGAAGCCTAGCATCAAAATATTCTACACTTTGAATTATTCATTTACAGAAAATATGAAAATTCATATTTGAAACAAGTTAGGCACAAGGCCGTCAAAAGTGTGGGAAAATTATGAGTGTTTGGTCATCATTGGTCTAAAGTTGTCATAAGTAGAATCATCAGTCACCACAATACCACATTTACTCCAAAGGCCATTCTACTTTAGACTTTGATTCTAGCCTAATGAGGAAGATGTGTAGGTCGATTACTGAGTATTTTCTTTATTTTGATGTAAACGCACTTAAATCTTGATTTTTGGATTTCACAATGAGAAAAACATTGCATCATGGTCCTTGGTTTAGGTAGTGCAGTTTTTGGACAACAATGACGTCTTGGGTATTGCCAAGAACCACACCAACATGTAGCATATATTGGGTATAAAAGTTTTAGCAAAAAAATATATAGTCATGCATGCATATTAAAATCGAAATAAATGAAACATTGTTAGCAGAAATGGAAAATTAAGTTTAAGACGAACCAAATAATAAACAATTACAGGAATCGTTTTTGGCATCGAAACATAGACAAAATTTTCTGACGATTCCGATACCTTAAAAAGCTTGGATTTTCTCAATTCGTCATTCCGATTAATCATCCTAACACTGATATATAAACACACTTTTTATTTGTTTTACATAAGTATTTATAAGTCACTACACATTCATGAGCATGTTTTGGTCAGTCAGTTACAAGTAATTAGACCTCTTCAGGTGATGCTGCTCTGACCAAAACATACTCATGAATGTGTAGCGACATATTAATCCTTATATAAAACAAATAAAAAGTATATCTTGCCCTACTTCGGTATTGAGCACTCTTGTATGAATCTTGTTAAAAAAAATTCATTGGTTGCTTCACCTTTGGAAAATATTATCTTGGAATTATATATATGTATATATCTATATCATTGTCGTTGGCAGAACTTGGATACGAGTATACATTTTGCTCATTAGGATTGAGTCTGCCCCAGCTACGAGGTGTTTTAGGTGATCCACAAGGCGCAACTTTGGGCCGCGCACACTCCAGATATATCCATTCTCTGCAGCAAACATGTGCTTGACATGCAGGTTCAGGAAGGCATATTGAAATACTGCATGTGCACACACACACACATACATATATATATATATATGATTAGTGAACCTGTGTGTACATTTCCCTACACAATAACTCTGTCAATTTTAAGTCTACAGACTCGAAATTTGATAAACAGGGTACTCAGATTTGGGAAAATCTTTGATCGGTTTTTGGCCAGAAATTTGGCTGTTAAGGGGTAAAAGTTCAACGATTTAACCTTTGAGAACTCTACCAAACTCCTCCGACAATTTTGGGTCTAAACACTGGAAGTTTTAAATATAGGTTCCTTGGACGTGGATCTAACTTAATAACTTGATTTGAGCACAAAACAATAAATGTTAAGAGGTCATAATAAGGGTCAAAGTTAAAAAAATTGACTTTTTTTTTTTTGTTTTTCTCAATATACACCTCCAAACACCCGGGTAACGCCGAGCTGAAATACTAGTGTGTATGTGTATATACACACATATGTGTGTGTGTGTGTGTGTGTGAAGTTAAATTCATTCACTTAACACAGTTCCATTGATGTATTTCTAGTTAAAATTCTTTCTAGAAAGATAATGGACTCTTACAGGAGAAACCACATGGAGATTGTCAACATAAGTGAAAGTGTTTCTGTGAAACGAACAGGATTCGAACTTGGTACAACCAGGTTGTCAATGCATGTTGTTAAACACTTAGCTACCGTCACCTGCCGTACACGTAGACAACATTTGTTCGTTCAATGTTTTTAATTGAATATGAAATGTGTATCTTATTAGACAATGATTTATGTAATGTTGGTGAGAATGATTAGCAGATTTGAAATGGAATGTCTACCATATTCATCAAAATACACAAACACGTGCACAGTGGTATAGAAAGTAAGTGGCTGAGTTTGGAAACCCGTTCTTAAGATGGGGTTCGTTATTAACTATTCTATACTTTCACCTAACAATTTAATAAGAGACTGTAAAATTTGAATGAACTTCAAAATACAGTTTAAAAATAGCATGATGCATATTCTGCATAAGTACCCATTTTTTTTTTTTTTTTTTTTTTTTTTTTTAACTCTTATTCACCCCTAACAAGGCATATTTTTTGCAGCAGTCTTGGTAATGTCTTCTATGTATTTGTTTAGATTCATGTTGCCTGTGAATGTTAAGCCGTGGAGGGTAGCGTGTAGACACAGCAGTCTAGAAAGAAAATGGTCGCCGAGTTTTATGTAAAAACTGAAACTGAAAGAAATCCTTATTCCACATCTAAATTATAAAAATAATTGTAAGGAAAGTTTGTTTTGCTCAAAAGATTTTTTTTTGTATTGAATTTGATTCCCAGTTAGCTAGTATGACATTACATCCCGCTCTTTTCCCTGTCCTTTGAGACCAGAGGAAGCAAACGATTATTCCTCACGTACACACACATCCACACACTAAAACCAGCAGCATATTTACACACTGATAAAGGCTGCATACATACAATTTCTCTTGAACACACACACACACACACACACACACACACACACACGTGTGACCATCTGTAAAAAACCTAAATATCAACTCCCTGAAACATGTTTACCAGAAAGAACAGTTGGAAATAAGTCATACACCATCCACTATGAGGTAACGTGTAGACAAAACGGTCTAGAAAGAAAATGGTCGCAGAGTTTTATGTAAAAACTGAAAGAAATCCTTGTTTCACATTTAAATTATAAAAATAATTGTTTATAAGGAAAGTTTGCTTCGTTCAAGAGTTTTCTGTAGTGAAAACAACAAAATCCACCTTTTTTAAAGATTTTTATCTCCAACCATCAATTGACTGCGAATAATCTTTCAGTGCACATGGTAAATCAGATTTCACACCTCCAAGAATTGACTATTAACTGATGTTTGTCAATCCATTAAATCATTTTGAAATTGTCAGACAACTTCATGACAAGTTGGAATATTATTTCTTCAGTTCACATAAAATCATTGTCATAAACATCATTTACAAGAGTTGTTGAACGCATTCTCAGAACTCGGCGACCATTTTCTTTTTAAGCCCCAAATCCTGGAGATACAGTTCTCAGATTAAAATATTATTTAGTATTAAAAATGGTCACTTTTTATTAGCATCTTCCAGACTCTACACTGGGTTTTATTTTTCCCTCCGCACTAAAGCCAACAGTGTAGACCATTTTTGAAATTACCTTTTTCTTGCTGATTATGGTATGTTGTTAGTCCTGTACAGTTTTGAAAAGGGATTAGTTTATTGCTAATCTCCTGGAGTGCCTTAACCAGGAATGTCAACAGGGCTGCCCAGGAATTTTTTACAGGCCAGAAGGCTCCTCCGTGGAGGCATTGGCTCTTCAATCATGCTTTCTAGCCCATATATCACATCTTCCCACCGTAGGAGGGAGATAAATATATAGCATTTCTGAAACTTCACATCTGCTAGTATTATGTGTCTAGCATTTCAAAAAAAAGCGCAGATACAATCGTACAGTGTAAGCATAGTATTTAATTAAACGCACAATCAAACAAAGCTGAGTAAAATTAGAAACCACTAAAAAACAAAGTGCAGATTTGTTAAGTTAAATGGAGTGATTAATTGTTCTAACCTGTACCACAGCACTCTATGGAATTGGTGATGTCAAGTCCAATTTCCATTGGAACTGTTCTAATCATGTGATGTGATGTCATTTGGTTGTATGACAACAACCTGGATCTATAACAGAGTATAGCGGTTTTATGCAAATGCTGAGCCATGTGCAAAATGACGTCACTGTAAGGAAACAATTATAAAAAGAATGTCTGTACAGACGGGATGATATTCGAGAGGTCAGAGGCGGAGTATGATAATGTTTTATTAGGAAAAGTACCCGGAAATATTTCTCAGAACTTTTTTATATACTCCTAGCTCATAATATCTATGATTTGCAAAGGGACGTCGTGTCTACATTTATTTTGATTGACTTTTATAAAATTTATGCTATTCCTTCCTCTCGCGTGTTTGTTTGTGTTCTTCGTATAAAAGTGAAACTACTTCGAAAACAAAGTCAACTTCTCAGCCTTTTATACCAGAATGTCCAGAAAGCAATCAGTTTTGATCAATCTGGGAGAAGTCCTTCATATCAGACAATTGCTATTCATTTGGGCAGTCACTTTTTGTGGGGAGCTAGTTTTCTCCAACATCCGGGGGGGGGGGACAAATAAATGAAACGGCAGAAAGCTGAACTGGCCTCCAGCCAACATTCGTTTCTGCAAGTCAACTTTTTGATTGACATCACTAAATTTAAACACTTTCCACTTGGTATGGTTTTGTAGCGTAGCAGTAAAAGTTCGTTTTCTTTCAACTTCTTTTCCGTCTTCGCATTACAGGTTTGTACCTGCCTGCCTACCTACTAACACTTTTTTCCCCCAAACACCCAAGCAACATACGTCATGAGTTCAAGCCTGCCTGCCAACACTTTTTTTGTGTCCTCAGCACACACCTCCAAACACCTGGGCAATGCCCGATACCCCTGCTAGTACCATATAAATTATTTTTTCATGCCAAATCTTGTCTAAGGCCTTGGATATGTGAAACCCTAGCGTCATTTGCCTTATCCAGTATATAGTATATGTGGCTAGAGATGAGCGTTAGGATATCCCCAGTCGAACAGATCTTCTTTGTAAGGACTTTCCATCTGTAGAACATGTTACCGAAGGATTGCTTTCCTGCAGATTACAACATGGTTATCTTTAAATCCAATACTAACAAATACTTCATCAGTAATTAAACTTTGTTCAAGCCATTGATTTTTCATCTTTTAGCTGACATTTTTTTCCCTCTGATTAACCCTCATTCTCAAATAATACGAATTCTCAATCCTCAGTTCAAAACTTTAGAAACCTTATAGTTAATTTTTCGTAAAACAAAACCAATTCAAGGGAAACTATATATATATATTTTTTTAAATTTAAACTGAAGACATTTATTAAATTCATACATTATTTAATATTTGAAAAAAATATTGATATTTATACTTATATATAATAGGCACTTTATCTGTGTGTTCCTGATTTTTTTTCTTAATTTTACACAAATGTATTTGTGTGTATGGGAGTGTTCTTAGATAGGTTTTGTAACGGAATGCCTTCAATAAATATTGAAAACCAATAACTAAAAAATCCGATTAAAGGGCCAGTTCGGTTTTGACGAAAGTTAACACTCTTATACAGCTTAACATCACCAGTAAATTTGAGAAGTTTTATCACCGCACAAGCAGAAAGACTGATGATTGATAAGAATGGAGAGCGCGTTCGAAATGAGTATTTGTTTACAGCAAAACTGAATCCTGAGACTTGACTTTTGCATTTTAAACTTTAGGTACTAGTGCATTTTGCAAACTAGATTCTCATAAATGTCCGGTAAGGCTGGACCGGAAATTTATGCAAACTACTGGAATATGCCGAGCGCTGACCCAGTGACCCAGTTGATCAGCAAATCAGAATTGGACAACAAATGTAATTAACTAATAAGAAACCGAGCAGACGGCTAAAAATTGGAAGAAAAGAAAAAAAAAACTTTTAGTTATTAATTTTATCCTGGATTTAAATCCTGGAACAGCACACGGCAATTAATCTATGCTGAAAAAGTTAGCACAGATGCGGAGAAAGTCGTAAACTACTGTCAACACAACAAACTGATATCATCTGAAATGAGATGTAGGGCATTTCCCCCCCCCCCCCCAAAAAAAAAAAAATCGAAAAGAATGTGTGGTGGATTCGGAACATACTTTTGCCGATGGGAGGAACTGATTTTAACCTTACCCCCTCCTCCCCCCCAACGCCTAAAATATTTTGATTTAATAACATGAGAAAAAAAATGTATCTAGTGATTTAAAAAATATATATATTTATTCTAAAAACTTCCGGTAGGTAGTCGTTATACTTTATTATATTGGTTTTTATTTATTTATTATTTTTTTTTATTGTAATTGGTATTCGATAAATGTTTTCTGTTTACTAGCGTTCTTTAAGATTTGATCTTATGGCGCTCCGCTCCGCCGGTATAATCCAGCAGTTTACATCAGATGCTGGTTGAGCCCGAACGGACATTTACAGAAATTTAGTTCGTAAAATCCACTAGTACCAAACTTTAATTATAAAGCCATTATATAAAATAGTTTTATAAAATTAACAGTAGGTTCTCTACAGTGCAATGTAGACTTACAATGTATTGTAGACTGTCACTACATGGAGGCATGTGAAGCTTCCTGGTGCACTGCAATAGGTCCCAGACTAAAGCAGGCAATCAAATTTGATTTAAAAAAAAAAAAAAAAGGGGGGGGGCATTTCACTGATTTCGATGACAAAAGTATTGGAATTCATTAATCCTCATTCAGTCCCAGATGACGTCGGGTTTCCCTGCTAGTACTAAATATCAGGTTGACCACATAAAATCATTTAGAATTTGTGTAAATTTTTTTTATAAAAAGAATAAAATTATTTTTTCTTCTAACATTTTCAACAATGTCTTTTGCGAAGAAGACTACTTTTTTCCCCTCTTCATTCCACTGGTATTAACCATGATCCCCGTGGATAACAGCAAAATATACATCCGATCTTGTTGACAAATGTCAGTAAAGCCCAAATCTAATGAATATTAAATTTTAAAATTTATGGAAGACTTTGCATCACCAGATTTAAAAAGCCTATATTTGAAACCTCCGGAATTTTTATCGGATGTTCTGAGGCTCGATAGACAGTGCATAACTCGCTTGAAACTTGAAATATATCCACTTGAAATATATCCAATTTTTATAAAATTTAAATCATATGTAAATGATTTTAGCTGGAAGACAATAGAAGTGGCTCAAAAAGTGTCTTCCTAAGCTTAGGGAGCTATGGGAGTCGAATTTACTTTAGAACTTCAGAATAATAAAATCTCATCTTTTGATAGTTATATATAAAATTCTTCGTGAAAGACAACGGAAGTGCACAGTGGTCCCAAATCTGTACGTTATCCCCAATATGTCGAACACTGTGACCCCACCTGAGTGACTGAACACCTTTTAAAACTTTACATACGTTGATGCGATTTTAATAAAATTTAAATTCAAACGATATTTATAAGTTACTGAATTTACTTTTTTCAATAAAAGTTTTAAAATAAAGCTGTAGTGTTGTTTTCTTTAGGCCAACAAACCTATCGTTTCCGTATTTATTAGGTAGAGGGTGTGAAAAGGAGGGAGGGCAGTAAAGGCAAAGAAAGATGGTGCATTCATTCTTTTTGTGGACTTATCCTCAAAAAAATAAAAGATAGTGTATAAATACATAGTAGTAATCCTCATTTAATCTCGAGCAACGTCGGTTTCTTTCTGTTAGTATTTACTTTGATGTCGTTAGTTGCATACTTGAAAATTGTGATTGGTTTTTAAAGAACAATTTATTTTATTTATTTTTTTCAATGACGTTTCTAAAGAATACTTATTGTTTTCAAAAAATTCAACTTAATTTGACATTAAATGATCTGAAAAAGGGTTGACCTGCCATAAAAAAAAAAACAAAAAAAAATAGAAAAAAAAAAAAAAACAAACTAATTGGTGTGAATATCATAATTTTGGGTGAGACTTATATCCTCCCGTTTGTGGAATTCAGACTAAAGAATTCTTTTTTTCTCTTTTAAATTTCATTCGTTTTGTTTTGTTAACTAGTTATTTTGTGTCACATAAAAGTGCTAAGTGCATTTTAAGGCGTGTCTTCCTGAAACTTGAGTAGAAAAAGAAAAACTCCAAACATTTTATGTGAGTCTACTCTTATGCAATGTTGAAGCTATCTTTTTGTTCATGTTTAGTAAGTTTTCTATTTGTTTAAATTCTCAGTTCTTGTCTAGAATTTTCCCTCTATTTAAAAAAAAAAAAAAAATGAAAAATCTGTATGTGATAGAAAGAAAATACCATATTCCAACAATCATATAAATTGATCAAGTAGTTTTATTTTTATAAAGAAAATAATTTTAAATTGATTAATAAGAATTCGTAGGCATTACAACAAATCTTGCAAGTATGACGTATTTAGTTATTTTCCTTCGTTATTTTTAAATATTTTCAAAATGACTGAGGAGGTAGTCACTTCTTGGATACTAATAAAATTTGAGTTTCTTCTTTAAAAATAAAACTACTAGATCAATTTATGTGATTTTCAGAAAATGATATTTGTTTCGTTACGGGTACATACATCATACACACTTTTCCTTATTTTTATTTTTTAATATAGGGGGAATTCTGGACAAGAACCAAATTCTCTCAAAATTTATTAAACATCCTCGTTTTCTTTAACAATTATAAGAAACCTTCGCAACCACCGAATACCATCTATGACTAATAATACACTGCTTGAGAATTCCTCGTTCAAACTCTTCAGCTTAACATTCACAAGTGACATGAATTGAAACGAGTAAATTGAAGACATTGCCAAGGCAGCTGCACAGAATATGCCCTGTTTGGAGTGAATAAGAGTATTAAAAAAAGATACATATGCAGAATACGAACCATACTTTTTTTTTTTTTTTTTTTTTTTAATGAGATTTTCAAATTAAATTCAATTTTTATTGTATCTTTATTAATTTAAGTGAAAGTACAGAATAGTTAACAAATCCCTACTCTCCATATTTAGAATGGGTTTATAAATGTTTATAGTTCAGCCCGGTTCGTATTCTACATAAACACAAAAAAAAAAAAAAAGTGTTAGAAACATAATTATTACTAGCAGGACCTGTGAAAATTCCACAGCAGCATCTTTCATATGTAATATATTGATGCTGGCCATTCTGTGGACATTCAGTGTGAATGGAGACCCTGCGATATTATTGTAGCCCTTTTGTTACAACTGTAAAAGTATTTATCTAAGTAATCTGGTTAATATAGTGTCAGAATATCTGGTTATTACGGTTTATCTCCAATATTCTTATAGGAGTCCATGGCATATTTCCATTGTAATAATGCTCGACACAAACAGAAACCCTACAATATCCTTATACCATCTCTAGACAGAGTAGATACCTTTGGATCTTAGTCAGAAGAGCAAGAAGGTATATTTTAGTTTCATATACAGCCCAAAAGCGATATTATCTTTGTTTTAAATTGTTTAATTTTTTAATTCTTTTTACATTGCGTCTTGGTGATCGGAAAACCCTATTTATTTAAAAGGAGGCTAGGTGATAACTTACATTAAATTAGCATATCTATATGCTAATTTAATGTAGTATGTTATAATCTTTTGTCCTCTTTTTTTAATAAATAGGATCTCCCAATCGAATAAGTTATGATATAGAAACCGTTACACGCGTACATATATTAACTGTACTATGGTATTAATATATAGATTACTTTCATGTTTCATCTTGTCTCATGAAGTTTGATGTTTTATGAATGACTTCCAATTTTTCCCCTCTGTTACCAATTTGCTTGTGCCATTCGCCACGTTCAGGTCATCATAAACCGATCCTTTTCATGTCGTAAGCAGCCTAAGATATGACTTTGGGCCATTAACTTCAACATGGAGCACACTCTGGATCAGTTGGTATTACCAACAGCAGGCAAGGTCATCTTAACAGTTTGCACATTATTTTACGACATACTCTTTCATGGAGGCCTGTAGAGTGAGATTGGCAATTCTTCTCCATCTAATGCATTGTAACGTTTTGACATTTTTTTCATTGAGTACAGGTGTATGTTGCCACTCTTCCATATGATGGGATTCCTGCATTTGCTAAATACGTCAATTCCTTTGTTAAGAGTCATCTGCTGCTGTGGAGAGGGTTGCTCAGAACACCCTTACCTGCCTTGACAGGGTACAAAAATGGCTTCAAAATTCGGTGCGTGTATGTGAGGAGAGAGGGGGTTCTCTTTTTCTCATTGCAACCTTTTTTCTCACAGAAGAGACGTTGCAGTTTTTTCTGTTCTACCGCTATTTTCATGGTTCGGCTGAGCTTTAATCTATGGTCCTAGCTACAACAATTTCTCTTACCTAAAACTAGATGAAAATTCCATGAGCAAAGCTTCTTTCCTAGAGCTTCTCGTCGGAAGAAGACAATACTTCTCAGCTGACTATAACATGGTCTTATGTTTTGAATTTTTGAGATGAGGATTGGTTATTTCTATTTGGATTCTTCTCATCTTGAGTGTCATTTTCACACAATTTCATCTCTTGTATCTTTTCAAACTCGGAAATCTGTACAGAACTTCAAACAGAACCTTTTAATTCACAGGGGTAGCATGTTCTCGTCCCATTAGCCACGATTGGATAGAAGTCATAAGTAATTTGCAATTTTATTGAGGGTGGAACCTTTAACCTTCAGAAGAATATAACTTTTACAACTGAATTTTTCCAAGTACTCTAACCACTGTCATGGTATTTGCAGACAATTCTATTATGAATTTAAAAAGCTGTAAACCTATTTTATTCTTAGACGTAAATATCCCTTATTATATATTTGTCGTTGGCAGAACTCTGAGAGGATTGAGCAAGCCCCAGCCACAAAGCATTTTTAGGTGATCCACGAGGCGCAACTTCATGTCACACACACTTCAGATGTCACCGTTCACTGGACCAAACATGTGCTTGACATGCAAGTTCAATAAAGCATCTTACAACAGATTGCCAGTACATTATGTGGAATACCGCCTTGTCACCTACCTGCAAGGTGACTTTATTCATTTATTAAACCCACCCCCAGATACCAACCTGAAAATTTCTACGAATGTATCTATATTTAAAAAAATAAAATAGACTTTTTTTTTATATAATTCTGTTTTTAATCCTTTCCAACTTCTGAATAATGTTATTCGGAAGTTAGAAAGGATCAAAAACAAAAAAAAACATCTATTTTTACAATGAAATATGCTTAAGAAAAAATGCTGCCTTAAATATGCATATATACATCTGTGTATAAAATATATATATATATATATGGGCAAAATGAATTCTCTGGACAGAAGAGTTCTGCACCACTTATGTTCCCTTCTCGAGATTAAAATCAAGATTTATGATACAGACACCTTATGTTAAGAATCCTTATTGGTCGCCCTGACAAAGGAGGGATTAGACCTAGTAATTCACTCCTGTTTGTTCGCAGATTTCTTAATAACCATTCCTTGAATTTTTTGAATTTGTACAAACATTAGTCATGTAAATTTTTTTCAGTTGTGGAGAGGGGGGGGGGATCCCACATGCTCGGTTTGTTCCAATTTTAATTCTATATCAGATTTTGATTCTTTAAAAATGGCTATAATTTAAAAACTTAAAATAAAAATTGAAATTCAGGAAATCTTTTTTTTTTTTAACATGGAGTTCACCACTTATCAAGGCCCAATGGCCACTCGGGGATAAGCGTTATTGTGTGTACAGTACTCAATGGGATACTGTAGTAATAGTATTGGAGACTTGATAGTGTCATTAGTTAAGGGGGCGGTTCATTAGGAATTTGTGTTGGACTTGAAGACATCCAGGTTGAAGTCGGAAGGGAAACAGGCAAGCAGAACAGAGTTCCACAGGCGTGCAGTTCTAAGAAAGAAGCTTTGTTCATGGAATCTACGTTTTGATTTAGGCACAGATAAGGAGTGGGGAAAATTATTGACGGTGGTTTCAGCTAGTCGGGTGTTTTTTGAAAAACATTGGCGAGGGGGGGGACGAGAGAATGGAACTCAGACGAGCACTTGCCATGGAAATAACGATAGAACAAAGATAGGCTCGCTGCGTCTCTTCTGTGGGAAAGAGGTTGCAGGGAAGAGAAAAGGGCATCCCCCACCAAGCCACGATGTCTATTTTGTACTCTGTCAAGGCAGGATAGGCTGTTTTTAGCAACTCCTGCCCAGATTTGAAAGCAGTACTCCATCCTTGGACGTACTTGGCTTTTATATAGATAGAGAATTGCATCATTAGTGAGATATCTTCTGGAGCGGTAGAAGGACCCCACCATTTTCCCAGCGACCTTTGCCACAGACTTGATGTATGTGTTCCATTTAAGATCAGGAGTAACGGTTAAACCCAAAAGCTTATCAAAACATGGAGCCTCCCCTAGACGAGAGCCATCCATTTCAATTGATCCCAGATTGGGATCAGAGCGTTGATGATGTAGAGATAGGAGCTTGGTCTTAGATGCATTAAAGGTAACCAGCCACCTCTTCCCCCACTGTACCACGCGCTCAAGATCAGAGGAGAGACAATCAGAGAACATCATCATTTACGGCCTTTGATGTGTTGCCATAGATAGTCGTGTCATCAGCATAGATGTCAACGAAAGATTTTAGTATGTGTTTTGGGAGATCATTGATGTAGATCAGGAAGAGAGTTGGGCTCAGTATGGACCCCCTGAGGGACTCCAGCATTAATAATGTGGGCCTCTGATTTCTGCCCATCAACCACTACTCTTATGAGCCTATCAGAGAGAAATGATTTAATGATCGAGAAAACATTTCCAGTTATACCGTAGCTGGAAATCTTGTGTAGTAGGCCTTTATGCTAAACCTTATCGAAGGCCTTTGATATGTCAAGAGCAATTGCCCTAGAAATGAAGCCTTTGTCAAGAGATTCACCAATCCTATGAAATATAACCGTTACCACATCTGCTGTAGATCTAGTAGAACGGAAACCATATTGCATGTCGCTAAGGTCATTTCTGCTGAGGTGGTTGACTACTTCTCTATTTATTGTGGATTCCAGCAACTTATTCATGACACACAGGAGACTTATTGGTCTGTACTGAGAGGGAGATGACTTATCTGAATTCTTAAATACAGGTCATACTGATGAGGTTTTCCAGGGTGTTGGAAAGCACTTCTGCTTAAGGCAACGCTTAAACAGTTTTGTAAGTATGGGGGCAAGTTCTGGTTGTAATTTTTTTTTTTTTTACACTATAATTGGAATACTGTCAGGACCAGTTGCTTTACTGGAGTCAAGGTTCTTGATTAGCTTGGTGACCTCACGCACAGATATTTCTATGTTGCATTGCGTGTTGTCTGTTATAGGAGGAAATATGGGGAGTTGATGGCCTTCGTCGCACAGGGTAGAATTAGCTGCAAAGTTCTTGGCCTTGTCTGATGCTGATGAGATGACCTCAGGTCGATTGATGATGGTTAGGATAGAACGCACGCCTCTCCTCCGGATCCTGTTTGTTTTTTGCCAAAACTGATGGGAACCAAGCCGCTGCTTAGCTACTTTGGATTTAATGGACCAAGCATATAGTTCTCTTGCATTTTTTATTACTCTTTTACAGTGGTTGCTGGTGGTCCTGAAAGCAGCTTTAGTCTCAATGCATCTATTACGTTGGTAGCTATGGAAAAAGTGATTTCTGTGTGCGATGGCAGCAGCACATTCGGGGGAGAACCATGGCTGGCTGTTCGTTTTTTGTTGGAATTTTTTGGATGGTATGAATTGGTCTATGCCTACAATTAACCATTCGGTCAGGTCTGATACTATAGAGGACACTTCCTTTTTAAACATGGAATGCAGAGATAGATCAGATATGAATGTACGGAAGCTATCCCAGTCCGCCATAGAGTATCAGTATACAGTACGGTGGAGAGGTACGTCTGTAGATTTATATTTCATTTTTTATCTTAACTGATACAACGCAGTGGTTGGAGGATCCCAGAGGAGATGGAACGGAACATGAGCATAGCTCAGAGAAAGTGGATAGAAAAAGGTCTAGAAGGCTTGCGTACTGACCGGTAGTATCTGGCATACGGGTGGGCTCGCGAACAATCTGAGTGAGGTCATAGGCAATGGCAAAATCCTGACAGAACCTCCCCTCATCATCCGTCTTATCTGAGTGGGTAAGCCATTCCACATTATGGACATTGAAGTCACCACAAATGTGAATGTTAGCCGAGGGATGAGCAGACAGGATGTGGTCAATTTTCTCTGATATACTCTTAAAGACAGTAACTCCGCTGTTGTGGGGTCGATAGAGAGCAAATATAAATGCGGTGGTGTAGGCAAGTGCAACCCGGAAGCACATGACGATCTTGGAGGTCAGATTTAGATGTTAAGTTAATTATGAACTCCTCTAGGGAGGTGGTCAGCCCTATTCCAGTTTCGCTTAGAAAGAATATGTCTGGTTTTGACTCCTGTAATTGGGTTTCAACCTCTGGAAGGTTAGAACGTAGACCCTGATGTTGGAGAAGGAGACATGGTAGTCGGGGTCTACGTTGGAGGATTGGGTTCTAGGTTCGTGTTTTCTTTTTTGAGATATTTCATGTTGAGGATTTTGGGATTTGTGAAACGAGTCAGCATACTTGGTTAGAGCAGCACAGAGAGGGGAAAGTAAGAGAGGAAAGACGGCAATTTTTTTTTTTTTTTTTTTTTTTTTTGTAGCACATAAGGTAAAGCCGTAACAATTACCCACTAGTATGGCATCGAGAGGCCCCACCAGAGACTACTGCATGGTCCAGAATCCATTCACCAAATGGCAATACAGCAGCCCCAGTACTTTACACCTGCTGAAAGGACAGCCTCCTTAGTGGTTATTCCAAGGTTCGGGTCCCTGACTATCAGGCGGTTAACGTCAGCCCAGATGAAAACATTTACCTCCAGCACCCTTACTAGTGACATGATCATAAGGATAGACATAGACAGAAAATTTCTGACATCTCAGACTACTGTTCACGAAGTACTACCAATTTGGGAAGCAGCTTTTTCTTCACCCTTTGTCAGAAACATCACTCATTAGAAATGAGGACTGAGGGACAAAAAAAAGAAGCAAGAGTTACTGGAGCTGCCGATAACACATCCACTGCATCATCTACTCTCCATAATTTTGATTGGATTAATCTAATTAAATGATTATCGATTAAATTTCATGTAAATCTGAAATATTTATTTGAATTTTCTAAAGAAGGCAATCAACAAATTTGATAGAAAAATGGACGATTTCACTGATTTCTATGGCAATAAAAGTATTGGAAGTGTGGAACATTGGTCGATGCTTCAATTCCTGCGAGTAATACACACACACACATATATATAAATTAGAAAAACCGTCCCAAAACACATAAAATTCCACAAATGAAACCGTTATGCACCACTCTTATGTCCCCTTCCAAAGATTAACATCAAGATATGATACAAACACCTTATGTCTAGAATCCGTATTCTAATTTTAAGCAAAATCCATTATATGATTTAGATTCTAGAAGTCCTAAATGTAAAGCTTAAGCTTGAAAACTCTTAAGAATTTGAAATGCAGGGATTCTTGTTTAATTGCTGTCCGATTACTATGGATCAAATTAAATGCATATCTGAAATATTGGAATTTTCACATGAGATGTTGTACCCGTATATTATACCTACTAAAACCTCTTTAAAACACTCTAAAGAAACTGAAATCTAAGGAATATTTATTAATTGATTAATACCTATTTAAATTTCGCAAAAAATCAGTAATATCTGAATTGTTAGCAGACCTGACTGAATGGTTAATTGTAGGCATAGATCAATTCATACCATCCAAAACATTCCAACAAAAAACGAACAGCCAGCCATGGTTCTCCCCTGAATGTGCTGCTGCCATTGCGCACAAAAATCACTTTTCTATAGCCACCAACGTAATAGATGCACTGAGACTAAAGCTGCTTTCAGGACTGCCAGCAACCACTGTAAAAAGTAATAAAAAATGCAAGAGAACTATATGCTTGGTCCATTAAATCCAAAGTAGCTAAGCAGCGGCTTGGTTCCCATCAGTTTTGGCAAAAAACAAACAGGATCCGGAGGAGAGGCGTGCGTTCTATCCTAACCATCATCAATCGACCTGAGGTCATCTCATCAGCATCAGACAAGGCCAAACTATTTGCCAAGAACTTTGCAGCTAATTCTACCCTGTGCGACGAAGGCCATCAACTCCCCATATTTCCTCCTATAACAGACAACACGCAATGCAACATAGAAATATCTGTGCGTGAGGTCACCAAGCTAATCAAGAACCTTGATTCCAGTAAAGCAACTGGCTCTGACGGCATTCCAATTATAGTGCTGAAAAAGCTTCAACCAGAACTTGCCCCCATACTTACAAAACTGTTTAAGCGTTGCCACTTGTTAACAGTGCAGAATAGTTAACAATTGAGAAATTGAAAGACAACAAAAATGATATATATAACCCTAACACCCTCTGTTGTCCGAGGGCCGGGCCGCATCCGTCGCTAACCTGGTTCACGGGAGCATACTTGTGATGTACTCCTGGCCATATTCATCGCTCACAGCTCGCAGGACCATAGATGCAACCCAGCAGGGCTACATTTTTACTTGTGTAGTGGTGGACCCCTCAAGCGTGACTAAACTCTCACCGGTCACTGGAAAATATCTCTCTGCTTCTCAGGTCATGCAAAATGTGCATGACCCTAAGTCCGTGTGGCAACATCGTCCACTTCGGTTGTCACTCTGGCTTCGTGCTGGATCCAGTCTGTCTCCTTCATCTGGCGTCAAGGCATACCTGAAATAAACTGCATCTTCATTCAGGCCGGCAATCGAGAGACAAAGAAAAACTCTGGTTCATTTTCATAAAAACCAAATAAAATAATTATTTATAAACCATTTTACACTTGTTTAAAGTTGAGTTCTTTGATCCGAGCTTTGTGATGCAGGTTTTATAACTTAAGTTCATCTAGTGGATTTCCCAGCTAAGAACAAGAGCTTTTCAACTTAGCTCTTATGAGGGTTTCTGCCCCCCACCACCAGGCAGGGCAAGGGCGATGTGCACGTCCCAATGCCAGCCAGCAAAAAGACCCTAATTCTAAAAAGCCAATCGTTTTTATAAAACTGGCCTCTTCCCCCTCTGTCATATTGAAGATTTCTTTTCTTTTTTCTCTATCCCATTATCTTATTCTTTTTCTTCTCTCGTAAACTCCTCTCTCTATCCCCTTATTTTATATTCTTTTCATTTTCTCTTTTCTTGTGGACCTCTTTCTCTTTCGTGACCATATCTCTCCCTAGGTTCAATTTATTTATTTATCTGTCCAACTAATTTATCACTGGCTTGATGGCCTGGTAGTTAAATACAACAGGTGACATCTCCCAGACACCAAAGCAGACATTTTGAACCCAAGTCATTGTTTCCATAATATTTGAATTGTTTTTCAAAACTCAACCAGAAAACGATCCTGTATTGTTTTTCTGCCAAACTCAAGAATCTCATGATCATATTTATCTTCTTTTTTTTTTTTTCCATTAAAATACTTTATTTCTTATGGACATTTTTGCCTCTTTTTTTTTTTTTTTTTTTTTTTTTTAATTACATTTTCACCCCAAACAAGGCACATTGCGACTTTGGTGTAGGGAGCTACTATCACGGGAAACAACTACTGGGGTACTATGTAGGGATTTGGGCAGCAAGATGTTGGTTCATGTTGCACTTTAACTTCTGCATGTCAGTACAGTTGGGAAAGCAGTGACCTGGAATGGAATTCCAAATTCTAGCGGTTCTGGGGAAGAAACTACTGGAGTAGAAAGATCTTTTACATCTAGGGATCTCTACAGTGTGGGGGTGGGATTTTGCAGCTTGTCGGGTCTGTCGAGGGTGTTCACGTCGTGGGGGCACAAGTGCTTGCAGTTCATCAGAGCATTCACCATTAAAATACTTGTAGAACAGGCAGAGGGATGCAACGTTTCGTCGATGGGACAGAGGCTGAAGCTTTGATGTCAGTTTAGGGCCTATCAGATTTGCGACTCTCTTTTGAACCTTGTCAAGGAGCGAGAGACTAGTAGCTGATGCACCAGCCCAAATATGACAGCAATACTCCATACATGGGCGAATGGTTGCCTTATAGAGGTACAGGATACTTTTGGGTGTTAGTAGTTTTCTAGCACTGTAGAGAGAGCCCACATTCCTTGCAGCGGCCCTGGCAATGCCCTTGTTCCAACTCATGTTTCCTGTGAACGTTAGGCCAAGGAGCTTGAAAGACGTACTCTCAGATAAAGAGTCGTTGGCCATTGCTATAGGTGGTAGAGAAGGTTTCTTGTAATTATTGAATGAAACTAGTTTAGTCTTGGTGGCATTGAACGTGACCATCCATTTTTGTCCCCATTCCACTACTGATTGGAGGTCATCCTCTAGTGTTTCTGCCATTTCTTTAGATATATGTTCGTTTGTTTTCCTGTCGTGCCTGTTATAGAGTGTGGTGTCAGCATATATACCCATCGCAGAGGCAATTTTGTCGGGGAGGTCATTTATGAATATCAGGAACAGTAGAGGTCCAAGGATAGACCTCTGGGGCACTCCCGCATTTATATCATATTGTTTAGATGTACGACCGTCGAGGACAACCTGGATTTTTCTCTTCTCTAAGAATGATTTAATTATGTTAAGTATTCTACCAGTGATACCGTATGATCTAATCTTCTTTAGGAGACCCTCATGCCATACTCTGTCAAAAGCCTTAGATATATCTAGAGCTACCGCTCTGCCCTCTCCCGCTTTGTCCAGTGAATGGTATATACGTTCAGAGATTACAGTGAGGATGTCTGCTGTGGAACGGGCTTGTCTAAATCCATATTGTTGGTCAGTCAGAAGTTTAGCATCTGTAAGGTGATGGACTAGAGCATGGTTAATTAAGGTCTCAAATATTTTGGCAAAAAGTGGGAGGAGGCTAATGGGGCGATAATTTAATGGGTCAGTTCTTTCGCCAGAATTCTTGAATACTGGTATAACAGAAGCAGTTTTCCAACAGCCCGGAAAGCAAGCTTCATTAAGGCATTTGTTGTAGAGTTTGGAGAGAACTGAAGCTACTTCGGCTGAGCACTTTTTTAATAGCGCAGCTGGGATGAGATCGGGTCCACATGCTTTTGAAGTGTCAAGGTTTTTTATGATAGCATGCACCTGAGCAGGGGTGATTTTCAGGTTGCCACATAAGTACAAAATAGAAATTAAAACCGCTTAAAGAACAATTATCTATTATATTTTTCTTCTCTTGATGAAAGTCCCAGAGACACCCCTCTTTTTTTTCTTGATCAAATATTACACCCCCCTCTCCTACCTTCTCTTCCTCTATTTGACAAGCAAGACCATCTGGTATCACCAGGATCTTGCTACATATATATAGAATGCAGTTTAATTTTCTATGGGTAAAGCGTTTGCCTTTAGTTATATTTTACATCATCGTGGGTCCGAATCGCCTACTAGACAATTGTTTTCATTTTTATATTTAATAAAAAATGGATGAAAAATATTTAAAGATTTTATATTTAAAATTTTATATATGAACACCTCTGTAAGGGTTGCTTAATTGCATATAATTGTGAGGCAAGCTGTACATAATTTCCAACCACACCGCTCCTGATTCAGCAGTTTGGGTTCATAGGCAAGAGACTCGAGACCAACTGGAAACAACGCTGAGATAAGCAGAGAGCACATACAGCACCTGGAATTCCCAAATGGTCACCCATTTTTAGTACTGACCAGGCTCAACTTTGCTTAACTTCGGTGATCTAATAGGAACCAGTGTGTCAACTGGATTATATTGTGTGTGTGCTAGGTAAAATGGCACAATTGGATAAACAGAAAAATGGCACAAAGCAAAATAATTCAGTAAAGTATGAAATTGAGGTTATAAGCAATGTTCGCAGAAAAATCAAAATAGGCTTCATGAATTCAAATATAACACATTATTCAAGACTCACTTGGTAAGATTCCTGCAACATCACATCTCTGTACCTGTTTTATAAGTACATTAATGAAATTTACTTTGATGAACTAATAACACTTGTGCTTCCTCAAGGTACATGCTCCCGACTAACAAGCAGCAAAATCGCACCCCCTTTCTATTGAGGTCCCTAGATGTCAGAAAGTCTTCTACTCTAATATTTTGTTCCCTCGGACTGCTAGACTTTGGAATTCTCTCCCTGTTTGCTGCTTCCTTCCTACTGTAGTGACATGCAAAAGTTTAAATGTAATGTGAACCAATATCTCGCTACTCCACTGCCCACAATCCCCTGTTAGATATGATCCCAAATATAATTTCCCTTATAATTGAGTTGCAGTGAAAGAGTAAAAACAAAGATGTTCTTAACTTCTAATCTTGGTTATAAAATTCAAGAACAGTTGCAAAACCGGACATGGATGAGTTCATCAGCTTGTTTTATTAATATGAAAAAGGAAGTTTAGGTTTTCTTTTCTTTCTTTTTTCTTTAAGTCTATATTTGTCTCGCCACCACGGCGATGTTAGGCTGATTTTTTTAATATAGGGAAAATCCAGCTTCCTAAAAACGGGTTACTCTGGATTGGGGTAAAAAAAAATATTCTAGTCAGAAAGGATTTCCTTTTCAGATGAAAGGAAGCAGAAAAGATATAGTATCAATGCAGATATTAGAAAGGAAGTCGGTGGAGTAAAATCTTTCAAAATACTTGTAGCCAGCTCTGACAACCCTAATATGAGACATAAATTTGGGAGTTTATGAGATCGGCTTAGTGGACATTGTCCCCATTAGTGAGTCCCTCTCTTAGAAGCTAACTCCTCTTTATGCTTAACTTTGTTACCATGATGAGTCATTTGGGAGGGAGGGTTGAGTCAACAAGCACCTGCCCATACCCCCCTCTCTCTCTCTCTCTCTCTCTCTCTCTCTCTCTCTCTCACTTTTAACAGATGTCCTTGGACCTTTCAAACAGATGTCAAGACAAAAGAACCACACCTTCATCTGTTCTCAAAGTGTGAATGCTTTGTTACACTTTGAAAATTTTCATATTTTCCCTGTTATTTTCCTCAGATTTTTATGAGCCTCTGCTAATCTTAACAATGAACATTGTCAGCTTCCTTGCTTCCACATCCAGACTAGCAGATTTTTTTTTTTTTTTCAGTTTTCGGCACTTGTGCATTTGCTTATTTTCAACAATTTTCATTTTTTTAAGAACTCCTTTCAGAACAGGAGACACAATTAAGACCCTATCCAAAAATGTCAATTTCAACAAAAACTAAAATACACTTAAGCAATCCAGTAACACAAAGTAAAACATTGATTATTTGAACATTTATTGAATTAAAATAAAATTTTAAAAATTCTAAAATAAATTAAAGCTGTTTTTCATTTTTTTTATTTTCAATTTTCTTATCGGTTTGTCCAAGCTGAGGGTGGAGCATTCTACCGAATGCCAAACATTTACCCCACTGTCTTGTATATTCTAACCGAGAGATCTTTTTGAGATCTTAACCGTATCTTTCAGTAAAATTGCTTGTATCTCTCTTGTACTTGGTTTACCGGGTATATTTGCCACCTAGTTTTTGAAATTCTTTTTCACAGATCCGATTGCTCATATAATTACTAGAATAGAGATTTTGCTAAAATTCCAGTTTCTTTTCACATTGTATTTCATTATCTTTTCCTTCTCAGCTCTGTTTAACTCCGCATGGGGACACTTCTAAGGTTGCTTCTTTCTCCCTTGTGTGTGTGTGTGTGTGTGTGTGTGTGTGTGTGTGTGTGTGTGTGTGTGTGTGTGTGTGTGTCGGTCAAAAGTTGGCTTACCAATTTTTGCATTTCAAGACTTGATATGCTTTGGGTTACTTAAAAGAATAAACATTGTCAGAATTATAATATTCTGTACACTTCCTAATCTTCTATGTAAATAAAACTGAATATTTAACTGATACTCTCAAGAACTACAGGTCACATAACACTGAAATTAACAGGCAATAGTAATCATACACCAAAGATATTTTTATAACAAGTAAAATTTAGGTTTGAATGGATAAATAGCACATACAGAAATGTCAGCAAGTTGAAATGCAAAAATGTTAATTTCAATTTGCCGACATATTTTTATTTTTGCGCATGTGTAAATTCCTTCATAGCTTGAAGTAGTTTAATTTTAAATTTGTCGATAGCTCAAGTGGTAAGGAACGCAGTTGAAGTGCCAAATGTTTTGGCTTTGATTCTAGCTGATGGTACCTAAGTCTTTTTTTTTTCTTTTGAAATCGGTATTATATATTAGGTACAATATAATATTCAATAGAGAATTGGCTCTGTAATAATAAATACAAAATCTGCATAAATTTTTAAAAATATATTAAACATATTTACAACTCCATAAGGTCGACCCCCCCCTCCTACTAGTAAAGGATTATTAGATTTTAATAGCAAACTGAATTTTCCTTCTAAAAACTAAAATAATTTGGGTCTTTTTTAATAATCTATAATATAAAAGCGAAAATGTGTGTATGTATGTTCGCTTATTGTGTATGTCCAGAGAAGCGATCCCTCAGCTTGCAACTTCTTATAACTTTTTATATCACATAGAAATTATATCTCAGAGTTAACAATGGAGCTCGCCTGTCGATTTAATTTGCTCGACTTTGGGAAGATAAATATTCAACATTTGTCGCTCGCCGCATGTGGATTAGTCTTTTTCCTATAATAAAAGCGACACTAATTCTGGCGGTATTTTTCGGCATTTAGAAAGTGACATTTTAACGATAGTTATACGTAAGTTAATAAACGCTGAATCATGTCACGTGACCTTGACGTTAGCAAGCTGTAATGGCGGTCTGTATATAAAAACATTGCATATAATATAAAGGATTTCTATCGGTAAAAAAGGCAACTGTCATACAAATTAAAATATTAACTTACACGTTATGAAAACGTTACCAAAGTTATTAGCAGGTTAAAAATAGTTAGATACGATAGTTAAACGAAACATTACAAGCAAAACTGTCCAGAACAAAAAAAAAAAAATACGCTTAAAAATTAATTAGGTATGAGACGAAACAATACTAAATTTTAACATACGGACATTTTTTTTTTTTTTTTTTTTTTTTTTTTTCTGTTTATAGGAAAGATAGCGAGAGAACAGGAATCGTTTTAAAATGTAAACAATGCATTTCTAAATTTAATTTCTTAGTGGGAGGGGGGGGGCGAAAGATGAAACCGCTTGAATTCTAAGCTAAGATACTACACTTTGATCTTAGCCAAAAGACCAAGTAAACAACGATGCGAATTATATATTTATCGTATACTACATTGAAACAAGATGTCATATTCCAAACATCACACATCGCTAAATTGCTGATTCCAAATTCTAAAATCATTATTATTCAGAAAACCATTGTTAGTATTGGGAGGTTGTTTTTTTATATAATCTTCAGTTAAGGAGGAAGGGGTTTAAGAAATTCATATAAAAGTATTATGTACTAGCAAATTATCCGACGTAGGTGGAAATACATTGAATGTCTCCTAGCAGAATATCCAGCGTTGCCTGGGATCGGATCAGATTGGTTGATATATGTACGAGCCTAATACCCAGCGTCGCTCGGGATTGTATTACATAGCTGGATATATGTAGTAACAGATTACCCGGCGTAGCCCGGGATTGGATAAAATGTACTAACAGAAACCCAGCGTCGTCCAGGATTGTATGACATAGCACTAGCATGACATGTACTAGCATATTACCCAGCATGGCCTGGGATTGGATAAAATTCATGGAATTTTTCCTAGCAGAACACTCGGCGTCGCCTAGGATTGGAAAAAAATTGGTTGATATATGTACTAGCCAAGTACCCAGCGTAGCCTGGGATTGGATTACATAGGTGGATATATGTACTAGCAATATACCCGGCATAGTCCGGGATAGGATGAAGTAGGTGTATATGTACTAGCAGAATACCATGCGTCGCTCGGGATTGTATGACATAGGTGAAGTATAGGTCAGATTCGACAATTTTGAAGGTGCTTGTGCAGTATAGGTCCGATTTGAAAAATTTTGAAGGTGCTACTTGGGAATACAAAATGCTTTATGTAGATCAGCAAAGTTAAGCAACATAGTCTGGTTATTATCAGATGGGTGACTATTTGGGAATACCAAATGTTTTTTGTAGATCACCAAAGTTAAGCAAAATGTAGACTGATCATTATCAGATGGGTTACTACTTGGGAATACAACTTTCTTTATGTAGTTAAGCAACATGTTCTTGGTCATTATCAGATGGGTGACTACTTGGGAATGCCAAATGCTGTTTGTAGATTACCAAATTTAAGCAACGTTGTCTTGGTCATTATCAGATTCGTGACTACTTAGGAATACCAAATGCTTTATGTAGATCACCAAACAAAATTAAGCAACATTGTCTTGGTCATATATATATATATATATATATATATATATATATATGTGTTTTGAAAAAAGAAAAACTGAATGAAATTATGAAATAATCAACGTTTCGTCCCTATTTCAGAGGACATCTTCAGGATATTAAAAGGAAAATGCAAGAAAAGAAAAAGATCATAGACCATACGAAAATGAGAAGAAAAACAGTGTTTGAATCCTACCCATATTGGGAAAGACAAACGTGTGTGTATGTCTTTTCCGATATGGGTAGGATTCAAACACTGTTTTTCTTATTTTCGTATGGTCTATTATCTTGCCTTTTTCCTTTTTAATATCCTGAAGATGTCCTCTGAAATAGGGACGAAATGTTGATTATTTCATAATTTCATTCGGTTTTTCTTTTTTCAAAACAACATAACGTCAACCATCGCTGGTATTTTTATTTTTATACACACACATATATATATATATATATATATATATATATATATATATATTACTTGCAGAATACCCAGCGTTGCTTGGATTAAATGAGGGTGGTAGAATGTAAAGTTTTCCTAGAAACGGCTTAAGTAATTTTCAATCTCAAAATTACTTTATTTGTGAAGTTTATTCCGGATATGGCTGAAACAGTTTACGATCTCAAAATTAGATTAATTCATATATATAGTTGTTTTTTTATGAAAGTTTACTAGGCCAGTTTCTGTAGGGGGTGATCCATTTTTTTTCTATACTTACTTGGAAAAGCTGCTCAGTTATGTTCCCGAAATGATATTATTTCACTTAAAAATATGGCATCGGTAGTCGGGAGGAATAGAACACAGTAATGTGGAATTTTGTAGTGAAGCAAGGATTGTCTAATCACTAAACTTAACACATTTGTGTATTTGTTTGTAAAACCTACTGAGTAATCTTCAGAAAAGGAAGTATTTTTCAATTTCGGTAATTGGGAATTAAAATGAAACACAGTAATGTGGAATTTGATAATGAAGCAAGGATTGTCTAATCACTTACTGTGTCAATGTATTTATGCATAAATTTGAAAATCCTACTGAAACATTGTTAAAAAAATGTCATAATTTTTCTTACAATTTTAGTGCCGATAGTGATCAAGAAAACCCCCCAGTAATATTGAAATTTTTAATGAAGCAATGGTTGCTTAATTCTTAACCAAGATAATGTATTTATGTACTAATTTGGAAAGTCTAATGATCTACTTTCTAAAAATTGTTTCAGTTTTCTTAAAATTATGGTAGCCTTAGTGGTAAGAGAAATTATTTAACATGTTGTACAATACCTGTCGATAGTATGTGAAATTGTTTCATGTATGTATTTTAATTACCCGTCCGAGGGTAGGTAAAAGTATTTTAAGTATGTGTCGTATACTACCCATCCCCGCAAAGGAAACGTTATTTCATATATATGATGTAAATTACTTATCCTAGATAAGGTACAATTATTTGATACGTGTAATACCCGTCCTAGGGTAGGTAAAATATTCTTTTGCTCAAAAAAGTTAATGATACATAGACATTAAAAATTCCTGTATCCGAAAAATAACATATTTTCAAAATCAACTTCAATTTTGTCATTGTTTATACAGTCCAGAGCAACGTCGGGTAGTCCCGCTAGTTTATAATATAAATCTAACCTGTCTGTTTAAATGTATATATGAATGTATGTATGTCTGCCTAAAACTTTCGTCAGAGGTGACCGATTTTCACGGGATTGGTATCATTTTAAAGCTTGACCCTTTGGATGAGAAATATTGAAAAATTGGCCAAAAACATTAATTCCTTCTCCCTCAACTGAGCGCTTTTCTACAGGAGGATTTGACATTTTTTTTGCAAGTCCTTCAACCCTCGATGTTGCATAAAAGGCGTTATTTTGACTGCCCGTGACGTCACAACCATGGTAGGCACATCGGTAAGCTCATTTGTTTTTCTTTTTTTTTTTTTTCAATTTATTTTCCTCTGACACGTTACAGGTTCGAGCCTGCTTTACTACTCGTGTTTTTTCTCTGCTCAATACACACCGCCAAAAACACCCGGGCATCTAGGCTAGTCTATTATATAAAAGGCAAAATGGCCATACGCGTTTGTATGTCCATGAAAGGCTTTTTTTCGCCAGGGTTCTCAACAAGGTTACGTTTATGGATAACTTTCCTTATACTCCCTGGATGATATCTCAGCTTCGAAAACAGACGTTGTCTCTATTTTGATCAAGTTTTTAAAAAATCCTTGGTTTTGAGTGTTTGTCTTTTTTGTACAAAAGCGAAACTGATCGAATGCAAAAAACGCAAACGCCTGGCCTTCCGGGCCAGGACGTCTTGAAGGCAATTAGCTTTGATCAATGTGGGGGGAAACCCTTCATATCAGACAATTGCTATTCATTTGGACACTGCTAGAGTTTCCCCTTTTTGGTGGGAGCTAGTTCTTCCCAACATCGTGGGGAAACAAATACGGCAGAAAGCTGAAAGTTAAGTGAGTGATTCTTGACTATTCATGGTTGATAATGCTAAATTTGAACGCTTTACACTTCCGCTTGCGTCATAGCGTAGCGGTAAGTTCTTAGGTTTTCTTTCACTTTCTTTTCTGCCTTTGTGTCACAAGTTTGAGCCTGCCTACTAACACCTTTTTTTTTTTTTTCACGCCTACAAACACCCTGGCAATGCAGGGCACCTCTACTAGTTAACTATAAAACAAAAAAAAGATAACAAAAATAAATATATAGCAAATAATTTACCAAGTGTAAGATAAGTCATTCGTCTACTTGGATAAGTTTTGTATTATAACTAATTTTAATTTTAAAGCGTTTTTTTTTTTTTTTTTTTTTTTTACTTAAAAGCAAAAGTAGTTGAGTTTGAGTGAGAATTAAAAAAAAAAAAAAAAAAAAAAAGTGACGATCTACTCGGAGTCATGTAGAGCCTAATCGCTTAATCAAACATTAAATAAAATACTTATAGAAAAACACACACACAATAAATGTTGCCATTCTTGCGAAAACGTAATATTCTACTAGTATTTTATTTAATTTTCGATTTTTTAACAATTATCGAAGATTTTTACATGGCTTGAGAAGACGTCCATTTTTTTTCCCCCCCATTCTAACTTCAGACATTACTTTTGTTTCAAAGTCAAAAACCCTTAAAAATAAGTTAAAACACAAGACTTCCAACCATTTAGATAGAAGAATAACTATCTTGCATTTCGTAACATTTATTTGTTATATATTCACTTCTTTTTAGTTTTGTTGTCTACTGTAAAAACTGGCTAAATTTTTAGAGGAAATTTTCGTTTGAAAGCTAATATAGTTCAATTGACTAAATCCTGGAAAAGCCTCTCATAAGTGCAGCAGTCACCATCCTTTTCTAGAGCCTTGGAGAACTGTTCAAGCCAAGCTTGATGACGTTCCTTTCTTTGCAAGGTACCAATTCCTCTCGTACACACGGCAGTCCTCCTTCGTGTATGCCGAGCACCATTTTGGGGGGAATATTGTGATAATGGATTTTTCAACAAACCTGGATTACACGTAAGTGGATTATTACAAACATTTTGGATTTTAATTTGAGTCTACTTATCAAAAGTATAATTCCGGATTCTTCTTATAGGAACTTTGTCTCCTATCATTTTTTTTTTTTTTTTTTGTCTTGAAAATACTTAACCTTTTCATCTGGGTTTTGATCCTTAACTTTTAATTTATCTTTTTATTTTTTATCCCCCCCTCCCCAATTTTATGAACTCTTTGCACAATTTTCTTGCATTTATGACTAGATTTCATGTAATGCTGTTTCAATTTATGCCAGCAAAGTCATAGCTTCACTATAATATTCATTTGCTAATATCTTTTCTCTAATGGTAAGAATGCATTTATTTGAAATTCCATGGATTAAGATTTCAATGTACCTTATTTGAGTATCCTGTCGAACAATAATTTCATGTTAAATATAATTTACAGGATTAAGTTTGTATTCTTCTATAACAAGCTCTATTTCCTATCTTAGCTGTATTGAGCTTTTTTATTTGGTTGGGATTACTATATAAATATTAATACTTATATTTACTTCAAGTTTACAGAAGCTTTTGGCTTATAAATTTAATCTTAACTGATATATATGTATATACATACACACACATATATCACGTGTGTGTGAGAGAAAGTGTCTGTGTACATTTCCCTACGCAATAACTCTGTTAATTTTTAGTCTACAGACTCGAAATTTGATATACAGGGTACTGAGAATTGGAAAAATTGACGTGATCGGTTTTGGCGATTAAGGGGTCAAAGTTCAACGATTTGACCTTTGAGAACTCTACCAAACTCCTCCAACAATTTTGGGTCTAGACACTTGAAATTTTAGATATAGGTTCCTTGGACATGGATCTAACTTGATTTGAGCCCAAAACAATAAATTTTAAGGGGTCATAATAGGGGTCAAAGTTTTTTAAAAAATTAACCTCTACGGTCTCTTCCAAATTACTGACAATTTCTGGTCTAAATATTTGAAATTTTACATAAAGGGTATTCAGAGATAGGGCAAGCTTTTTCATCAGTTTGGGTCGAAAATTTTTAGTTACCAATTTATAAATGTATGTATGTATGTATGTTTGCATGTCTACCTTAAACTTGCAATAGAGGCGACGGATTTTACCAAGATCAGTATCGTTTTAAAGTTCGACCTTTCATACGACAAATATGGAAAAATTGGCTAAAAACATTAATATCTTCCCCTTCAACTAGGCACTTTTCTACAGGGGGGGGTCACTTTTTTGCCGATATTTTTGAAAGTTATCCTCTCCTTTAGATTGTCTGGCCTTAATTTTTTAAAAATGTTGCTTCCGGTTTGGCGGAACAGCATAAACATTAGGTTTTACCCATTCTTTTCCTCTTTTGCGGTATGGGTTCGAGTCTGCCTTCCTTCTACCACTTCTTTTTTTTTTTTTTTGCTCAACATACACATCCAAACACCCAGGCAACGCTGGGCTGAAATGCTAGTGTGTGTGTGTGTGTGTGTGTGTATATATATAATGAAATACATGATCAATATAGGGAACTGATAAACAAACTGATTACATTAAACATTAATGAATAGGTTGAATTTCAAAATAGCCTCAAAGAAAAATACTCAAATCTGGAAAACAAAACAATAGAAATAACAAATCCAAACAAAAAAAAGTAAGATTCCATCTACAACAGAAACATTAAAAAAATATCACAGAAACCAACAAAACAATCACCAGCAATTAATAAAAATATAAGCAATGATAAAACAGCAAATAAAGAACTCTCCTGAAAAGAAGAAAACCAAATAGACCTTCAAAATTGATTCCAAATTCGAGAAAAAAATGGAAACTGAAAACTGGATAAAAAAAGGAAAACCAACATAAGTAATCAAGAGGGGGAAAAATGGACAAGAAACCAAAACAGCAACATCCCAAGCAAGACCCAGATTGGCATCCAGATCCAAACAAAAAAAGAAAACTCAGCAAAACACTTCACCAAAGATACAAACTCAGACAAAAGATAAACCGTCCACCTCTAAAGAGATGGAAATAAAGGAAAATTCAATAACCTCATGGATAAAAATAAAACACAACAAATCATCCAATGTAATTGTCGTGGAATAATATCTAGTTATAACAAACTTCTTATACTCATTTCGCTCTTCAACCCAGCCATTGTCTGCTTACAAGAAATCTTCCTACAAAACAATAACCATTTCAAAACACCAAACTATGAACAATACAACTATTTCCATAACACAGGCCTTCGTGCTAATGGAGGCACCTCAATTCTTGTAAGGAATAACATACCTCAAAGCAATTTCTGTCAAAACAAATCTCCAAGCAATTACAACTCAAGTCACATTACACAAAACAATCACAATCTGCTCAATATACCTCCCTCCTCATGAACCAATAAATGAAAATGAACTAGAAAATTTAATAAAACAACTACCTTCACCATTCATTTTTCTAGGAGACTTTAACTGTCACAGTACGTTATGGGGATGCGAAGTCACAAACTCAAAAGGAAATAAAATTGAACAACTAATTAACAAAAATAACTTGTGCCTTCTCAATCAAAAAAATATCACATACTTAAATCCAACAAACTGATCAACTAGTGCCATTGATCTTACCATCTTCTTGGATTATACATGGAGCACTTACGAAGAACCATGTGGAAGTTATCACTTCCCTATTATAATCAATTACAGTAACCTTATCCAAATCCACGTACCCAGATGGAACACAAAGCCAAATTCAAAGAACTTTGTTCACTGCAATTAACAGAACATCAAATCCAAACAATGGAAGAATTCACGGAAGTACTCATAACAATAGCCAAAAAATGCATACTCAAAAATTCTCCTCCTGGAAAAAAAAACAATGGTTCAATTCAGAATCTAAAACGGCTATTAGATAGAAAGGCAAAAAAAAAAAAAAAAAAACAGCCTTAAGAAAATTTAAAAAAACAACCAATAACTTAATAGAATACAAACACCAAAAAGTTAAAACTTAAAAACAATTAAAAAATTCAAAAGAACCTGCTAGCAACAATTTGTCAACAAAATCAACACCACCACTAAACCCAAAACTGTCTGGAAAATTAGGAAAATATCCGGAGAATATAATCCGAACCCAATCAAACACCTCCTCACAAATAAACAGAAAATAACTGATAAAAAAAATATTGCCAACACATTAGCTAAAACGTTTGCCGAAAAGTCATCATCAAAACACTACAATAAACAATTTCAAATACTTAATATGAAGAAAAGTACAAAATAAACTTTAACTCCAAAAACCAAGAGCCTTACAATGAAAGCTTCTCACTCCATGAACCAGAAACCACCATAGAAAAATCCCATAACTCGGCAGTAGCACCAGATGAAGTGCATTACAGCTTCCTTAAACAAATTCCGCCCGAATCATTAAAACTCCTCAAAATTTATAAGATATGGGAAACAAAAGATTTCCCAACTACATGGAAACAAGCAACAGTAATACCGATACCCAAATTAGGAAAAGAGAGATCAAACCCAGAAAACTACAGACCGATAGCTCTCACAAGCTGCCTATGCAAAACGCTTGAAAGAATAAACTACCATCTCATATGGTATTTAGATGACAACAAAATAATTTCTAAAACCCAATGAGGATGTATAGACCACATCACCAACCTTGAAAATTATATCGGAAGCTTTCATCAATAAGGAACACATAACATCCGTTTTTTTTTTTGTTTTTTTTTTTGGTTTTTTTATCTTGAGAAAAAAAAGCATATGAAACAACTTGGAAACACGGTATCATAAAAGTTTTCAAGTTCGCATAGACTCTACTTTATGAAACTCACAAACTCAAGGAGTGCCCCAAGGCAGCATATTGTCAACTTTAACATCAAAACCAACAATATTATAAAAGAACTCTCTTCTGATATACATAGCTCCTTATACGTAGATGACTGCTCAATCAGTTACAGATCAAAATACATTCACACTATTGAAAGAAAATTACAACACAACATAAATAAAATTAATAAATGGACAACAAAAAATGGTTTTAACTTTTCCAAATCTAAAACAAAATGCATTGATTTCTGTAACCAACGCAAACTCCACCCTGACCGAACTTTACAGATCAAAGGTGAAAAAAATTCCATTCGTAAATGAATACAAGCACCTAGGAATAATTTTTGAGAAAATATTAAATTTCATTCCACACATCAATTATATCAAAACCAAATGTAATAAAACATTACAACTCCTACGAGTCATCACCCATACAGATTGAGGAGCTGACAAAAACACACTACTCAAACTATATAGAACACTCATCAGATCAAAATAGAATATCCCAGTTTTATATATCTACCAGAAAGTCATATTTAAAAACCCTCAACACAATATGCCACTCCGGACTAGCACTAGGAGCATTTCCAACATCCCCTACAGAAAGCCTATATGCAGAAGCGCATGAAACCCCTCCAATGCTTAGAAACCAAAACCTTGGTCTAAAGAATTACACAAAACTAACAGCCAACCCCACAAACCCAGCACACAATAGCATTTTAAACTCAAATTGTAAGCACCTCTTCGACCAAAAAGAAAATACAATCAAAACTTTTGGACTTGGAATAAAACCAAAGAAACAAATCTACCTATAACCAAAATTTATGAAACTGTCCTACTCAAAACCCTCCCTGGAAAATCATACCCCCCCCCCACCAACATCGGTCTAAGTTTAAATAAACATGAAAAACACACCCATCCAGTAACTTACCATGATCTCAATAAAATCAATGAAAAGTATTCAAACCACACACATCTATACAGATGGGTCCAAACAAAATAACGCAACAGCCAGTGAAGCAATACTCAACAAATCAACCCAAAAACAAACAAACCTCCCCAAAGAAACATCAATTTTTAGACTTTCAATCTACTCTAAAAGCGATTAAAAAGATGGACAACCCTCTAATCGCAAAATTACTACAAAAATTAACTGAATTAAACAGTAAAAAAGATAATTTTCTGCTGGATACGGAGCCATTCCAGTATTAAAGGTAACAAATTAGCAGATTCAGCAGCAAAAATGCTTTAAATCTCCGAATCGATGCAAATTTTAAAATTCTATACACAGATCTAAAGACAACGCATACACAACAGAGAAATGGCAAACTTACTGGAATGAACATCCTAACAAACTTCACAAAATCATGCCAAAAATCAAAAAACAAGAATAAAATATGAAGTTAAACAGAAAAGTCAAACTAAAAATAGGCCATGCACACTTAACTCACTCTCCTAAAAAAGAAAACCAACCCATCTGTATACTTTGTGAAACATCACTCACAATAAAACACATACTGAATGCACTGATTTTTTTTTTTTTTTTTTTTTTTTTTTTTTTAACAGCAAGAAACTATTTTTACAAAGAAAACAATATTAAAGAGCTGTTTGATAAAAACCATCCCCACATCATACTCTCATATCTTAAAAATTGGCCTTTATAAAAAAATTCAAAAGAACCTTTATACAGCAGCTCCCTGAACCCATGGATACTCAGCATAAAATAACTCAAAGGGTTGGCATGCCATAAAACTCAACAAAACAAACACTATGTATCAATAGGATAGCGTGTGTGTGTTATTTGTGTCGCGCTTACATCCAAGTGACTGCCATTTAATTGTTATGGCTTTTCATTTCTTGTTATAAATAATTTTACCAAAAATTCTTCATAAGTTTTGGTTTCGATTATAGCTGATGACACTCCAGTAATATTTTCCTTTATAAATAATTTTATCAAGAATTCATAAGTTTTGGTTTCAGTTTTGATCCAAGGTGATGAACCCAAATCCTATGGATATATTTGCAATTATTGAAATCGCAACTTTATAATATA